>NC_134265.1:210921850-211281850 GCF_031893055.1 Leptodactylus fuscus
TGATATAAACAGGAAATGCTTGGTGATGCCTGTTATGACCATTAGAAGATTTAAAGGGTTGACCAGGAATGACCGATTTCTGCTAGGAGGCCGTGAAAAGTGTCCCCTGCTGCCGTCCGGTCCAGTAACTTGTTCTGGTGGAAGTCCTCCCCCACATGACTTCTGAAGCCAATCAGCGGCCTAAGGAGAGGAATTGGGACGTCACAGGTGACCTATGTGAGTGACGTTCCGGCTCCTTTCCTTAGGCCACTGATTAGCCTCATCAGTTACGTGCGGCAGGAGCTTCCTGTCCAGTTGAGCAGCAGGGCACATGGGAGGTTTGGGGAGAGGTGATAGATAGATAGATAGATAGATAGATAGATAGATAGATAGATAGATAGATCGTTTTTAATCTTCCCTGACCTCTTGGCAGAAATGTGCAACTCCTGGACAACCCCTTTACCTGACTGACTGGGCAGCGCAAGACATTTCCAGTGTGTCGTCCCAGTGTCCAATTATTATCACCATGATGGGCTAATTATTAAGTAGCTGCCTTTACTACAAGAATCAGAAAGCCGAGGATACTATATTGCACATACTCCTCTTTAAGCTATAGATAAGACCACTTAGTCTTTAGGACCACTTTAGACTGGAGAAAGTAATGTAATGAAAAGAAAAAAAAAAGACAGTGACTTGTGTCAGCGACTGAGAATCTGATATGGATGACAGAAAATGTAGAGGAAAATGAAAGATACAGGAAATAATAGAGACTTGAGAAATAGGAGAGAGTGCATAAAATAAGAGGAAGTAAGAGAAGGAAATGGAATGAGCAGCTGAAAAGAGGGAGTGGAGGCAAAGAGAGAAGGAGGGAGAGAAAGAGAGAGGAAAGAGGGTGCTTGCCAAATTCAACTACTTTCTTTGGCAGGCTTGCGTGCTAGAAAATTTAACCCTTGGTCAGCTCTAAAGCACAGACACTTCCGTGAATCTTATGCTTGTTTCGGGTGCATGTCTCCTTTTATAGAGATACCACCTGAATTATCAGTATTAACTCTTTCTCTACCAAGGAGGCCAGGGTAAGCCATGCATTTTCAGCACTATGTCTTATCCACGTGAATGATTAAACTTTATCAGTGGGTATTGGATACTCCCTTCTCATACCTCTTCTCCCTTAAACGGCTGTGCTTAACACACATTTTTGCACTCGAAGACCACAAAATGGCTGCCATTCTGTAACATTGAGAAAGAGGAGGGAACAGTAAATGTAGTAGAAAAACAAAATGGCTACCTAGACATTACAGGTACCATGTGACCTTAAGCATTACCCCTCCACACCCTCCTTTTTGTAACGCTTCTAAAAGTCTCCACCTCCACACTCCGTCTGTGTGCTGGATATTTGCCATTTGAAATATGTGATCACCACTGACTATGTGTATTGTACATTAAATCCACTTGCACTTGTTTCATCCAAGGCAGATAGAAAGAAAGAAAGTGTAAACTGTAATCAGGTTGTATTATACTGTATGGATATATACGGTACATGAAAACTGAAAATCACAAACAGATGTTACTCATTTTTATAAGCGGTAAGCAACGCTATAAGGAACATCATGTCCTGGTGCCAGAATTGTAAAAGTCATCGAATATTAACCATTTCTTGGCTTCTGTAGTCTTGTTAGACAATTGCAAACAAAAGCATGCCGTGTTTTGACACAGTTGAGTTAAAAGAGTAGCGTGCAGCCTGAACACTAAACTGAAGTGCACTAGAGAACAATGAGCCAGCCTCTGTAGCTGTCCTCATGTAAGTGATAGTAAATCTATTGATCTGTGGGAGGCCATGTTTTGACCACTTTTCTCAGCACTTTTCGGAAGAGGGATGAGAAGTGTGAAAGTTGATCATAGATGAATTATGGCATGTGTCATAATGTACACCATAAAAGTAACAGAAATCCTTAGCTTCATTTCCGTCTCTATTTATCAAGCTCTGCACTAATTTTGCTGAAGTGCTCGTAAATGGTGGCCAAGGCTTCCAAGTATATAGTATTAACTGAGAGAACCAAAACTTAAGCTGACACTATTATTCAAACAGCCAGTACATGCTACATTCAATTGACTTACTGTATTGGTGGACTGCTTGAATCTAGCTAACTCTAATATGAAGTAACATACAAGCAAGTAATGTTGGCAGCAAATATTAAATATCCAACACCCGGGTTTTAACTACAGCATATCAGTTAAAGTTGATACACACGTGGACAAAATTGTTGGTACCCCTCGTTTAATGAAAAAAAAAAAAACATAATGGAAAGAAATGATGGTTCCCTTAACTTATTATTTTGTTCCACAACCTTTTGAGGCAATCACTGCGATCAAACGACTCCTGTAACTGTCAATGAGACTTCTGCACCTCTCAACATGGAATTTTGGCCCAGTCGTCTTGGGTTTGAAGGATGCCTTTTCTAGATGCCATGTTTCAGCTCCTTCCAAAATTGCTCAATACGATTTAGGTCAGGGCTCATAGAGGGCCACTTCAGAATAGTCCAATGTTTTCCTCTTAGCCATTCTTCGGTGTTTTTAGCTGTGTGTTTTGGGTCATTATCCTGTTGCAAGGCCCATGACCTGTGACTGAGACCAAACTTTCTGACACTGGGCAGCACATTTCTCTCTAGAGTCCCTTGATAGTCTTGAGATTTCATTGTACCCTGCACAGATTCAAGACACCCTTTGCCAGATGCAGCATCAAAACATAACAGAGCCTCCTCCAAGTTTCGCAGTAAGGACAATGTTCTTTTCAAGATATGCTTCATTTTTCCGACTGTGAACATAGAGCTGAGGTTCCTTTGCCCAAAAGGTTGATTTTTGTTTCATCTGTCCATAAGACATTCTCCCAGAAGCTTTGTGGCTTGTCAACATGTAGTTTGGTTATTGTTACTTTTGTCAGATTCAAGTTATTTCTGGAACCATTGTGGGTTTTTCTTTCATTAAACCATGGGTACCAACAATTTTGTCCACGTGTGTATGAGTGTCAACATTATACATTTAGATTTATCCTCTAATTTTATGATGACTGTTTTTATTGTTCATCTTATGTCTTATTATTATGGCTTGTTATTCCCTGTATAAGACGATATGGCTGTACAAAGAGAACAGCAACATATATTTGTGGGTGAAATTGAGGGGCTATTTTTAGACAAACAATTAGGACTGTTTTAGATAATTGGAAACGTTAATAGAGCTGGATTAGTGTTATGATGGCCATTCACACAAGAACAAAATGGGCAGAACCTGCTGATTTAGGCAGGACTATCTTATATGATGGCGATGTTCTGATGTTGGGTGGGAAGGAAGAATTGGGAGTTTTGAATTTCTACATTCTAAATCCTTTACTTTCATGTGAGATAACTTGCCACCAGTGGAGTCCAGAACAGACTTATTCCACTCTCTCCATTGGGAAAATATGCACAATTTAGCCAAACTGAGCATGTATGTGTACTGTGGAAGAGGGATTGGAGAATGGTGTATCTAAGCTGTTAAAGGGCAGATTTGGGTAGTTTTCAGGCGGGATGTTAGTGTTTACTGTCCAAAATTAATACTGAGCTTTGGACCCGTGAGAGTATTTCCCTTAAGACAGGGGTGTCAAAACTTTTTCCAAGGAAGGCCAAATTTGTTGAGGTGAAAATGTGTGAGGGCTGACCATTCAACCTGACATGGCCGGGGCACTACATAGCATAAATGTCGCAGCAAAAACCACTGTATCTGTACCTGCAAGGTGGATTAGATTCTGGCTAATCCCATACACACATTGCAGAAAAACGTCAGCAGCGGACATGCTGTTTTTTCCATTGAAGCAGAAAGTCCACAGAGGAAAACTGTGGGGCTTTAGCCTAAACAATCAATGAGAACCTTTTACGTCCTCATAAATGTGCATTATTATACACTGCCAGAAATCTGACCGTTTGCTGAATTCATATAATACCGCACATCTATGAGGACATGAAAAGTCCTCTTAAGCATTAAATGCAAATTAAATGGCATACTTTTCATTTCTCCACTCAATATAATGGCCCAATAACTGGTCCCCATGCATACAGCATGGGAGACTGTTAAAGAGGCCACTGCGGAGAAAGAAGCAGGACACGGCGGAGAGCAGACAGGTTAGTATTGGCACGTAGCTTTTACGCTACAGGCTCAATGTGACCTGTGGACTACAATCTCTAACAGCAGCATAACCAGGTAAATGGCGCCAATTCTCCCTGATTCTGTCAATCTCGTTTTAAGAATCGAATCGGCATATCTGGGGAGAACCAGGCTGCATTCACTTACCGTTCCCAGTTCCTGCTCGCGGCCTCCTCCTCCGTCTTCAGCTTTCAATAGGACCTGCACATCAGGTGCAATGATGTAATGTGTGGCTTATGAGTCCATTACTGGACCTCCATTGCCTAAAAAAAAAGCAGTATGGATCTGATAGGACCCTCTAAAGGCAACAATGTCAACGGGCCATGTAAAATTTGAATACAGGCCACATTTGGACATGGCTGCCTTAAGAGGTTGTCTTATTCACAATATGCATTTTTTAATGCAGTATCAATAAATGATTGTTATTGTCATCCTTCTTTCCTACGTGTTTTTGTCACAAAAGCACTCAAAGTGCAGGGAGAGTTGTGGAATAGGGGAGTCAGTGGCTGCCATACAGGTGCTTATTCCCAACACTCACTGGGGTCATGGTTCATAGTAAACCAATTTACCTAGTATATTTTTGGTAAATGAGAGGAAACCCATGCAACCACGTACAGAACAAACAAACTCCATGCAGAGGCTGCCTTTGGTCAGATTTGAACCCAGGACCCAAGTACTAACCACTAACCCACTGTATTGATGAGTTAGTAAGGACCCTTATCTATTAGCCAGAGCAGAAAGCTTCTACAAAGAGCTAGAGCTCCCAGTATGGCCATGCCTTCTATGGACAGTCCATTTTATAGCAACTATAATTTACTTAAAGGAAACCTCTGCAGACTTTGTGAAAAGCACTGCAAAAAAAACGCAATGTGTTGCCACCACAGTTTGTTCCACAGCACTTTCTTACTGTGGCCTTAGCATTAAAGAGGACCTTTCACCATTTTTCCCACAGGCAGTTCTATATACTGCCGGAAAGCTGACAGTGCTCTGAGTTCAGCACATTGTCGGCTTTCCCGATCTGTGCCCGGTGTGAAGAGCTTACGGTCCGGTACCGTAGCTCTTCTATGGTCAGAAGGGCGTTTCTGACAGTTAGCCAGAGACGTCCTTCTTCACAGCACAGCCAATCGCGCTGAGCTACGGTACCGGATCGTAAGCTCTTCACACTGGGCACAGATCGGGTCAGCTTTCCGGCAGTATATAGAACTGCCTGTGGGAAAAATGGTGAAAGGTCCTCTTTAAACTGTTGCAGGCTCAATAAGTCAGAAGACAACAAAAGCCAATGAAAGTAATTTTTCATTGTTTTTTTTGTTATTATTTTCTTATCATTCTGCAACAGTTTAACAAATTCCAGAGGTTTGGATTAACTCTGCTACATCTGTAACTCAGTCCCATTACTTCAGGTGTATATAATCCAGCACCTAGCCTTGCAGCTTGCTTTTACAAATATCTGTGAAAGAAGGGGTTGTTCTACGGCTGCATTTACACAGTGCTTTGTTTATACTGAAGACCTTAACCGGTTAAGGATCGGGCCCAAAAGTATGTTAAAGACCAGGCCTTTTTTTCAAAACTGACATGTGTCACTTTAAATGGCAATAACTTTGAGACACTTTAACTTACACTTACACAATTCTGAGATTGTTTTTTCATAACACAGTGACTCCATTTTAGAAACTACACCCGTCAAGGAATGAATCAAGGAGTATTATCATTTTGAGCCTAAAATGCTTCCCAAAAATTAATGTACAAAATGAAAATTGAAATTTTTAAAGAAATATGCCATTTCGGTGCCCAATACGTTGCACCCACTTTGTGTTGTCAGAGACCTGCATTCCTAAAACTATTAAGTGGGCCATCCCGAGGAGCAAAAAATTATATATGTGGGTGTAAACAGCTGCTTGGGCACACAGCAGGGCTCAGAAGTGAAGGAGCACTGCGCTTTTTAGCTATTGGGGTACAAAGTTAGAGGTATTTTTGGGGTGCCATGTTGTTTTTGTAGAGCCCTGGAGGTGCCAGTAAACTGGAATTCCCCAAGAAGTGACCCCATTTTGTAGGGGCAATTTTAGGGTCTCTGCCAAAAGCACATAGCTCTCCTTCACATATGTGCCCTGCTGTGTACCCAAATGGTGGTGTATGCCCACATGTATGACACTGGTGACTTAATGCCATATGTGGGTAGAAATGGCTGTAGGGGCATAGCTGGGCACAGAAGGGAAGGAGCGCTATTTTGGTTTTTGGAGCACTGTTTGGTTTTTGGTCGTCATGCCACTTCTGTAAAGCCCCTGAATTGCCAATAAAGTAGAATCCGCAAACATGTCACCCCATTTTGGACACTTGGCGAAGTGAGCATTTTTGAGTGTTGCATTTATTTAGTTTCCGGAAATGAAATCACAACTGATAATGAAAAGTTAAAAATGAAGATTTTCCAGAGATTCGTCATTTTAGTGCCCGCTATGTTGTGCCCAACTTATGTCGGCAGAGATACACTCTCCAAAAACTGTTAAGCGGGTATCCTGGGCACAACAGCTTATACAGCGTTCATCTCTGATACAAGTCAGGCACAACATTTTACGCACTAAAATAACGTATTCCTGGAAAAATGGTCATTTTCACCTCTCACAATCAGCTGCATATTCATTTATAGATAATAAATTATAGCAACACTTGGGGGTTAAAAATGCTTTTTGTACCCCTGGAGAAATCCTTCAGGGGTGTAGTTTCCAAAATAACGTCTCATAATAGGGGATTCCACTTTACTAACGTTTCAGCTTTGCAAAAGTGTCATGGAATACAAAAGCCAAACCGTATGTGCTCCAAAAACCAAATAACCCTTCTTCCCTTCTGTGCCCGGCTGTGCCCTAATATCAGTTTATACCCACATATGACATTACGTACGTTATCTCGGGTCCACCAGTGTCATACATGTGGCATAAACTGCAGTTTGGGTACACAGCAGCGCGCAGAAGGGAAGGAGTGCTATGCGGCTTTTGGAGTACAGATTCAGATGTTTGGTATCTGGATGCCATGTCATGTTTGTAGAGCCTGTAAGGTACCAGAAAAGTGGATTCCCCAAAGGAGTGACCCCATTTTGAAAACTGCACCCCTCAAAGAATTTCTCAGGGGGTGTAGTGAGTATTAGTATCCAAGACGTGACTGTACAGTGGATGGTGAAGAGGGAATATTTAAGCTGTGCGGAGGACTTGCAAACACCAAATTCCCTACTATGTCCCAGTAGCTCTTATGATTGGGGGAGGGTGACTCTGGGGGTCACTTCTGGTATATTTTCCCTCGTAAGCTGTAAATCTGGGGTGTCCCCTGATATGTGCACGCACAGCTTATATATTCCCTTCCTGCCGCAGCCAGTTGTATTCTAATAATTTGGTGATTTGGGTTTTTTTTGTCTTCACATTGCTAGATACTATATTTTCTTTATTTTTCTGGTGACGTGGCCATATGAGGGCTTATTGTTTGCGGGATGAGATGCAGAGATGCATTTTCTAATTACACAATTTTTCGGTGCCTACAACTTATTGAATACATTTTATTAACTCTTTCTTGCTGGACGTTATTGAGGGGGGGGGGGGGGGTAGGTGTTAATAACACCTAACCCCTGCCACCCCTCCCCCCGCCAAAAGGGTACCTAAAGACTGGAAGTGTTTCGGCAATGGTCTGGTCTTTAGGTACCAGGACTGCTGGCCGTAATTTTACGTACGGCGGTCCTTATGTGGTTAATGCAGTTTTTAATTGTAGTACTATAAAGCATATGTTTCTATGCATTTAACCTACAGGCTGAATTAAAAACCTCTGCCTTACTGGCATAGAGGAAATGTGCATAACTGCAATTAATTTTCATAAATAAGCACTGTGTAAACCCAACCTCAAGGTGTATGTTATTTGGGTGGCAGCCGAAACCCTGCCACACGTGGCTGCAAGGGATTGCACACTTATACTGTATATTGTACCATACAACAGTCATATACAGAACAGTAAGTTATAGATCTAGCAGTAGGTTACACTCACTGCCACAGGGGTATAAAGTCAAGCACCTAGCCATGAAATCTACTTTTCCAAACATTTGTGAATGAATGAGTTGTGAGGATGTCTGTTCACATACAGGTAGCCGCATTTGGCTGAAACTCCACCCACATATAACCACCTATTATTACATAATTATACTGTATGATCATGCGATCATTGTATAAGGGTAGATTCTCTTCCCTCCTATTCAAAGACCAACTGTGAGTGGTATTATTGAAAAGCAGAAGTGCCTATTAACCACAGCAAGTCAGCCACAAAATGACAGACCACATTTGACAGGCCATAAAAGGCTGCAGAGCCTGCACTTTAGATCAGATTCTGAGAGGAGAGGAAGTGCCTGGATCTGCCCTAACACTGAGAGCCTTGTGTTACAGTAGAGTGTTGTTTTGGTTGATTTGTGTGGCTGGTGGTAGAAAGACACACGTACAGTTAGTATTTTCTGTTTAGTTAGTGCTCAGACAAGCAGGTTTTTGTTTTGCCTTTTGCCTGAAGTTAATTGTTTTATTTTGCTTATCCTGTACCTGACATCAAGGTTTATTTATTTTGCTGTTTTTTAACCCTTAAGTATTATCATAATGTCTCTCATACACCACTATCATACACATATCATTATGATAGACACCTTGATAGTACTTAAGGGTTAAATAATCCGGTTTTTGCTGCAAGATTTGTGTCCATGTCTCTGAACTGGTTGGGACCGCACCACTGCTTCTACTGAGCTACCTTCCCTAGAATATACATAAAATGGAGCCAGTCATAAAATCAGTCCCTATTGTGCGTGATCTATTTGCATAATAGGCCCTGTTGGAGCCCAGGAAGTCAGATGCACTGGGGAGGGCTGGGGGATATGTTGCTCTTAGCTAAAAGGACCTAGACAATCTTAAGAGTCAGAATGATGATTGGATGGTGATTGAGGAGGTTCCAAAGTGTAGTGAAAACCTAGGGCAACATTAGACTAATCCACTTGGATCCACTGCTTTAAAAGGCTGTGCCCCTCAAGGTGGGAACTATGGCTTGGATATTGGGGAGTACATTTGTCACTATCATATATTAGAAATAATGGTCTGTCTGTCATGGAAGTTTTACAGAACTGAAGATGATATTTTCTATGTTTTGCATATGTTTGACCTAGAACTTCTTCAGACATAGTGGCTTGCACCTTACAACCACAAACGTAAATGTATTTTACTGGGATTCTAAGTGATAGACCAACACAAATTAGCACATAATTGTGTAGTGGAAAGAAAATGATGCATGGTTTCCAAAATTTTAATCAAATAAAAATCTGAAAAGTGTGGCGTGCAAATCTATTCAGCTCCCCTATATCAATGCTTTTGGGATATGTCTCTACTGGCTTTGCACATCTAGAGGCAGACATTTTTGCCCATTCTTGTTTGCAAAATAGCTCAAGCTTCAGGGCCACACGGTGGCTCAGTGGTTAGCACTGCAGCCTTGCAGCGCTGGGCCCTGGTGTTCAAATCCCGCCAAGGGCAAAAAACCATCTGCAAGGAGTTTGTATGTTCTCCCCGTGTTTGCATGGATTTCCATCCCATATTCCAAAAAAAAACATACTGATAGGGAAAAAATGTACATTGTGAGCTCTATGTGGGGCTCACAATCTACATTTAAAAAAAAAAAAAAAAAAATAGCTCAAGCTCAGCCAGTTTGGATCCATTTAGGCCAAAAAGTTCAACTTTGGTCTCATCTGACCAGAGCACCTTCTTCCACATGTTTTTTGTGTCCCCTATACATGGCTTGTGGCAAACTGCAAACATCACTTCTAAAGCCTTTCTTTTAACATTGGTTTTCTTCTTGCCTCTCTTCCATAAAGGCCTGATTTGTGAAGCGCATGACGTATAGTTGTCCTATGGACAGATTCTCCCGCCTGAGTTGTGGATTTCTGCAGTTCCTCCAGAGGGACTATGGGCATCTTGGCTGCTTCTCTGACTGGTGTTCTCTTTGCTCAATCTGTTAGTTTTGGTGGATTGTCATGTCTTGGTAGACTTGCATTTGTAGAATACTTTTTCCATTTTTGGATGATGAATTGAACAGTGCTTCTTGGGATGCTCAAAGCTTGGGATATGTTTTTATAACCTAACCCTGCTTTAAACTTCTCCACAACTTTATCTCTGATCTGTCTGGTGAGTTCCTTGGTCTTCATGATGCTGTTTGTTCACTAGAGTTTTCTAACAAACCACTGAGACCTTCACAGAACCAGTATATTTATACTGAGACTAAATTACACACGCATACTTCTATTCTTTAACCATTCTTTGACAGAATGACTAGTGTTATTATGATTGTGATTTTGCTGTAGGACCCATGGTTTCTTAAGATTCATCTCATAAGCAGATGTCCTGCCATACAATGCAGTAAAGTAGCAAATGAACAAAGATTACATCGGGGGAGTATGTTCTGGGCAGCTAAGAATTGCAGCAAGATTTTCCTCTTGCTCGGAAGTAAGTAGGGGAAAGTTCCAATTAAGTCATTGTTGTTGGGAGGTGTATTGAATGAGAGGAAAATCTTGCTACATTGTTCAGTCAACCTAGAACACTTCACGATGCATTCTTGACTCATTTGCATAGGAATAAAAAGAATTTTTTGTCAAAATCAGGCAGTCATTCTAGAAACAAATTATAGCACTGTGCTCACAGCTCTGAGCACTGTAAGGTACTGAGGCTGGTTTAATAACAATTTGCTGACAGACTCCTTTTAAGGTTGTATGAGAAGCTGCATTTCAAAGATGGACAGTTACTGTTAAAAATATATTATGGTCAGCAGTGCATTATAGAACTATAACATAAAATGTATAAGTGTAATGTCCTACAGAAGGAAAAAGAAAAAGGAATGTAAGCCCATAACTTTATAGGTTTGAAAGTTCCAAACTGGTGACTGTCATATACAGTCGCGTAGGTTGATCAAGTGACAGGGAACGTGGCCACCTATCATGTCTAGGGAGCTAAGCAGATACCTCTCACCAATGTTTTTGTTCTGGGGATAATATCGCTCCTTGAGGAGAGATCACCTTCTCAGGTGTATGGAGTCTTACAAAAGCCTTTTTCGCTCCACTGGGGGAATTATGGGAAAAATATGCAAATCTATTTTCCAAGATTCTTCTTTGCCTAGTCTTGATATTTTCAAGATGGATCAGTATATTGCTGATCTGTTTGGAGTGCTCTTGAAGTACATGGTGGTGGCGCTCTGTACTAGGATTTGTTTCTGTATTCAGCAGCTGCGACTTTACTGTGAATCTGTTGACTCTCTTTATAGAGATCAGCAATGTCTCTCTTATAGAAAGTTTCCAGTCTGAGCATCATGTCATAAACTGGAGCCTGCCATGTCTGAGTCCAGGGGAGGAAGGATTCTATTAAACAGGTATATCATATTTCAAATGAATGTATTTTTCTAAATCTTATTGTCATCCTTTGAAAGCAATTCTCTACCTCTCTTTGACTACTGTTGCCAATGGATACAGCCTGTAGTCTAGCTTCATTCAGGATGAGCATGCTCAGCTTGCATTTGTTTTCTCTATAGCTGCTTATAAGATCAGGGCTCCATAACCATGCATATGTCATCCTAACAGATGGAGCATCTGCAGTGCTTTAAGTGTTTGTCTATTGTCCCTCTGGGTTATGTTGGTATGTCTACCACCACCATCCGTTAGTGCTGCAGGACCCCCCTAAACGGTGTCCGGCCCAAGAGCGGGGCTGGTGTGATTAGTGGAGTGTACTTGTCCTAGCAGGTGGAACATCACCTGCCACTACAACTCTCATCTTCCAGTCTCCTTCATCTAGGTTGCAGCACATGAATGTTTTCTGTTAGTAAGAATGCTTAGTTAGGAAGTACACAGAGCAAGGGGCACCTGAGAAATGTAGTTTCCTTAGTAAGCAGCTGGTCATATGCTCCATAGTAAGGACTGCCTACTCTGGCCTTTGCAAACTGAAAATACACTGCTCAAAAAAATAAAAATAAAGGGAACACTTAAGCAATACAATGTAACTCCAAGAAACACTGATTGACAATCAATTTCACATGCTGTTGTGCAAATGGAATAGATAATAGATGGAAATTATTGGCAATTATCGAGACACACTCAATAAAAGAGTAGTTCTGCAGGTGGGGAACACAGACCACATCTCAGTACCAATGCTTTCTGGCTGATCTTTTAGTCACTTTTGAATGTTGGTTAATCGTGGTAGCATGAGATGGACTCTACAGCCCACACAAGTGGCTCAGGTAGTGCAGCTCATCCAGGATGGCACGTCAAAGCGAGCTGTGGCAAGAAAGTTGTCTGTGTCTGTCAGCGTAGTGTCCAGAGGCTGGAGACGCTACCAGGAGACAAGCCAGTACACCAGGGAACGTGGAGGGAGCCGTAGGAGGGCAACAACCCAGCAGCAGGACCGCTACCTCCGCCTTTGTGCAAGGAGGAACAGGAGGAGCACTGCCAGAGCCCTGCAAAATAACCTCCAGCAGGGCACAAATGTGCATGTGTTTGCACAAATGGTTAGAAACCGACTCCATGAAGATAGTATGAGGGCCTGACGTCCACAGATGGGGGTTGTGCTCACAGCCCAACACCATGCAGAACGCTTGGCATTTGCCACAAAACACCAGGATTGGCAACTTCGCCACTGGCGCCCTGTGCTCTTCACAGATGAAAGCAGGCTCAAACTGAGCACATGTGACAGAGTCTGGAGATGCCGTGGAGAGCGATCTGCTGCCTGCAACATCCTTAAGCATTAGAGATGAGCGAACAGTGTTCTATCGAACACATGTTCGATCGGATATCAGGGTGTTCGCCATGTTCGAATCGAATCGAACACCACGTGGTAAAGTGCGCCAAAATTCGATTCCCCTCCCACCTTCCCTGGCGCCTTTTTTGCACCAATAACAGCGCAGGGGAGGTGGGACAGGAACTACGACACTGGGGGCATTGAAAAAAATTGGAAAAAGTCATTGGCTGCCGAAATCAGGTGACCTCCATTTTAGACGAATAGTGGATTTCAAATCCGGGTCATATGAGAATGTGAACTTTGTGACTATGAGACAGGGATAGCTGTACAGGCAGGGATAGCTAGGGATAACCTTTATTTAGGGGGGAATGTTATTAAAAATAACTTTTTGGGGCTCTATCGGGTGTGTAATTGTGATTTTTGTGAGATAAACTTTTTCCCATAGGGATGCATTGGCCAGCGCTGATTGGCCGAATTCCGTACTCTGGCCAATCAGTGCTGGCCAATGCATTCTATTAGCTTGATGAAGCAGAGTGTGCACAAGGGTTCAAGCGCACCCTCGGCTCTGATGTAGCAGAGCCGAGGCTGCACAAGGGTTCAAGCGCACCCTCGGCTCTGATGTAGGAGAGCCGAGGGTGCACTTGAACCCTTGTGCACCCTCAGCTCTGCTACATCAGAGCCGAGGGTGCGCTTGAACCCTTGTGCACACTCTGCTTCATCAAGCTAATAGAATGCATTGGCCAGCGCTGATTGGCCAATGTATTCTATTAGCCTGATGAAGTAGAGCTGAATGTGTGTGCTAAGCACACACATTCAGCTCTACTTCATCGGGCTAATAGAATGCATTGGCCAGCGCTGATTGGCCAGAGTACGGAACTCGACCAATCAGCGCTGGCTCTGCTGGAGGAGGCGGAGTCTAAGATCGCTCCACACCAGTCTCCATTCAGGTCCGACCTTAGACTCCGCCTCCTCCGGCAGAGCCAGCGCTGATTGGCCGAAGGCTGGCCAATGCATTCCTATGCGAATGCAGAGACTTAGCAGTGCTGAGTCAGTTTTGCTCAACTACACATCTGATGCACACTCGGCACTGCTACATCAGATGTAGCAATCTGATGTAGCAGAGCCGAGGGTGCACTAGAACCCCTGTGCAAACTCAGTTCACGCTAATAGAATGCATTGGCCAGCGCTGATTGGCCAATGCATTCTATTAGCCCGATGAAGTAGAGCTGAATGTGTGTGCTAAGCACACACATTCAGCACTGCTTCATCACGCCAATACAATGCATTAGCCAGTGCTGATTGGCCAGAGTACGGAATTCGGCCAATCAGCGCTGGCTCTGCTGGAGGAGGCGGAGTCTAAGGTCGGACCTGAATGGAGACTGGTGTGGAGCGATCTTAGACTCCGCCTCCTCCAGCAGAGCCAGCGCTGATTGGTCGAGTTCCGTACTCTGGCCAATCAGCACTGGCCAATGCATTTCTATGGGGAAAAGTTAGCTTGCGAAAATCGCAAACTAACAGGGATTTCCATGAAATAAAGTGACTTTTATGCCCCCAGACATGCTTCCCCTGCTGTCCCAGTGTCATTCCAGGGTGTTGGTATCATTTCCTGGGGTGTCATAGTGGACTTGGTGACCCTCCAGACACGAATTTGGGTTTCCCCCTTAACGAGTTTATGTTCCCCATAGACTATAATGGGGTTCGAAACCCATTCGAACACTCGAACAGTGAGCGGCTGTTCGAATCGAATTTCGAACCTCGAACATTTTAGTGTTCGCTCATCTCTATTAAGCATGACAGGTTTGCAGTGGATCAGTAATAGTGTGGGATGGCATTTCTTTGGAGGGCCACACAGTCCTCCATGTGCTCGCCAGAGGTAGCCTGACTGCCATTAGGTACGGAGATGAGATCCTCAGACACCTTGTGAGACCATATGCTGGTGCGGTTGGCCCTGGGTTCCTCCTAATTCAGGACAATGCCAGACCTCATGTGGCTGGAGTGTGTCAGCAGTTCGTGCATGATGAAGGCATTGAAGATATGGACTGGCCCGCCCGTTCCCCAGACCTGAATCCAAATGAACACATCTGGGACATCATGTCTCACTCCATCCACCAATGTCACGTTGCACCACAGACTGTCCAGGAGTTGGCAGATGCTTTAGTCCAGGTCTGGGAGGAGATCCCTCAGGTGACTGTCCGAAACCTCATCAGGAGCATGCCCAGGCATTGTAGTGAGGTCATACAGGCACGTGGAGGCCACAAACACTACTGAGTCTCATGACATGTTTTAAGGGCATTACATCAAAGTTGGATCAGCCTATAGTGTGTTTTTCCACTTTAATTTTTGGGTGACTCTAAATCCAGACCTCCATTGGTTAATAAATTGATTTGATTTCCATTAATGATTTTTGTGTGATTTTGTTGTCATCACATTCAACTAAGAATTCAATGAGAATATTTCATTCATTCATATCTACGATGTGTTATTTGAGTGTTCCCTTTATTTTTTTGAGCAGTGTATAATGCTTATAGGGTGCAGATCTTGAAATAAGGAACCCATGGGGTGGTTAAAGTCTGAGGTACATTGCAGATTGTTGCATAGCTGCATAATTGTTTTTTGGGTTTTTTTTGTTAACCTAAAGTATAACTAAACTTTCGGACACCTTTTGATTTTCTGGCAGCGTTTGTGTCATTAATACAGTTTTGTAATATACGTTATTAACAAATTTTGGATCCCTTCTGTGAAATCCTGCAGTTTTTCAATCTTTCCCTGTCTTCTTTATTGAGGGCTGTTTCTGCCTCTCACTGAATGTTATAATTAGAGATGAGCGAACAGGAAAATATTCGATATTCGTTTCGAATAGCCCCTAAATATTCGACTATTCGAACGAATATCAAACCCCATTATAGTCTATGGGGAAAAATGCTTCGTTCCAGGGGAATCCACCATTCGACTCAGGACGTTTACCAAGTCCACTATCACACCCCAGGAAATGATGCCAACACCTCTGCAATGCAACTGGGACAGCAGGGGAAGCATGTCTGGGGGCATCTAACATGCCCAAGTCACTGTATTATGTTGGGATCCCTGTCAGCTTGCGATATGCGCAAGCTGACTTTTTCCCATAGGAATGCATTGACCAGCGTTGATTGGCCGAATGCCATACAGAGTACAGCATTCGGCCAATCAACGCTGGTTCTGCCGGAGGCTCGTCTGTGAGGAGGCGGAGTCTAAGATCAGACCGGAATGGAGACTGCTGTGGACCGATCTTAGACTCCGCCTCCTCTGGCAGAACCAGCGTTGATTGGCCGAATGCTGTACTCTGTATGCCATTCGGCCAATCAAAGCTGGCAGGGATCCCGACGAGATAGAGCCCCAAAGGTAAAGGTAATCCCTAGCTAAACCTGCCTGTACATCTATCCCTGACTCACAGTCACATAGTTCACAGTTTCAAATTAACCAAATGTTAAATCCACTGTTCGTATAAATTGGAGGTCACCTGATTTAGCCAGCCAATTACTTTTTCAGATGCCTCCATTGTTGTAGTTCCTGTCCCACCTCCCCTGCACAGTTATTGGTGCAATAAAAAGCGCCAGGGAAGGAGGGAGGGAATAAATTTTTTTTCTGCGTTTGCCTCGTGGTATTCGATTGGAATCAAATACCTTGAACGGCCTGATATTCGATCAAATATCAATTCGATCGAACAGTGTTCGCCCATTTCTAGTTATAATTTATAGGAGTACGGGCTGTGTAATATGTAGAAAATATGAGGGGAGGAGGGAGGGTCACTTCATATAGTTATTTCTTGGACATTATCAAACTTTCTTTTTGTGTCATAAGAAAATGGAGATTCTCTTATTTCATTTTGGATATTTATATGCATCTGTATAATATATATGATATAAAAATCGCCAGTGCCAACTGTTTTCAACCAGTGATATCTGTGGAAATAATTTAGTGTAACTTTAGTATCACATGAAAAAAGAAAATCTCCTCTTTCATTTGACATAAAAAGCAGGTTTGTATGTTTTATAATGTGTTATATCAGGTATAACTGCCAGAAGTGACCCTCCCCAGCCTCATTTTCTCTATGTCCTACAGAGCCTCGTACTCCCATACACAGTAACATTAAGTGAGAAGCAGAAACAGCTCTCAATACAGAAGACAGGGAAAAAGTGAAAACATGCAGGATCTCAAAGAAATAATCCAAAATTTGTTAATAATGTATATTGCAAAATTTATTAATGCTCATACTGCCATAAAATAAAGTTGTCCAAAGTTTAGTTTGCCTAACATGTGGAAGACTGTGGTTTGCTGTACCAAGTGGTTTGCTGTCTCCTTGGTACCAGGGTTTGGCATGTGGACGACCAGGTAGGCAAATTGGTGGGTGGGACGGGGCAGGACCCCTGCTATCGTGAGCGATGTGGGTACCAATGACAGAATAAATGATAGGTGAAGGCTCCTTAATAATTTTAGCGAATTAGGCTCCAAGATGAAGAGAAGGACCTACAAGGTTGTATTCTCTGGAACCTGCCTGGCCTGTGCTATGCGCTACTCAGGAAGAATTGGGAACTTAGGGTATTAAATACATGGCTCAAGTCTTGGTGCAGGAAAGAAGGATTTGGGTTCCTAGAGCACTGGGATACAAACTGTTTTCCAAAGATAACTTGCACCTTAATAGAAGGGGCTCTACTGTGCAGGGGGAGAGAATTCTAGCAGGGGTGGCAGAGCATTTAAACTAGGAACACTGTGGGGAGGGACAAGCAGATAAAGGGGTAGATAGGTCAGAGAGGAGACAAGCTACTTTGTTGTGTGGAGAAATGTATTGTGTTGGGGTTATTAGAATAGTTGATAAGGAGATCCATTTATTACAGCCGAACAGTATAGACAAATCTGGCCACAAAACTTCAAGAATGCACACTTATGGTAATGAACATGTCAACTTTGGTCGCAATTTAAATTGTATGTTCACAAATGCTAGAAGCCTAGAGAGCAAACTGGAGGAACTTCAGGCCCTGGTCCAGGAGGAAAACCTTGATATAGATGGTATGGCTGAGACATGGTTAGATTTCTCTCATGATTGGGCTGTTAATATTCCAGGTTTTCCACTCTATCACAAAGGCAAGGCTAAAATTAAGAGAGGTGGAGCGTGTATGTATGTCAGAAGTGGCAGGAAGTGAGTACAAAAGAGGCAAATGTTATTGAAAATGAGGGTGAAGATTGTGAGAATGTGAAATCCTTTGTGGGTGGAATTACATAAGGATATGACCACTGATGAAAGACTTTTTGATATAATCTATAGACCCCCAATATAACTGAGGAGTTAGAGAATCAGTTGTGTAAGGAAATTGCATGGACAGCACAGGCAGGTAGGTTGGTCAAGATGGGAGATTTTAACTACCCTGACTGGAGACATAGTACTGCTTCGTCTGTAAAGGGGAGGAAATTTGTGAACTTGTAGGAAATTTTATGGTCCAGCTTCTAGAAGATCAGACTAAACGGGATGCTCTGCTGAATCTGATCATCTCTAATAATACGAGACTTGTTGGTAATGTCAGTTGATGAAAACCTTGGTAATACTGACCATAATCTAATCGGATTACACTTAAATTGTAAAAAACAAACAAAGGTTGAGAGGGTAAAATCCCTTTATTTTAAAAAGGTCAATTTTACCAGGTTAAGGAATACATAGTTACATAGTTACATAGTAGATGAGGTTGGATAAAGACATGAGTCCATAAAGTCCAACCTATAACCCTACAATCCCCTACAGTGTTGATCCAGGGGAAGGCAAAAAACCCCATGAGGCTCATGCCAATTGCCCTATTTCAGGGGAAAAAATTCCTTCCCGACTCCAAATCTGGCAGTCAGTATAAAACCCTGGATCAACGTGTCCTTAAAATCTA
Source organism: Leptodactylus fuscus (assembly GCF_031893055.1). NCBI lineage: Eukaryota > Metazoa > Chordata > Amphibia > Anura > Leptodactylidae > Leptodactylus > Leptodactylus fuscus. The sequence goes on from NC_134265.1 coordinate 210,940,674, forward strand.
GAGACCATAACCCATTATATTTTTCTCTTCAAGAAAGACATCCAGGCCCACTTTGAACTTGTTCAGTGAATCCGCCATCACCACTTCCTGGGGCAGAGAGTTCCAGATCCTCGTTGTTCTTACTGGGAAGAATCCCCTTCTATGTTTCTGGTGAAACCTTCTCTCCTCCAGACGTAGAGGATGTTAGGATATAGACTGGGAACAGCTATTGTCAGATAGTGATACTTTAAATAAGATAAGATAATCCTTTAATAGTCCCACAATGGGGAAATTTCAGCATGTTACAGAAGCATAGTAATACAGATACAGGGATAATACACAGTAATATATTACAGACGTAGGCACACATATGCTGAGAAGAGAAGATATGCTAGGAGTCCATAGCAGCTAAGGAACAGGAGAGAAAGAAGGAAGACTTCATAGTCATTAGTTTTCTGTGCGGAGTGATCTTCGCTTGGACTGATGTAGATTATACAGCCTGGTCGCAGTTGGAAGGAAGGACTTGCGATAGCGCTCCTTCTCACACTTGGGGTGAAGCAGACGGTCACTTACAGTGCTGCTAAGTGCCATCAAGGTCCCATACATGGCGTGGGATTTGTTCTCCCGCATGAAGCTCACCACGGACAGTGTCCTTTTGTCACCCACCACCTGTACTGGTTCCAGGGGGCTCCCCAGGACAGATCTGGCCCTTCTGATCAGCCTGTCAAGTCTATTTCTGTCCCCAGCAGGCTACACCGAAAAAGATGGCTGAAGCAACCACAGAGTTGAAGAAGGCTCTAAGAAGTGGCCCCTGGACTCCGAAGGCCCTCAGCCTCCTGAGCAGGTAGAGTCTGCTGTGGCCCTTTCTGTGCAGCGCCTCCAGGTGATCAGCCCAGTCTAGTTTATTGTTGAGGAGCACACCCAGATACTTATAAGTCCTGCCTATCTCAATACATGTCCCTTGGATCTCCACCAGGGTCGGAGCACTTCTCCGTTTACTAAAGTCCACCACCATCTCCTTGGTCTTCCCAGCATTAATCCTGAGGTGGTTCTGCTGGCACCATTCAACAAAATCTCGATTTAAGTCTCTGTATTCCCTATCGTCACCATCAGTGATAAGGCCTACTATAGCAGAGTCATCGGAGTACTTCTGTAAGTAACAGCTGGATGAGTTGTGCCTAAAGTCAGCAGTGTACAGTGTGAAGAGAAATGGGGCAAGAACTGTACCTTGTGGTGCCCCCGTACTACAGATCAGAGTGTCAGACACACAGTCCTGGGCTCTCACATACTGAGGGCTTTTTGTCAGGCAGTATAGGATCCAGTTGGACAGGTGATGGTCCACACCACCAAGGTTCAGCTTCTCCCTCAGTAGCCCTGGCTGAATTGTGTTGGTGTTCCCGGGTTTCTCCAGGTGAGAGAGAGCTCTATGAAGAAGGTGGATGATGGCGTCATCTACCCCAATGCCTGGCCGATAGGCAAACTGGAGGGGGTCCAGAGCGGAGCTCACTAGGGGGTGTAGGTGTGTCAGGACCAGTCTCTCTAGGACCTTCATCAGGTAGGATGTCAGTGCTACAGGTCATTAGTCATTGTAGCCCATCAGGTTGGGTTTCTTTGGGACTGGTACCACACAAGATGTTTTCCACAGTTGAGGTACCACTGAAAGAGGACCAAGGGCTGGGCCCACAGGTTCAGCAGGTACACGATGCCACACAGACGCACACAGTGTTTTAATCCCCAGGACAAAGTTTACTGAATAAGTCACAGAATAGCGATCTGGGAAAACATGTAACACGGTATAAACAGAGAAGAAATACAAACTAATATGCAACAGAATATTGCAGCAAACTAACACTATACTCCTAGTTCCCACAGTTACTTAACAGGTACCAGATACAAGTCCTTTAAGAACACGGTTCTCCTGGATCGGTCCCTCGTTGGGGTGCACCCTAAGTATTGCGCAATACTATTTGTAATCCACAGTGAAATGGGGTCTTCACATAAAAGTACAGTTATATCCTATGCTCCAGCTCTCCACTTAACAGACAGGCCAATTTCCCAGATGATAAGGTGTCAGCGTAAGAGTCCCTTATATATCACCACGTGGAACACGTGGACGCGGCCAAGCCGTACTTACAAGTCCTTGAGGCCTTCCTCTCATGTGGTCTCCTTTACCTTCTGAGCTTCAGAGCTTTCCAGACTCAGTCCCAAAAGTAGCACCACAGACTCTGTGTCTCCAGACTCAGTCCACAGCCAGCATGGCAGTTCTTCCATCCAGCAGAGCACAGGCTGCCTTCCAGCATGTCAGGTCTCCACTGTCCCCTCAGCACATCACCTCCAGCCAGGACCCTTCTCTCCACAGAACTCTACTTCCTGTTTCCTGGTAATGGATGATGCAAATGACTATCTCCAGTGCAAGGTATCAAAACTGCAATCCCAGCACACTGCCAGACTTGTAGGAGTCCAAAATGTCCCAGTAATTATCTGTAATCAGAGTTTGCAACCTCGAACAATATTTACATTCTGAAGAATTAATTGCATTAATTCCCTATGGGCATTTATTAATTTGCTGCCACCTACTGACCAAAGTTAGTTACTGACAGTTTACTACATCACACCCTTACACCACTCCCAGCTTTAGACTCATATTGTACATGTGCGTAATAATACCACCTAGCTGGTCACTGCACATTTTAAGAACTCTTGCGCTTATACCATCAGGTCCTCCGGCCTTGGCTGCTTTAATCCTCTTGATTTCCCTACACACCTGAGACTCCTGTAGGATCAAGTAGTCAGATTGCAGTTGACCGCAGGTCGGTGGGGGTTGGGTCTTGGTGTGTGAGGGGAGGGGGGTTGGCTGACATGCTGGTGGAGGGAGCATTGGCTTGTAGTCGAATCTATTGAAGAACAGATTAAGCTCATTAAGCCACTTCCTGTCATCTTTTATCTGAGGGCCAGCCTTTTGTTTGTGTCCAAATATAGCCTTAAGACTGTCCCACACCTTCGAGATTCTACCCTCCCCCATCTGTAGTTCCATCTTCCGCCGGTAGTTGGCTTTCCCTTCTCTGATCAGTTGTCTTAGCTGTTTCTGCACCGCCCCCAGGCCATTTTTGTCCCCAGACCTAAAAATTCGCTTTTTCTCCTTGAGAAGAGTTTTAATCTCAGAGTTGATCCATGGTTTGTTATTGGAGAAACACCTCACCTTTCTAGTTGGTACCGTGCTGTCCACGCAGAAATTAATGTAGTCTGTTATGCAGTGTGTGAGTCCCTCAATGTCCTCTGGAAATGAGTTTTGAAACACTTCCAATAATGTTATATTAAAACAGTCTCTCAGAGTCTCAACACTTTCCTCTGACCAAATTTCCCTGTACGGGTAACCGCCGGTTCTCTGCGCACCAGTGGAGTGTATGTGGGTCGCAGATGTACCAGGTTGTGATCTGATCTGCCTAGGGGTGGTAGGGCAGATGAGTTATATGCATCCCTTACATTGGCAAAGAGCAAGTCCAGCGTTTTGTTGTCTCTTGTATGACAGGTTACGTACTGAGTAAAGCCTGGTAGAGTGGATGCTGGAGAGACATGGTTGAAATCTAACAACACCAAGAGTAGGGCATGGGCGTGAAATGATTGCAGAGCTGTCACCATAGCAACCGGGTCTCCAGTAACTCTTACAGCGGAGATGCCGGAGCTAATGCCTGTCGGAGCTAATGCTTGATCGCAGGCATCAAAGGTCGCAGGAGCCGAACTGCTCTAGTGACAGCCGGGAGCCTAGTGAAGGCTCCCAGGCCTCTCATTGCTATATTACCATTGCGGCTAGTCTATGACCATCCACAATAGTAATGTATAGAATCTCCCATAGACGGCAATAGACTTGTATTGCCGTCAGTGGGACTTGTAATCAAATGATTCCAGGTTCAAGTCCCCTGGGCGGCTAATAAAATACTGAAAAGAAAAAAAAAAGCTTAAAAAAATATAATAATAAAATAAATAAAAGTTCTAAATCGCTCCTTTCCCTAGAATACATATAAACGTAGAAAATTACTGTTAAACACATACACATTAGGTATCCCTGTGTCTGAAAGTGCCCGGTCTACTGAATATAGAGTATCTGCAGTGCTCTTATTCCATCGGGAAGGAGTTAATGGGAGCACTGCAGATACCCTATATTCAGCCAGGCTGAATTCCAAGTGGGTGGAAAAACCCCCAGTCCTCAAGCTCAGATAAAGGGCAGACAGACAACCAAAACACCCCCTCTCCTTCCACTGCACCCAGCATCTACTGCACCCAAAAACTCTGGCTGTTTTAATTTTTGAAAATTTCCAGTATCTGCTGCATTTCCCTCCCTCGGCTTATACTCGCGTCAATAAGTTTTCCCATTTTTTTGTGGTAAATTTAGAGACCTCGGCTTATATTTGAGTCGGCTTATACTCAAGTATATACAGTAAATAAATCTGTAAAAGGTGAATAAAATCAACTAAAATACATAATGAAGTCAGGTGGCTATGGAAAGCAAAACTAACCCTCCTAATTTTTTAAAAAAATCAGCACTGACAGGTCCTTCCTGACTGCCCTATAGTAAAATTACGTCGGGCAGTCAGGGAAAGATTTCTTGTCAGTGCCGACGTAATTGGAGCGGATCTTGGCTGTATCTGACAGCTGCTCCATACCCCCCCCCCCATTGGAGGGGGCTCCAAACATGATCACGGAACTGAAGCGGTACCGCGATGTTGTCGGTCATATTGGCACCCCCGGTGGCGAGATTGGGGGGTGACGATATGTAAAACATGCAGCCTGGGGTCTGGTCAGTGATCTCAGGCTGCCTGAACCCCCCGTTACTGGTTGATCCTGCCGGGTACTTAGGAAGCTTGACTTCCTGTTACAGACTGAAGACACGTGCAGCCTGTGTTTCCCAGCCTGTAACATTGATTCAGAAGTGAAATCATTGCTGAATCAAGTGTCCTAAATAAGACACACAAAAATAAATAAATAAATAAATTTTTGAAAAAATGAATACATTTATAAAGCCCCAAAAATTCCCTTTTTTCGATAGAAAATGACACCAGAATTGACCCCCAAAGTGACCCCCAGAGTGACTCCCCAATCATAGGAGCTACTGGGACATAGTAGGGAATTTGGTGTTTGCAATGTACTCTGCACAGCTTACATATTCCCTCTTCACCATCCGCTGTGCAGTCACGTCTGGGATACTAATACTCACTACACCCCCTGATAAATTCTTTGAGGGGCGCAGTTTTCAAAATGGGGTCATTCCTTTGGGGAATCCACTTTTCTGGTACCTTAAAGACTCTACAAACATTACACGGCATCCAGATATCAAACATCCGAATCTGTACTCCATAAGCCGCATAACGCTCCTTTCCTTCTGCGCCCTGCTGTGTGCCCCACACGTATGACACTGGTGTACCCGGGATACTGTACGTAATGTCATATGTGGGTATAAACTGATATTAGGGCAGAGCCGGATACAGAAGGGAAGAAGGGTTATTTGGTTTTTGGAGCACAGACGGTTTGGCTTTTGGACACCATGACATTTTTGCAGAGTTGAAACGCCAGTAAAGTGAAATCCCCTGATAGGAGACCTTATTTTATAAACTACACCCCTCAAGGATTTATCCAGGGTTACAAAGAGTATTTTTAACCCCCAAGTGTTGCTATAACTTATTATCCATAATTGAATATGAAGCTGATTGTGAGAAGTGAAAATGACAATTTTTCCAGGAATACGTCATTTCAGTGCGTAATATGTTGTGCCTGAATTGTATCAGAGATGAACGCTCTGAAAGCTGTTGTGCCCGGGATACCCGCTTACCAGTTTTTGGAGTGTCTCTGCTGACATAAGTTGGGGACAACATATCGGACACTGAAATAGCAAATTTCTGGAAAAATTTCATTTTTCGAATCTTGTTCGAAATTGCAATGGGCCTAAAATATCTGCAAGCAAAATTTGTGTTTTGAAATCAAGTCGGCACTCCCTACCTCTTGGGCCCTACTGTATGTGGGTACATAAGACTATGGCCACAAAGTGTATATTTTTAAACACTGGAGAAGTGGGGTGATATATTTTGGGGTGTGTTTCTTTTTTTTTTATGTGTTGTGTGCAAAAAAACTGCCATTAAAATGACACATATTTGAAGAAAATGAAAATTAAATTTTTTTCGTAATTTGTAATCTTGCAAAACAATATTTGTTTGATCAAAATACTCACTATACCCCTTGAAGAATACCTGAAGGGGGTCTAGTTTTCCAAACATTTAATGGGAGGTTCTATCATTATGCCACTTATTCCTGTCTGCAAACATAGCTTATTACAGGAAAAAAGAAAATCACATACTCAAAATTTCCAAAATTTGCTTATAAACTTGATAAACTTCTAAATTGTCTAAATTACTCAAATATGCTAAAATTATTTCAAATATGCTTGAAACACAAAAGGAACATTTGGAAATATATAACTAACTTTTTGTGCCCTGTATTATTGTGTATAAGTGATATATTGCAGCTGAAAATGGAAAACATTGAAAAATTTTCAAAATTTTTGAGCATTTTCAAGTTTTTTAATAAATTAACACAAATTATATCAGTCTAATTTTACCTTCTCAGTAAAGTACAACATGTCACGAAAAAACAATATCAGAATCATTTGAATGCGCTATATTGTTACAGAAATATTCACTGATAAAGTCACACATGGCAAATTTCCAAAATTTGGCTTGGTCATTAAGGTCCAAAACAGACTGGTCACTAAGGGTTAAAGAACTTAGTCTAGCCATTGCTGTACTCTTATTCTTAATTTGTAGGGATCCTCTAGTGACTGGTACAGTGCCAAGGGACTATTTTTATTTTAAAAAGGGCTCTATGAATGCTCCAAGTAATTACAGACCAGTGACCTTAAAGGGGTTTTCCGGGCAAAAATATTATTTTTAAAATAAGTCTGTTGTGCTATCAATGGGTTAAATAGTGCACCCAAATACCTTTAGCAGTGTTTTGAGTGATTTCTGGCTTTCTTTGGGAGCTCCCGGTGTCCTCTGCATTTGTTTACATTGGTAACTTCCTGCTGTCTTAGCCTACAACTACCATGATGCATCGCTGTTCACTCAGGTCCACCTCTCACTTCCTTCCTCACAACACCTACCTAGCTAGCTACCTAAATAAATCAGTCCCCCAACCCCCTCACCACCCCATCATACTTACTTGTCTTCTCGTCCTGAAGATGATTTTGAGCTGCCACTGTCCCCTTTTCTGCCTGCTCCTGGGCTCCAGAACTGGTGCCTGCACAATAGAACACCGGCAGAAGTGAAGATAAGCAGTGGGACTCCCATGCATGTGGAATAGAACACTGTTTCTCTTCGCTTCTGCCAGCATTGTCCGGCTCCCTTGTGAAGGAAGGGACACCTAGTAGAAGAAGAGGAAGTGAGCATTGAGTATTAGGGGAACAGAGGGAGGGGTGAGAAAGGAATACTGGTGGCCTCCCATCTCCAGAAACAATGGATCGTCACCAGGAAATCAGAAAATGTGCCTGGGGTGGTCACTTGACCCATACCTCCCAACTTTCAAACAATGCAAAAAAGGGACAAAATGTGCGGCGCGTGTTGCGTCAAATTCAGCTCGACCCACTTTTATGTTGACTCCGCCCATTCTCATTCATTTTCAGTATGCCCCGACACAGTATTATCCTCCTACAGTCACCTGTACATTATATGCCCCCACATTTTAATGTTCCCTTCCAACTGCCCCACAGTATTAAGTCCCTCTCCTGGTGTTCCAGTTTAAACATGAAACTGGATCAGCTGAAGGGGGACATTAGCAATGGGGGTAGTTGGAGGGGGACAAAAGGGGAGCAACTAGTGGGGGACATTAAACTCTGGCAGCTACAAGCAGACATCAAACTGTAGGTGTAGCTGGAGGGGAACATTACACTGGGGGCAACTAGAGGCCCCCCTATAGCTACTTCCATGGTTTAATGCTTATTTCCAGTTGTCCTCAGTTTAAGTGCCCACTTCATCTGCCCCATTTCATGTCCCCTCCTCCATCTCTGTCCCCGGTTTCATCCCCCCCCCCCTCCATTTCTCCCTCAGTTTCATATAACCCCTTCATCTGCCCCCAGTTTCATATGCTCTTTCATCTTCCCCAAGTTTCATGCCCCTCCTCCATCTCAGCCCCCAATTTCATGTCCCCCTTCCATCTCTGCCCCCATTATAATGACAAACACACACACAGACAGACACACACACACTCTCTCTCCCTCCTGCATCTCACCCCCACCCCCCTTCTCAGTACCTTACATGCATCTCTTCATTGCACGGGACACTGACATGCCCACCTAGTCATGTTACCATGTGATGTCACACAAGGTCCTTGAACCATAGTGAAGTGTTCCTCCGATCACCAGAGCCTTTTATCTGTTATAAGAGCAGACGGTTATCGGAGGAACGATTGTACAGTAAAACATTAAAGGGACATGTAAGGAGCTGTGCGGGACAGGTTGGGAGATATGCTTGACCGCCTCAGGCATATGGGTAAATGTACGTTTTTAGTTTTTTTTAAAGGGAGTAAATTACAGGTTAGGCGAGGGGAAGGGATTTAGCTTAATTGCAGTTTTAATTTCTCTCTCACTACCCCTTTAATATATTAAGCAACTATACACAGGAGTATGTGACTATATGTAACATTGTAAGTGACAGACATCATGGTTTTACTAAAGACTGAAATTGTCAGACTAACCTGATTTGCTTTTATGAAGAAGTGAATAAAAGTCTGGACAGAGGAAGCTGTTGATTTAGTGTTCCTGAAAAAAAAAAAAAAAACACCATAGAACAAATAAAAGGCCAAAAATCTGCAAAAAATATATCTATAAAATATAAATTTTATTAAATAAATAGTAAAAAATTATTTTCTTTTACAGCAGGGCAGATGGTAATAGCTAAAGAACATGCAAACATACACAAAAGACATAAAAATGGAACAAAGGGACAATATATGGCTATAGTGTAATAAATGAATCAATAGCATAGATCATAAATATCTCAAATTCATACCTCCACTTCCATATATAAGCATGAGCAAAAATACTAAATGAGAGGGTGTAAAGTTAATCTATAGGCATTTAATATGCCAAAATAGAGTCACAAAGATGTATGGACCCAACCCATATAAGCACTGGGAATCCCACAGTAAAAATAATGCACAGTTGCCATAAACCAAATTATTACAGGGAAAGATAGATAAACAGTTTATGGTGAGATACAAACACTCTATACAGCAACTGAGCCTAATATACCCTCTCAAATTAACAGAAGTGCGCTACATGCTATACCATGCTATATGCTATAGCATGTAGCGCACTTCTGTTAATTTGAGAGGGTATATTAGGCTCAGTTGCTGTATAGAGTGTTTGTATCTCACCAGAAACGGTTTATCTATCTTTCCCTGTAATAATTTGGTTTATGGCAACTGTGCATTATTTTTACTGTGGGATTCCCAGTGCTTATATGGGTTGGGTCCATACATCTTTGTGACTCTATTTTGGCATATTAAATGCCTATAGATTAACTTTACACCCTCTCATTTAGTATTTTTGCTCATGCTTATATATGGAAGTGGAGGTATGAATTTGAGATATTTATGATCTATGCTATTGATTCATTTATTACACTATAGCCATATATTGTCCCTTTGTTCCCATTTTATGTCTTTTGTGTATGTTTGCATGTTCTTTAGCTATTACCATCTGCCCTGCTGTAAAAGAAAATAATTTTTTACTATTTATTTAATAAAATTTATTTTATAGATATATTTTTTGCAGATTTTTGGCCATTTATTTGTTCTATGGTGGTTTTTGTGTTTGTTGTATATATGGCCTAGACTGTACGAGGAGATGTTTGAGTTTTGATTTAGTGTTCCTGGACTTGCAAAGGCGTTTGACACTGTCCCTCATAGATGTTTAATGGGTAAAATCAGGTCCATTGACTTGGAAAATAAAGTTTGTAATTGGATTGAAAACCTGTTAAAGCATTGTGTCCAAAGAATTGTGGTCAGTGACTGCTGCTCAGACTGGTCCTTATCTTCAGGTTCATTGTGGATAAATGTAAAGTTATGCATCTGGGTAAATATAATCCACATGCAATTTATGTCCTAGGGCCGTGATGGTGAACCTATGGCATGTGCCATCGCCCTGATCGCTCACTAACGGGAAATACAGTACAGGAATCCCTGTTAATGAGTGATCGCTGCTTTCAGCTGTATGTGCATTTGCTGTCAGTGTAGGCCGCAGGTCTGCGCAACTGACTGCAGAGTGTGACCTCTGCCCCGACGCAGGCGCGATGACGTAAGTCATCGGCACCTACAGTAAGAAGAGGGAGGAGGATGCATATTGGGTAAGTAGTTTATGCTACTCTGTGGGGGCCTACTATGGAGCATATAACACTATGGGGTGGCTATTGTAGAGCATAATACATAATACTGTGTGTGGGGAGGCCAATTGTGGAGCGTAAAGACTGTGTAGGGCGGCCTACTGTGGTGTATATAATACCGTGTGACGGCCACTGTGGAGCATATAATACTGTGTGGGGCCACTGGGCATATAATACTATGTGGAGACCACTGTCAAGTATATAATACTGTATGGCGGCCACTGTGAAGCATATAGTACTCTCTGTGGGCCACTGTGGATTATACTTTGTGGGGGCCTCTGTGGGGCAGATTGTAATGTCTTGGGGCCACTATGGGGCAGATTGCACTGTGTGGGGTCCCTTTACTATTTATATCACACAGTATCTGTTCTATAGCAGGCGTGATATTAGTACACGATGTAATAACATTGAACAGTCAATATAAAACAGATCCTGTGCGATGTAATTAAGCATTAATTGTTCAAAAGTACCAAATGCAGACTTTTACCTTTCAGTACAAAGTTGTTTATATTATTGATAGCTCTGTAAAGCCCCATTTACATGATTGTATTTTGCGGGAACGTTACTGTCCACAATTGTTGAGGTTTAGTGTTAAGGTTAAATTGCTGTGTTGGCACTTTGCAATAATTTAGTGAGTTTTGGGTTGCAGTTTGGGCACTTGGTCACTAAAAGGTTCGCCATCACTGTCCTAGGGGAAGAAAGTTGGGAGAGTCACTAGTGGAGAAGGACCTGGGTGTACTTGTAGATCCTAGATCAAATTACAGCATGCAATGTCAATCAGCTGCTTCTAAGGCCAGCAGGATACTGTCAAATTAAAAGTGGTATGTACTCACGGGACAGGGATGTAATATTACCAGTTTATAAATTAGTAGTGCGGTTACATCTGGATTATGTAGTTAAGATTTGGGCATCAGATCATATAAAGGATATTCTAGAGTTGGAAAAGGGTCAATGGAGGGCCACAAAACTGATAAGGGGCATGGAGGACCTCACTTATGAGGATAAACTAAAGGATCTGTTTAGTCTGGAGAAGAGGTGTTTAAGAGTAGATATGATATACCTGTATGAGTATATAAATCACCCATACAAGATATGGGGTAAAGCTGTTCCATGTAAAATATCCTAAAAAGACAAGGTGACACTCCCTCTGCCTGGAGGAAAAAAGGTTTAATCTCGAGAACCAACCACGTTTCTTCATTGTAAGGACTGTGAATCTGTGGAATTGCCTACCCCTGGAATTGGTCATGGACAGTGGCATAACGATCACAGTTGCAGGGGGTGCAACCGGGCTCAGAGGAGTGGGTGAGTATGGGACCCGCAGCCAGATGGGAATGGCATGGGCCCCAGCCACAATGATAGTGGTCAGGGAAAACCTGGTTCCCTGACGCTATACATATTGTTATTGTCGGGCCCCTTTCCAATTGATGCCTGCCCAGGAGAGATGACTAAAAACAACAAAAAAAAGCTTATACTCACCTGTCCTGGGCTCAGCATCCTTTTCGGTGCTCTTTATGCTGTTGGCAGAGATCACACAAACCCAACCTCAATTCTAGGACCTGTCATTGGGCTCCAGTGATCACATGGCAGCGTGCCTGCATAATGACATTCTCGCATGACTGCTGAGGCCCTATTATAGGCCAGAGCAGTGACATCTGGGGCATGTGACTTTAGTCATCAGGCAGAAGAGGACCAAGAAAGATGCCGCAGACAGCAGGGTGGAGTGAGAATGCTCAGGGGAGGTGAGCAAGGTGACTATAAGTTTTTGTTATTTTTAATAACCTCCCCTGGGCCTCCACTTATTATACTCTGGGGTCTGAGACAAAAGCAGATGTGCTACTGGATACCATACAGAACCTATGTGCCTCCAGGCCAAGCCATATCTCATATTGTAATCAGGCTGTGAATGAATGGCACAGGTGACACATGCATGTCATCTATGTGCCGGCCGTGCTTCCGTGACTCCTTTCATTTAATGAATAGTTGCTGCAGAAGCACGCACTCAGTATAGAACAGGAATAAGACCTGTTTCATATTTTGCAGCCAGGACTGTTAGATTGCACATGGGACTGTGCAATTCACAGTTATTTGTACAGGCCCATAGCTATTAATGGGTTATTATGCTAACTGGGAAAAACCCAGATAGCACACTGAACTTTCACACAGTCATCTGCAAGGGGCCTCATATTGTAAATGCTTACATGTATCATTATATTCAGTTATAAATTTTCCTTAGACTCCAACAACTCATTTTTTTATTTGGATTCAAAGTTTATTGAGCAAAATATACAGAGATCACATCCAGAATAAAGTATGAATTAAAAAAACACAGCCTGATAGCCTGTTAACCCCTTCCCGACATTCATCGTAATAGTATGGCGGATGTTGGGTATTTAACACTTTCCTGACATCCGCCGTAATAGTACGTAATAGTCTCCTGCAGCATGGCCACCATAGCAACCAGCTCTCTGCTGTATTCTACAGTGGAGACCCAGTGCTAATGTCCGTGATCAGAGTCCACTCTGATCGTGGGCATTGCAGGTCAGGACCCCTCCCCGTCAAAGTTAGAAAACAACCTCCAGGGCCAGTCCCCACTGGCCCCATACCTTTAACATTACAGGCCGGCTCCTGCATAGCAATATCGTGGGAGCCGACCTGTTCTTCTGACAGCCGGGAGCCTTATGAAGGTTCTCAGGCTTCTCATAGCATTATAGCTAATGAGGCTTCCCATACAACAAGTCTGAAGTAGTTTGTACTACAAGCCGACGGCCATTAAGTGGTATAGATAGCCCAAAAGGGCACAACCAGGTGTAAAGGATACGCCACTATCTGAGAATATCTAGAAGTTTCAGTATTTTTATCTTCATCAGGGTCGAAGGTGCCAGTGTACCTATCAGGTGGACTTCATGGCTGCTCTCTCAGTCGCCAGCAGGGAGTTCAAGAGTCAGATCATGACAGTGCAGATCATCTCAGGTGCCCACGACTTCACCCTTATATTACACTGGTCGAAACAGGCATTTTCAGTGGCCTCTACTCTCCGGCCTAATGCAGATGACCATGGCCAAACAGCTGGAAGTGAATTAAAGGCCCGGGTAGCGCATGGGGGATATGCAGATGTCACCCGTGTGCCACTCGTGCACCAGCCATTCTTCCATGGCCCCTTTCATTAAATGAATAGGAGCCACGGAAGCAGGGCCACAAAATCAGACAGAAATAAGACCTGTTCCATATTTTGCAGCCTGGACTACTGGCCCGCACAGGTAACCATGTGATTTATGGTCATGTGTATGGGCCTGTAGAAATCAATGGGTTAGTGCACTATCCAGGAAAAACCCAGATAACACACTCATCTCAGCCACGGTCGTCTTATAGCGCTGGTTTCAGGGCTTGTGAGAGAGCCTTCCTCAGGAAGCTCTTTGAAATGGAAGTTTGTGAGGGAACATTTGCTTCTCCCTCCATTCCACTGTTCAGTTTTGAGACCTCAGTCTGTACCTTTGTGCGAGCTACAATCGGCGTCATCTTACCCCAAACTTGGGCGGGAATGAGGGCTGCTTTTCCACAGGAATTTTGTGCTTTCATGTGATTAGACTCCTCCCCGGTGTATTTAATTTTTTTGGTTAATGAGTATATATCAGAATAAATAAAAAAAAATCATGTAAAGCTAATGTATTATTATAAAATCGCATAAAATACATTGTAAAATAAAGTAAATTTTATATTTCTATCTATATCAAATACAGTATATTTTACAGTGTATTTTGTGATTTCTACTCTTAAAGCAATGTAACTAGTCAGAAAACCCCCCCACTATATATATATATATATATATATATATATATATATATATATATATATATATATATAGTATATTTATAAATAAAACTGTATATTTTATGTTTTGATTTCTACTTTTGAACATAACTAGGCAGAAGTAACACAAACCCGCACATATATATATATATATATATATATATATATATATATATATATGCAGTGTATGAGGGGAGAGGTGTGCTGTATATGGGGGGAATGCTGAGTGCGCAGTGCGGGGGGATGTTCTGCTGTTCTGCAGGGAGGACAGATGTGAAGATCTTGCTGCCTGGGAGTGAGAAGTGCTGAGCTCAGCGTCTGCAGGAGCACGATATTAATAGAGAGACGCAGAAATAGGGGAGGGCTGCCCACTGATGTTGGTATGTTGGTTAGACTGGGGAAACCCTAGCACTGAACAATTTGCTTGTCTTTCCCTTACTGACTGCGACAATATATGGGGAGGAAAGTGTTACAATGTAAGCTATACTGAATGGAAATTGCTTGCAAACACTACTTCAAGTGTCATATATAAAGGTATATGTATATTCATCTAAATGTATGTATGTATCCATTTATTCAGACGTTAGTACAAAGAGAAGCACAAAACATAAATCTAGTACACGTGCATCTAAAGAAAAGAATGGGAACACGCCCTAGAAGTAGCATACAATGTAAAGCTGATAATTTTTTTTTGTGGGGTTGGAGGGTTGTATATTGTATCGATTTTTATTTGAAACAGCGGGGACATACCGTAAATTAAGTGGTATCTCTTCCAGTGTTGCTAAGTCATGATGGTGTATTGCGATGTCACGATTTTTGAACGTTTAAGCGGGGTGGCACATGACACATCAAACACTGTGCGCATTTTGCAGTTTATTCGTATAATGGGAAAATATGTTGTGTCAAAGATGTAAGATGCCCACAGCAGTCTTACACTAAAAATAATTCACAGCTTCAATAGTTAACAGTAATACAGTCTATAAAAGCTCTTATTCTGGAGACACTTCTTTGAGTAGCTTGCAGCAATAAATAGTCTTAGAATTTGATAAGATGTATGAAGAAGACTTTTTCATTCTATGTAACCTAAGTTTACACCAATATTCACTGACTGGCCTGGGTACAGTAAACACTATTGTAAGACATGTGAAGATATTTATTAAGGCTGCAATATTGGGGAAATCTGCCCAACTTTACAGCATGTCCCCTGTCAATAGAATCATTACTATTCATGAGTTCAAGAGATTCTGGTCCATATCACTCGTCTAGTCTAGCTGGTCACTAGTCTAGCTGCAGGAGTATACCATAAAGGTGTCTAGGCAGAAAACCCATTCACTTGTTATTTATTATTAATCTGCACTCTAAAGATATACTTTATAAGGCGTACCTCCCTTTGATGAAAGTAATGGATAGGTGCTCCTCTTTTATTCAGCGCCATTTTTATTTATTTATTTATTTTAATGCTATGTGCACCACTCTTTTATTTGATGGTGGAGACGCCAACACAGATATGAAAGTCGCTTTACTTACCTGACCTATTTTTTTTTTCAGATTCTGAACAGGATAGTAGCCCTCGCACAGCTATTGGCTCAGACCTGGAGGACACTAAACCGATCAATTTGGGTAAGTCAATGTTTGTGTTTTCATCCAAGCTCCTTTATCTTCATCATCCAAGTGCATGGATTGTTTGTATTTCTGTGCGAGTCCTGTCACAGCCTTTTTGTCTCTGCAGATATGACAGACTTCCAAGAGAGTTTTGTCACTTCTGGTGTTTTCAGCGTGACAGAGTTGATTCAAGTATCTAGAAGTGAGTAGCAGCCCTTGCCTTAGTAATTGTTTCATTCTTAATTTCACAATGTATTAGTGAAAAGAGCAAAAGGACTTGTATTTACGTTTCTGTATTACTGCCATTTTCTTAACACTGGTTATTATGTTTTGATTCTTGGCACTGAAATGTAAATGTAAATGCTGACCCATTCTTCTGTAACATCCCATGCACGTTACCGAATGCGCATTCGATGTGGGGCCGAGTTTGCAACACAATCGGAGGTCCTGTTCTATAATCATCGGTGTCATTGGAATTAAATTAATCCAAGCCCCCTATAGATGTAAATCTCAGTTGGGGTCTAACTTGATATAATGTACGTTCAGTGACTGAGTGCAAACTATAGTAAGTACAGTAATTCTTTTCAATACAGATAAAGCTGCGGGATCCTGACATTGCCAGGTGAAATATATGCCAAAAAAAACTGTGGATATAATACCTGGTAATTCAGAGTAGGTACGCAAGATTATATAACAAGCTGGAACCATAACTCTATTCTGCTTATTGTATACTAATGTCATTATTTTATTCAGTTTCTGTAAAAGATATAATATAAAATAAATATTTGTTTCAGTCTAGTATACAATAAGCAGAGCAGAGATATAATTCAGGTTTGTTACATAAACTTTGTCATTTATTATACAATTTGCTGCTGGCAATATAGGAATGTCAGTACCTAACTTTTCCTCAAGCACATTGTTTGGAATATTTGAAAAAAATAAATAAAACTGGATATTGCCAGTTTCTAAGTGCCATCAACTTTATATGGTTTTTAGGGTATATTCACACAGAGTTTTTTGCAGGCAGATTTTGAGGCGGAAAACGCCTCAAAATCCGCCTGCAAAAAAGGCTCCCATTCATTTAAATAGGATTCGCTTGCTTTTTTTTCTTCCCCGCTACCGATTTTTTTCAGCTAGTGGAAAAAAAATGTGGAAACTCATTATCATATATATATCATTATATATCATTTTGTTTTTTGCAGCCCCAGTTGTGTCTGGCACAGGGCCCAATTTCTCTCTGGGAGAGCTACAGGGACACCTGGCATATGATTTAAACCCTGTTGGAACTGGGATGAGAAGAACCCTGCCTAGCACATCATCAAGCGGGTATGTCATTTTTTTTGTATGGATTAAAGGAAGTCAAGTTAAAGGGGAGGAGAGCTCACATAACAAGTCAATCTTTCCACTCCTTAGCTTGATCACTGTGACTGACTTCATTCAACTCTAATTTGGCCATTGTTGGGCTGGGTTGGGGCATGGAGATCTTGACATCTGTTAACTCTCCATCTCCTTGACTTGATGTACCAAATTTGCATAAGGAATAAAAGTTATTTTTCACAGTATAGCAACACTCCTCAGGCATTGTAAGAACAACATATGAGATGCCATGTCAGGAACTACTGGTCGTTTCGAGGTACTTCTCCCTTTTGTTAAATCCACTGACTTTGGCTCAAAAAAAGCATCAAAATCCGCAACAAAAAAGCAGCTTTTCCACAATGTGGGGCCTTCGGTGGCAAACACATGAATTTTGGCCTCATCTGAATCCACTTTTTGTGGTTTACTCATTCACATTAAGGGCTAGTTCACACGTAGGCAAAGGGGTGGATTTTGACAGCAGATTTCGCTTCAAAATCTGCCCCTTTACAATGGTGGTCTATGTAGACCACCGGGCTTTTTTTTCCGCTAGCGGCGGGCTGCCGCTAGCGGAGAAAAGAAAGGACATGCCCTTTCTTCAGGCGGAAGCCGCGCGGCTTCCGCCCCCGGCAGCTCCCTCCTATATCGGCTCATTCATTTGAGTCGATAGCGGAGGGGAAAGCCGCGACCGCGATGGTCGCGGCAGGCGGGTTTTGACAAGAGAGAGACGCGGCTCACCGCGGCTCTCTCGGTGTTCATGTGTGAACTGACCCTTATACATCTAGAAAATGGTCTCATTCAATGATAGTCTTCTCATACACAATTATGAGTATGAATCCACAACAGTGAATGAGTCAGTGAAAAAACTAAAAGAAAAAGTAAACAAACTGCAGGAATTTCTTTGGAAAAACTTGTGAAAATCTCTCAGAAATTCTCTCCTGATCCCATTTATTTTCATCCAGTAAGCCATTGGAAGGTTGTGCATTGTATTAGGGTGGTGGGATTTAGTGTCTTTGTATCTCTTATAGCAGACAGAGCAGCAAATGAGGGCTGTTACTGCAACCAGTCACCTTGCAACAAGAAAAAGCTCTGATCTGAGATTTGTGAGAAGGAAGGTAAAATAAAGTATATCTTGAGATCAGAGGCGCAGGTATGGGGTTCAGGACAGGGGTGGCGAACACATCCAAGTGGGACCTCAGCTCATGTATACCAATACTCTCACCAGGGCCAGTTTTAGACAAAGCGTAGCCATGGGCAAAATTAAAAGTTGGGTCCCAAATGCTGACAGACAAACAACACCATTGTCTTACAGTGACAACCCCTTTAAGAATTTCTCCTTTCTGCCCCCAAAACAATAATAACAATCTCCTCTTCTCACACACCATTGAAATGACCACATTTGTACTACCTAATAGATTTTTGCACCCAGTCATCAGTTATTATAGCGCCTCCTTATGAATAATATTCCCTGCTTATAAATAATATTACACCCTTATCAGTAATAGCGCCCTTATAAATGATAGTTGCTGTTTATAAATAGTGCCCTGTATCATTAATGCCCTCCTTATCTGTAATATTTCCCCCTTACCAGTAACAGTCACCCATTAAAAATATCACTCCCTTATAAATAGCTCCCCCTTATTAATACTAGCGCTCTCATAAATAATAGTTTCCCTTATAAATAATAGTCCCCATGATCACTAATAACCCCCTTTATACATAATAGCCCACGTAACAACCCCCCTTATAAGTAGTTCCCTCTTTTAAATAATATATCCCCATTATAATAGGTATAGCCTTTTTTATAGGCCTCTTATAAACAGTTCCCCAATGCTTATAATTAATAGCCCACCTTATAAATAAGTTTACCCTAATAATAGCCTACCCATATATATAATTTAACTTTATAATAGCCCCCTTATATATAATAGTTCATAATATATATGCAGTGGGGCAAAAAAGTATTTAGTCAGTCACCAATAGTGCAAGTTCCACCACTTAAAAAGATGAGAGGCGTCTGTAATTTACATCATAGGTAGACCTCAACTATGAGAGCATGAACTGCAGAGAGCTGGAACCAATGTTACAAAGCCTACCATCAGTAACACACTACGCCGCCAGGGACTCAGATCCTGCAGTGCCAGACGTGTCCCACTGCTTAAGCCAGTACATGTCCGGGCCCGTCTGAAGTTTGCTAGAGAGCATTTGGATGATCCAGAAGAGTATTGGGAGAGTGTCCTATGGTCTGATGAAACCAAACTGGAACTGTTTGGTAGAAACACAGCTTTTCGTGTTTGGAGGAAAAAGAATACTGAGTTGCATCCATCAAACACCATACCTACTGTAAAGCATGGGGGTGGAAACATCATGCTTTGGGGCTGTTTCTCTGCAAAGGGGCCAGGACGACTGATCCGGGTACATGAAAGAATGAATGGGGCCATGTATCGTGAGATTTTGAGTGCAAACCTCCTTCCATCAGCAAGGGCATTGAAGATGAAACGTGGTTGGGTCTTTCAACATGACAATGATCCAAAGCACACTGCCAGGGCAACGAAGGAGTGGCTTTGTAAGAAGCATTTCAAGGTCCTGGAGTGGCCTAGCCAGTCTCCAGATCTCAACCCTATAAAAAACCTTTGGAGGGAGTTGAAAGTCCGTGTTGCCAAGCGACAGCCCCAAAACATCACTGCTCTAGAGGAGATCTGCATGGAGGAATGGGCCAACATACCAACAACAGTGTGTGCCAACCTTGTGAAGACTTACAGAAAACGTTTGACCTCTGTCATTGCCAACAAAGGATATATAACAAAGTATTGAGATGAAATTTTGTTACTGACCAAATACTTATTTTCCACCATAATTTGCAACAAAATCAGACAATGTGATTTTCTTGATTTTTTTTTCTCATTTTGTCTCTCATAGTTGAGGTCTACCTATGATGTAAATTACAGACGCCTCTCATCTTTTTAAGTGGTGGAACTTGCACTATTGGTGACTGACTAAATACTTTTTTACCCCACTGTATGTATAATATCCCCAGCATGGTGGCCTAGTGGTTAGCACTAGACAACATCTGCAAGGCGTTTGTATGTTCTCCTTGTGTTTGTGTGGGTTTCCTCCAGGTACTCCGGTTTCCTCCCACACTCCAAAGACATACTGATAGGGATTGGAGATTGTGATCCCTATATGGAACAGTGATTGTCAATGTTTGTAAGGCGCTGCAGAATATGATGGCGCTCTATAAGTAAGCACAATAAATAAATAAATCTGCCTTATACAGTGTTGGACTGAAGGGCTCAGGCCCACCAGAGGAATTTCACTGAAATCTTACATTGGTGCTGACTAGAACTGTATGGGGAATGACACGGCCATGGAGCACTATAAGATTTTAGTGAGAGAGTTGTGATGGAGAAATAACACAGGGCTGCCAGCAGGAATTTTGAACCCCCACAGTATAATGCTGTACATGGTATATAATGCTCCACAGCAGCCTCATACAGTATAAAATGCTTTCCTGAGCCCCCCACAGTGGATCCACATAGTATATAGTGCTCCACGGTGTTCTCCACAGTATAATAGGCTTCCCATAGCTGAGAAGAATAAATCTCACAGTATAATAGGCTCCCCCCCAGGATAAATCTCCACAGTGGCCCCAAACACTATAACGCACCACAGTGGCCCCACACAGTATGATACTCTACAGTGGCTCCACACAATAAAATATGTTCCCCAGAGGCCCCCAAGTATAGGGTTCCTCAGTTGCCCCACACAATCTAATATGTTGCACAGAGGCCCCCCCCCCCCCCCGGTAGAAAATGCTTCCCACAGTGGCCCCATACATTATAATATGCTCCCCAGACGGTCCTCATAGTATAATGCTCCACATTGCCCCCTCAGTATAATACTCAACTGTGGCCCCACATAATATAATATGCTCTTCAGAGGGCTCCCCCAGTATAATGCTCCACAGTAGCACCACACAAAATAGTATACTCCCTAGAGCCTCGAGCCGCTTCAGACGAACCCCTTGCAATTTGTTTTGAAGAATATTCTTGAGGTTTGCCCGCTCATTTCAGAGCTACTATTATAATATAGTAATTAATTCACAGAGCTAATATTATAATATTCAGAGGCCCAGGTGTGGTGAAGGAAAATAACAGTTATATTCACCTTGCGTTACCTCTCCTGGGAATCCTCATGCAGCTCCGCTGTCCCCATCAGTTTCTTCAGGTCTACAAGCCGAAATGGCCAGATGACTCCGGACGCCCCGGAAAAGTCAGTAAAAATGTTGGTTATTTTTACAGATCTCCCCTGAGCTGGCTTCTATTATAAAGGACATGGCACCCGGCTCCTTTCTGTTATTGATGTGGACGGGGCCTGACTGTCGCCCCTAATGCCGGCCCTAATTTTCACTATAGAGTGGCCATATACTGGTAAATAGCTGTTCTACACAGGTCTGTGAAGACCATTTAGGTAAATACACTAAAGGAACAATGTTCTGACTTACAGTGTTGGCCAAAAGTATTGGCACCCCTGCAATTCTGTCAGATAATACTTATTTTCTTCCAGAAATGATTGCAAGCACAAACTCTTTGGTATTAATATCTTCATTTATTTTGCTTGCAATGAAAAAACAAAGAGAATGAAAAAAAGTCAAATCATTGATCATTTTACACAAAACTCCAAAAATGGGCCGG
This sequence comes from Leptodactylus fuscus, assembly GCF_031893055.1. Lineage (NCBI taxonomy): Eukaryota > Metazoa > Chordata > Amphibia > Anura > Leptodactylidae > Leptodactylus > Leptodactylus fuscus. The sequence goes on from NC_134265.1 coordinate 210,962,533, forward strand.
ACAAAAGTATTGGCACCCTCAGCCTAATACTTGGTAGTACAACCTTTAGACAAAATAACTGCGAACAACCGCTTCCGGTAACCATCAATGAGTTTCTTACAATGCTCTGCTGGAATTTAAGACCATTCTTCTTTGGCAAACTGCTCCAGGTCCCTGAGATTTGAAGGGTGCCTTCTCCAAACTGCCATCAAGAGATCTCTCCACAGGTGTTCTATGGGATTCAGGTCTTGACTCATTGCTGGCCACTTTAGAAGTCTCCAGTGCTTTCTCTCAAACCATTTTCTAGTGCTTTGTGAAGTGTGTTTTGGGTCATTGTCCTGCTGGAAGACCCATGACCTCTGAGGGAGACCCAGCTTTCTCACACTGGGCCCTACATTATGCTGCAAAATTTGTCAGTAGTCTTCAGACTTCATAATGCCATGCACACGGTCAAGCAGTCCAATGCCAGAGGCAGCAAAGCAACCCCAAAACATCAGGGAACCTCCGCCATGTTTGACTGTAGGGATCGTGTTCTTTTCTTTGAAGGCCTCTTTTTTTTCCTGTAAACTCTATGTTGATGCCTTTTCCCAAAAAGCCCTACTTTTGTCTCATCTGACCAGAGAACATTTTTCCAAAACGTTTTTGCCTTTCTCAGGTAAGTTTTGGCAAACTCCAGCCTGGCTTTTTTGTCTCTGGGTAAGAAGTGGGGTCTTCCTGGGTATCCTACCATACAGTCCCTTTTCATTCAGACGCCGACAGATAGTACGGGTTGACACTGTTGTACCCTCGGACTGCGGGGCAGCTTGAACTTGTTTGGATGTTAGTCGAGGTTCTTTATCCACCATCCGCACAATCTTGCGTTGAAATCTCTCGTCAATTTTTCTTTTCTGTCCACATCTAGGGAGGTTAGCCACAGTGCCATGGGCTTTAAACTTCTTGATGACACTATGCACGGTAGATGCAGGAACATTCAGGTCTTTGGAGATGGACTTGTAGCCTCACAATTTTGTTGACAATTCTTTTTGTGGTTTTCCATTGAAGACAAATTAAATGAAGATAATAATATCAAAGAATTTGTGATTGCAATCATTTTCTGGAAGAAAATGAGTATTATCTGACAAAATTGCAGGGGTGCCAATACTTTTGGCCAACACTGTACTGTATGTAACTGTAATAGTTCTATAGTAGTGCCCCCTCTACAGGTAATAACAATCCCCTCACAGACAGATATATACTGTATATTATTGTAATAGTTCATTAATAATACCACCCTACAGGTAATAGTCCACCAAAATTTAAAAAAAAAACATCACCAATAATTCTTTAAAACTATGATTAACATAAATATGTGATTTAAACAATAGGTAATTTCATGGTGACAGATTCTCTTTAAGATTATTTTACGAGCAGGGCCAGCATCAGCACTGCCTCACTTTGTCTCCCCCCACTTTCTCCCACTAAGACTTACTTTGCAGCTGAAGGTGCCTAAACAGGCTGACAGCTCCCTCCTCCTCCCAGAGTCTTGCACTGCAGGTGATGACTGGTTGATCAATTACATTGTACTGTAATCAATCGGTGACTTGGCTCCAGGTATATATTCTGTATCTTTAAATAAATAAATAAATAAATATATATATAGTGAGAGAGTGAAGGGTGTGGTCTGGGAAGGCAGGTATGTCCCAGCCAGGCACCTAAAGGGTGTATGGTAAGGATTCACACCAGGGAGGTCAGCTGACTTATCAGGCCCTAATAACAGTCTGTGTGTGAAGACTAGCAGTGTGGCACCACACTAACAGGCTTGAACTGTCCAGACTGGACCTCCAAAGCAGGTACTGTGCCACCCGTTGTTGTTGCCAAGGTGGGAGACTGGTAGCTATTCTCCTGTATAGTCAGGGAAAAGTTTCCTTACGTTTAAGTTAGTTTCTCAGCCGAGAAGGGTTTTGTCTTGTTTATCCTGTGGCTTTGCAGAAGCAGTGTATGCGTTTACATGTGAATAAAGCCTGAACTTGTGTGCAACCCAGTGTCTGTGTCCCTGTTTCCTGCACTGCTACAAGCATCTACCTGAGCGATTCCCCACAGTATACATACAGCATCTATGGTGGCCCACTCAGTTTCTGCAATAAGCACATTTTTGGATGAAAACATTGTCACCACATGAGTTGTGCCACAAAGGAGCCCACACAAACCTGGAGCCGACCCTGGTTATGAGACCACTACCAATGTTGCCTATGACAGCATGGTTTGATAAAAAAAATAATAATAATAATAATTCCAGTATCTCTTTTTGGCACTGATTCAACGTTTTGGAAAACACAGTCATCTGTGAAGTGGTGAGAGCTAGAGATGAGCGAGTACTAATCGAAACTCCCGTTTCGAATAGCATGCGCCCATAGGAATGAATGGCCGCTTCCATTCATTCCTATGGGTGCGTGCTATTCGAAACGGCCGTTTCGAATAGTACTCGCTTATCTCTAGTGAGAACTGTTTTGGGGGCAATTTGAGTCCAATTTTTAGCTTTGCTACAGATAGTGATGAACTCTTGCAGGATAGACCTCCACCAATGTCTTGTATAGCCATGGAAATGTTCAATTACATGTAAAAGGAAGTTGTTACTGTGACATTTTGAACTATACAGCTATAAATATGAAATAATTATTACAACATGACTGCTGTAAAAACTACATGTAGAAAGGACAAAATTTTTCTTTCATTCTTGTGTCAAATATTTTGCATCCCATGTCACGGCCATCTGACCTCTTTTTTAACGTCCATTGGACTTCTTTTTTTTTTTTTTTTTTTTTCTATAATTGACATGTGAATAGCCCCATTGAAATGATATGGCTGTTTTCCATTGTCCTCCAAATACCACTTTCCAGGAGTAATTGAAGTATCGAAGCTAACAGCAGTATGTCCATTACTCCATAGGACAGTGATCAGCAAGTGCTAACTACATATGAAAGTCCGTAGTGTTGTGCTGAGATGGTAATGCAGAGTAGGAAAACACTTACACTTCTCTGACAGTATGAATCTCTTGTTGGTCTTTTAAAAGGAGTAAGAGACACAAATCTGGGTCTCTAGAGGATGATGTGGACACAAGTCCTGGAGGGGAGTTTTACACATCTCCATCTTCTCCAACTGGGAGCAGCCGAAACTGGACCGAGGACATGGAAGGAGGTAAGTGTTTTCCTAACTAAAGACAAGAAGTCTTCTTATTAATCTGCTGTAATGCTCTTTATACCCAAAAATCATATTAACTAAATGAGAGCAGATTATGTCCTATGTAGAAACATTCAGGTAAGGCTCTGTCAGTAGTAAACATCAGGACAGTATCTTAATGTATACCTCTGACAGAAGGCTCCAGCGTATGTCATTGTATGGACATATAGTGGTATGTTACCTTAGGCCTCATGCACACGAGCAAGTATGCAGGCCGAGGGGGAAGGGGTCGATTTTTCTAATGGAAAGCTCTCAGATGACATCCATGTGTCATCCCAGTGGCTTCCTGACTTCTTATGGGGGGTTCTGTTCTGATCAGATATCAAAGAGCAGGATAGGATCTGATCTATAATTATTGGATCAGAATGGAGCATCGGAGCACTGGGTCGTGTGATTGTAGCTTGAGGGTCCATTCACATGGAGTAAACGCGCACTCATTTTGGCAAAATACACGTGTAAAGAATGCATGTGTAAAAATAAGACTTCCATTGTCTTCAATGACATTTTACACGTGTATTTTGACATGTATTTTGACGTGTTTTTTACATGTGTAAAAAAATGTTATTGAAGTCAATGGGAGTCTTATTTTTACACGTGTATTTTTTATACGTGTATTTTGACAAAATGAGCGCACATTTACTCTGTGTGAATGGACCCTTAGGCATGCACATTTAAAAAAAAAATGTGTACTGCTCATTGGGAGGGGGGTGAATTTCTGTCTCCTACACTAGTTATCTGCAAAAAAAAAAAAAAAAGTTTAAAAAAGTCACAAAACAAATAGCATTTTTTGTCATCCTCGTCACTTTCTGAAAAGGGGGCAAGGAGTGGCAGATTTATCATCATTTTACATTAGTGTCACCAGTTCTGGCATAAATGATGATTGAAAACTACACCAACTACAGGGAATATTAGGACTGTAGTGGAAATCACCAACCTTGACAGATCTCCCCCTATATGTTGTTGTTGTTGTTATTATTATTATTATTATTATTATTATTATTATTACAACATTAGTTTTTCTTTTCTATTAAATAAAACAATAGGTATACCAAGATATAACCAAACATTCTTTTTGCCTTTGTTGGTTGAACAGGGGCCTAAATATATATTTCATACCACACAAGAAAGCTTTCTATGCTTTTAAGGTCCAGTTTAACGAAGCGGAATTTCCTGCTGATTTTGACACAAATTCTTTGGCTCCAAGCTCCCTGCTGATTAGGCCCATTCATCTTGACCTTAGACCCCATTCACATCGGAGCCCTAAATCAGCAGCTGCAGATTTTGCAGTATGAACAGTGCCTTAATCTGCCAAAAACCAACAGAAGCCTGGCATAAAACACGTGTAGGCAAAAACTAAATGAAATGATGAAATTGGTTTTATACATTTGAAATCTTGAATGAAATTCTTTTCAGTCAAAAATGAAATTGATATTAGACTAATATGTTTATAATTTGTTTTTACTTCTGAGATTGGGGATTGTGATGCTGCTTAACGGGGTTATCCACTTTCCACGACTGATGACCTATCCTTGGGATAGACCATCAATATTAGCTCTGCAGGTGGACACCTGGAACTCCCACAGATCTCTGGTACCAAGGCAGTGCAGTCCCAATCGCACTGCTCACTTGCCGTACAAATTATAACGGCAAGTGTAGGTACAGCAGTGAGGTCCCACTTACCCTGGTTCTGGAAATCTGCATGGTTCCCTGATGTCGGGTTCCGCAGATCTAATACTGATGGCCTATCCTAAGGATACAACATCAATTGTAGAACGTGGATAACCCCTTTAAAGGACTTATCTAGTTTCTAAGATTGATGACCTATCCTTAGAATAGGCCATCAGTATTAGATCTGCAGGGGTCCAACACCTGAGACCCTTGCAGATCACGATACCGAGGCAGTGCGGGAGAGCCATGCTGCTCACTTGCTGTACAAACTGTAGTTGATGGGGCAGCAGTGCAGTACTTACATTTGCCACTACAGTTTGTATGGCCTTCCTGCACCGCTTTGATATCAGTGATTTACAGGGGTCCCGGAGATGGGATCCATGCAGATCTAATATTGATGCTAATGGCCCTAAGGATAGGTCATTAATCTTAGAAACCGGATAACCCTTTTAATCTCAAATCTTGACCAAAAATTTCCTTGTGAACTAAACCTTATACTTCCATTCCCACTGCAGCTTCAGTATGTGGGTGTGCCAAGTGCCAGCCTTGCTAACTAGTTTTTCTCAATTATTAGAAAGTTGCTAAGTAATGCTGCACTTTATGGAATTTGTGAAGCTCAGGAAAAGTTATTATCTAGAGGACTTGGTTTTCTTTAGATAGGATGATTGCCTAAATAGGATAGCAAGTGTCCCCTCCCAATCCCTTAATCTGCTTGGGTATTTGGCCATACAATGTTTTAATAATGACCAATACAGATCTACACACTTCATGGACATGGCATGGCATGTCATTTAAAAAGAAATATGATATAAATGTTTCCTTTTGCGTACATTTCTGAACGTGGTGACACAGACAGCAAGCAGCCAAAACAATCAGAATTGGCAAAATCAAACAAAATGTTTCCAATCTTGTTTCTAAATTGTAGTTGTGCAAATAGTTTAAGCAAATGCTTAAGTGCTGCAGACCGATAACATTTAAGAGCAGGGAACTTTACATCAGCATTTCAAGTAAAAGACTGAAGGGGAAAAAAAAAGGTACCAGTACTCCTTGTTTACATTTTCTATAGCCCCACGGTGTCTAGATGTCCTCTGTGTACACAGCTATGTTGGAAAGTGTCACAAATGCAGATAACACATAGCATGACATGGCCTGTAATTCCCACTATTTATTGAGATGGGGTGTCATGCAGCAAAAAAAGCGCAGCAGGAAAAAGCATGATGGCAACATATCGTGACTCTTCCCGCAGCGTTTAGATAGAAAGTTTGCAAAGATTTCTCTGCGGACTTTCTGTTCCAATTATACCTATAGGTAAACTGCTGACATTTCCGTAGGTATAATTGACATGCTGCGATTTCCAAAACATCTCCGATTTCAAGCCTGGAGCCTGGGATTGCGACCGCAAAATAATGTGGCGTATACGATTCTGGCTCCCATTGAAATCAATGGGAGCGTATACGGCGCGCAAACTCTCACACGTCGTATACATGCCACATCATGTGGCACGTTACTCCTTGTGAACTCCCCCTTAGCTACAATTAGCCCAGGATTTAATAGCAGAAGATAACAGCTCTGAGAGCAAGCATGGTCTTGAGAACTCAACCCCCCTCCACACCAGAGGGCAGTGAGTCATGTCATCCACCCAGAGATCAGATATCAGGCCGTGTACCTTGACAATACTGTGTAACTAATGGGGAGGAATAATCTAACATAACATAGCAGGCAAATGAAGCAGCATTTCTAAATCGATGTATTTAGGAAAACACTTCAATTTACACAAGCTATCAGATAGATAGGATCCTTGAGATGGGAATAACCCTTTAAATACTGCTGGACCACCACAAATATTGGGAGCACTCTGTATTATATAAATGTTGGGCATCCGTTAAGCAAGATATATTGGACTTCCCTTTGATTTTCCTTTTGGACATAAAGTTTGGATATGGTGCTTTTTTTCTTAGTTTTTTTTTTTTTTTTTTCTTTTTTTACTTCCCCTGGCCTATTTTACAAATACATTTTTAGCCTAGACAACCTCTTTAACTGAGACGGCAGGAAGAGTTTTAAAGTTTTTAAAAATTGTCCTGGAGGCTTTGACACACCTTGGTACACCGTTTAGGTTATTTGCAAAGAATAAAATGTTGATTTTGTGAAACTGCCTTATTGCTAGACCATCAAATGTATGCTTAAAAAGCTTAACCCCTTACCCACACAACCCTGTTAAGAGCTTCATCTACTTAATCTATGTTACACGTTTCCTTTAACCCCTTCTCGCTGGTGACATTTTTTTGATTTTCGTTTTTGACTCCCCGTCTTCCAAACCCCATGACTTTTTCATTTTTCTGTTCACAGAGCCATAGCTTAGTGTTTGCGGGACAAATTGCTCTTCATAATGGTACCATTTATTATTCTGTACAATGTACTGGGAAGCTGGGAAAAAAAAATCAGAATTGTGTGGTATTGGAGAAAAAGTGCATTTGTGCGACTTTCTTACCCTGCAGCCATGACATGTCACCTGCATTCTAAGTTTTGGTACCATTTCGGGAATACCAAATTTATCATTTATATTTACATTTTATCCCCTTAATAAAGATCTCAAAATTTGCAAAAGTCGTCATATTCTGACACTCATAACTTTTTTAGATTTCTGTGTGCCGGGATGCATAGGGTTTTACTATTTTGGGGAATGTCTATTATGTAAAAACAGTGGTTTGACACTTTTTTTTGCCCGCTACACTTTTTTCCTCTGTACAGGTAAAAAAAATTTGTAGATTTTTAGACCGGGTTTTTTGGGATGCCCTTTGTGCTTCACAGTATTTATGTACCTGTATATGCATTTTTTTTTTTTTCTTGAACCCCAGGGGGTCTGATCACTAATGCATTGCAATGCATTGCAAAATATGGGCATTTTTATTGCAACTGTGAGAGAGTGAAGGGTGTAGTCTGGGAAGACAAGTATATTCCAGCCCGGCACCTATGGGGTGTGTGGTGAGACCCACACCAGGGAGGTCAGCTGACTAGTCAGGCCCTAATAACAGTCTGAGTGTGAAGACTAGCAGGGTGACACCACACTGATAGAGTTGAACTGTCCAGACCGGACTTCCAAAGCAGGTACTGTGCCACCCGTTGTTGTTGCCAAGGTGGGAGACTGGTAGCCAGTCTCCTGTATAGTCAGGGAAAAGTTTCCTTACGTTTAAGTTAGTTTCTCAGCCGAGAAGGGTTTTGTTTTGTTTATCCTGTGGCTTTGCAAAAGCAGTGTATGCATTACATGTGAATAAAGCCTGAACTTGTGTGCAATCCAGAGTCTGTGTCCCTGTTTCCTGTACTGCTACAAGCATCTACCTGAGTGATTTCCCACACAACCTATAATAGAAGTAAATGGCAGACAAGCCTGGGAGCCTTCAATAGATCCCCGGCTGTCATGCCATCGGGAAGCCAGCCACTATTCCTGTAAAAATGGCGCTTCAATCAGCTTTGACCCAATGCTGGGGGGATGGGGTGTTAATGCCTGCAATCAATGCTTCACTGATTGCGGGCATTAGTGCCTGGTCTCTGTTGTATAATGCAGCAGAGACCTGGCGGCTGTGATAGCTGGTCAGCTCCTGGGCGGCTGCCATATTTAAATACCCCACATCCGACATACTTTTACAGTGGATGTCTGGAAAGGGTTAAAGGGGTGGGCATTCAGCCCTGGAAACATTGCTCTAGCTGTTCAAATAGGATGTATGATGTCATAGCCATGGAAGAGTCAACTCCCACTGTATGAGGTGGGGCAAGCAGAAGAAGGTATGGGTCTGAGTGGCAACAGTGCTCTCGTGAGCTTAAGGCCAGCCCCCAGTGCACCAACTGCCTCACTTGCATAAGACTTCCTCCAAATCTACAAAAGTGACATTCATAGCAAAGGTATTGTAAGCCGATGGCTGGTCAGAAGGAATGTTTGTTCTCAGCAGACAACTTTCGTCTGCTGAGCATTTTGGTAAATGCTCAGTATTGGGCTGGATTTTTAGGAATGGCAGGTAGTTTGGTAGTGGGACCTGTCATTCCACCCCCCTCCAGTCCACACTTTGCACTTGTTCCTGCAGCGACTCCTGCGCTTGTTCCTGCTGTTGAGAATCTCCTCGTCAAGGAGGCTTAAGAGGCTAGCTCCAGCAGCAGACTTCGGGGCAGAGTTTGGCTGGAGAGCCAACAGAGAGGTCTTATTTTGGAGCTGTGTCCTGAATGATTCTAATGGCTTTTGATTTCTGTTATTCCAGGTGAGGTAACCTATTCTATGTTTAGTTAGAGCCTAGCCGGGCAGGTATATATTTTTGTATTGTTTCCTTTTGTTGCTGCACTACCTTTTTGAGTGAAAATAATACTCTACCTTTGTGTTGGACTAAAAATCTGGACTTGTGTGTCTATGCCACCCCACCTAGCAACCCCAGACCCTGACAGTATGTCATTTATAACTGTAATGTGCTCTGTAGCATTGTGGTTGAATGTGGGAGATGGTAGACTGACTTAGAGTAACGTTGTAAATAATGCACTTATTTAGTCTTTAATTACTTGATGTTTTAAAAGTGTAGCTATTCCATGGATCTCATTTCTTAAATCCTAGAGTACACATCCAATTAGAAAGGGATCATCAATACCGAGACTGTAAAATGGAGTAGGGAAACTGGGTTGTACCAAATATTGAGGAAGAAAAGTGGAGTATCTGCTGGTAACCATAGGCTACTTCGGAGGGAAGGATAGGAATTGAAAGAATGCGTTATGTTAAAAACTCATTAATATCTCCAAGGCAGTAGAGGGTCTGTGGAGTCCGGGAAGAGGATAATGTCACCAATTGGATTTAGACCCGACAAGTTAGCCAAATTTCTATAGAAAAAGCCATAGGACCCTCTAAGTATTATAGGTACTCCACCTCCATCCATTGGTTATAGGCCCTAAGCCTAGACCAAGAGGTCAGATGTCTCAGGTGAGTGGCATGGTAGTATAAGAATATGTCTGGAATCACTAACCTCCCTCTTTGAATAGGAGCAATCAAAATGGTCCAATCGATATGCTACTACTAATGGTCCCAGACAAAGTAAAACAGATTGTAATTCACATGGATGGGATGCAGGGTCTCAAAGTAATTTAGGAATTTTGGCAGAATCATCATCTTAACCAAGGATATGCATCCCAGCAAAGAAAGACAAAGGGGTTTCTTTTTTCTCCGGATCTCTGATAAGAGTGGAGGGTAGTTATTTATATAGAAAGCACCATGGTGGAAGAGAGCATAACACCTAGGTACTGAAGAGAAGAATCCCTCCTCTTATGTTGAATGTTGGATACAAAGTTAGTTAACGTAGGCACAGGCAGATTTATAGGTATAGCCTCGGTCTTCGTGGTGTGGCTATATGCCTCCATAGCTTTATGGAGATTTGGTAGAGAGACCCAACGGTTTGCTAAATTCAGGACAAAAGTGTCTGCAAAAAGCAAAATTTTAAAGGGTTTGTCATGGACATAATAATGTGTTCTTGTCGTCATGAATGTGTGCTGGTAAGGTTTCAATACTCCGAATACATAGTGACAGGGAGAGGGGACAGCCATTTTTATTACCATACAATATGGGAAAGGAGGACAAGTGAGCATAAAACAGGCAGACAAGTGCTTTAGGTTTGGTTGGCAACAGACAAAACCCACCTGATCCTTGAGAATAACCTGGGACAATCAGCAGCTAAGACAGTCAGCTAAAATCTTTGTAAATATTTTAAGATAAGAGTTGAGCAGGGCTATGGGGTGATAATTAGAAAATTCCTGAGAATTCCTGCTTTCTTGGATTCGGGATAACAGAGATATGGGAACTGAGTATTGAATTTATAATCTCCCTACTAGACATGAAACTGTTAAAAAGTCTTGCCATATGTGGAGTCAAAATATCTACGTATGTTTTATAGTAAAGTTATGGGGCTGGAGCTGGGAGATTAACCACCAGGGAGATCCCAAATAATTTTGCTCAGTTTTTTCGCTGTAATCTCCTGATGAAAGTGGCTCAAAGCGATGGTAAAGTGGGGGGCTGAAGGAACTTATCTTGTGGCAATGTAGAGGGAAGGGAATAGAGAGCCCAATAACACCGCACAACAATGATTTTGCTACTGAGAGAAACACATGTGATTTATACTAAAATGAGGCCGCTGATTCCAAATATGAATTCGGAATTTGCCTCACACGTCTAGATTTTAAGTTATACATGTAAAGCCTATTCAGTTATAATATTAATGCATTATATATTGGAAAAAATCTAATGGACATACCCAGAACTGTCCGGCACCAAAACTTCACACTTTAGTCATTGACACACCAAGTTAGCTGCATACTAGGCAATGAAAAGCAATTTCTGTTTCTGTACTGATGTAAATGGTCTTATGATGGAGCTAGATGGTGCACATGTTCCTGATAAATGGGGACTAATTGGAAAAGATCAAATACTCAGAACATAAATGGAAAATTTGTGCTGACTTGAAGGTGGTAGCACTGCTGCTTGGCCTAGAGAAAGGGTACATTACAAAATGAGACAGTTGCCTCTCAGAGTTGGTCAGTACAATGTACAACTCAAATCACTGGTCGATCCACTTCAAGTTTATCTTCCACCACTTCACATTAAACTTGGTTGAATGAAAAATGTTGTAATTGCACTTGATCATGATGGAAATGGTTTCCAGTATTTGAAGGATAATTGTAGCACAGTGAAAACTGAGGCTAAAATAAAGGCTGGAATTTTTATTGGGCCCGAAATCATCAAACTAATGCGATGACACATTCAGAACAAAACTCAACCCTCTGGACCTTGCAGCTTGGGATGCATTTGTGCTAGTAGTGCAGAACTTCTTTAGGAACAGATGAGCTGAAAACTATGCTGAATTATTAGACAACAGACTTTCAGCGTATGAACAACTTGGCTGCCGAATGTCATTGAAAATGCATTTCTTACATTCCCATCTTGACTTTTTCCCACCCAATTTGGGACACGAAAGTGGCAAACATGGAGAGCAGATCCATGAAGATATTTCTACAATGGAGAACAGTTATCAAGGCCGCTGGAATCCCAACATGATGGGGGACTAATGCTGGTTTTTGCAATGGGAAAATATGACCGTTCACAAATGCAAAAGCAGATGCCTGAAACACTTTTAACAGTCCTGGGCCTTGCTCAAGTAAGACTTTTAAAGGGGCTCTATCAGCAAAATCATGCTGATAGAGCCCTACATATGCGTGAATAGCCTTTAAAAAGATTTTAAAAAGGCTATTCAGGCACCGTAAATGTTATATTAAACTACCTCTCCGTTTTAAAATAAAACCCTAAAAAAGAATGTTATCTACTTACGCATCGTGCACGATTGGCGGGCATTCAGGGTGCACCGTCTTCTTCATCCACGCCTCTTCTTCCTCTAACGTCCTCCCTGGTCCCGTCCTCCTCCGGTGCTCGCGAGCGGACACTGATATAAAAAAATGGCCTGGGCGCCTGCGCAGGTGCCCAGGCCATTTTTTTTTTATATCAGTGTCTGCTCGCGAGCGCCGGAGGAAGAAGAGGCGGGGATGAAGAAGACACACCCTGAATGCCCGCCCAGCGTGCACGATCCGTAAGTAGATAACATTCTTTTTTAGGGTATTATTTTAAAACGGGGGGATAGTTTAATATAACATTTACGGTGCCTGAATAGCCATTTTAAAGGCTATTCACGCATATGTGGGTCTCTATCAGCATGATTTTGCTGATAGAGCCCCTTTAAATTGAAAAACAAGACTTTTTGAAATTTTGCTGTTTACTACAAAAATGTTACTGTAGATCAGGTAATTGTTGGGAGTACAACTCTTTCTGGTCAAAATTGTTCAGTGCTTTCCAAGTGCATTAATTTATAAAAAAAAACAAACAACTTGAGTCTTCAGTAGTTGATACCTTTTTTAATGGCTAACTCATAATGATGACAGATTTCAACGTTTCAAAGCTCTCAGCTTCTTTCTCAAGTAAATTTAAAAACAATTTCTGAAGGCTGCATATTTATGTACAAAAGGACACTGGGAATATAATTTTTGGAGGGGGAGGGAAGGGGGAAAGAAGGTTATTGGTATATACAAGTAAACAATTCCACAGTTTCCAGGTTCTTATCAGTTCACAGAGTGTCTTTATGGCCGTCTCAGTTCAGTGATTTCTGTAGGATGCCATGAACCCATGTGACAGATTCATCCCTTCCTCTAGTGTTTGAAGCAGTCTCATCAGCTTATACTCATAAATCCGTCGCTCTTTCCTTGATTTTAAAATTTCCTCTTAAAACCAAAATTTTCATGTCATTGGTGATAGTATGATCTTCATTACAGAAATGTTTTGGCACGGGAAGGTCCATTCTTTGTTCTCTAATTGTATGGCGATGTGAATTTATCCTTATTCTGAGATTCTGGCCCGTCTCTCCAACATACAGATTTTCAATGCAACATTTGGTGCACATTATTAAATACACCACATTAGGTGTGTTACAGGTAAACGTACCTGGGATTTTATATTCCCTGTTAGAGTCTTCATCTTCAGAAGAGTCCCAACAACGTCTCAACAACTCTACGAAGCCCATGACTCCAACACCAGCGTTTCAACACAGCCCTGATATTATTATTGAAATTAAGGAACTCTGATTGGAGCATACTTTCTTTGCCTCTCCAGTGCCCCTCTCTTGTGCATAGTCTTGCATTATTTAATACAGTGGTCCAAAACTTTTTTTTTTTTCTTTTTACCATTGACCACTTTAATGCAAGCCATTTTCCCATGGCCTGGAGGGAAGGGGGGGAGGGAGGAGGGCGTTGGGATAGTTTTGGGCATGGTTTGCAGTGGCAGGGTAGGGGGGAATTGGTTGGCTCATAAGAAAACACAATAAAGTACATATTTAATTAATAAATTTATCTCTCTCCATATTGTGCATAACTTGTTGATGGTATGGGCAGCTCCTTTAATAAAAGTATGGGTAGGGGCCCTCCCTTAATTAGGGGTGATATGGAGAGAGCTCCCTTAAGGGAAGATCATAAAGTCCTCCTTTCCCTTTCAGTGGGATGATGCCAGGATTCCATACCTGAAGGTCATACTAACAAGCTGCAATGACTTATTACTTGGATGTAATTACTCCCTGTTATATCCTGAATCCCTCATGCAATTATATTCAGATGTTTTTATGGGGGAGTACATCTTGGATGGGGAGATTATTATTAAAATGATGATAATGCCTACCATCTTGTGCTTATTTAGAGCATTAAAGATACCACTTCTTATATATTACATTGCACTTTTGGAGAGAAAAAAAACTTGCATGCTGCAAGGACAGACAACAGACTTATAGTAAACTCAATGTCCTCTTTGTGTTTACATAAGAGATAATATACACTGTCTGAGCTTTTATCAGCAAACTGCAATTAGTTGATCTGTTTGCTCATGACCTAATAGCAGGAGACAACAGCTCTGAGAACAAGAATGGTCTTGAGAACTCAACCATCCTCCCCTCCAGAGAGCACATCATCCTACCTGAGATCAGATAATAGGATGGGCACTCTAACAATTCTTTGTAGACAACGGGCAGGAATAATCTAACATAGCAGGTAAAGCTAACAGTTTAGAGATGGGAATACTCCTTTAAATACTACTTCTTTTTGACACCACTTCTGGAATCTTGTGTAAAGATTTCTACAAATTCCTGTCTGTGAGGCATGCACATCTCTCTGTTGAAGACTACTCCACCATGTTTCCCAAGTTCCCCTTCCAGTTGTTTTTGAAACCAAGTGGACTTCTATTATTCTTTATTTCCTTCCCTATTTTCCAGTAAAATAGAGAAATCCATATTACAGTGTTTATTCTCTCCTAAGAGTATAAAAAAAAAGCTTTAAGTTGATTAAATATATTTCTAAGGGAGTTAAGCATTGGGAACTGCTGTTTTGGTATCCCATTCCTTAGTACACATGTGATAGCAGTGTACTGGATCATTACAAAACACCAAATGCGCACCACCAAAAGCAGGTTTCTATGTTTTATAATGCCCAAGATATAACCGTTTGAAGTCACATAGCCCAATACACCATACACAATGAGAAGTAGGAGACCGCTCTCAATAGAGAAGGAATAATAACTTTATATAGTGCCAACATATTCCGTAGCACTTTAAAAATCAGAGGACACATGAACAGACAATATGAGACATTACAATGTGACAAAGAAATAATCATATCACACAGTAGGGGTGAGGGCCCTGATCACAAGAGCTTACATTCTATGAGGGAAAGAGTGAAAAAATGCAGGATTTCACAGAAGTGAGCCAAAAATACTGCCAGAATATCAAAGTTGTTTGAAAGCTGACGCTGGGTTCACACCAGCATTCGGGTCTCCGTTATCAGGTTTCCAAAACCGTTTTTTTTTAAACCGGACACAAAGTCCTGCATGTCCGAATTTGTGTCCGGTTTTTAAAAAAACGGTTTCGCCACGAAGAGCATAAAACGCTCACGGGGGCTTACTGCCGGACACTTTTCAAACCTATTCGATTAGCTTGAGTCAAATGTTACTCAGCGTCATAACAAATGAAGAGCTTTATACAGTACGCATATTCACAACTCAGACACAAAAGCAAAGTTGTATCAAAACTTTAACTAAAAATCCTACAAGCAGAAGCCAGAGATTTAGCTCAGACCATGTGGGTAATGCCTGAGGGGCATAGTCTACAGCATTCATGAATGTGTTTGCTGCTGTCTGACAGGGGCCTACTGTTCTGTATTGCAACTATGAGAAAAAAGTGATTGCCTGGCTCCTGAAGGAGTTGGGACTGTTACATTAGCCTGCCTTTCTTTCTACAATTGCATCATGATTTATGGGTCATCTCTAATATCAGATTAAAACAGGACTATAAATCCTTCCAGATGGAGGAAGATCAATATAAGCATCATTTTGTGACGTGTGTACTGTATCTTACGCTTTGAAATTTAAAGGGGTTATCCGTCCTTTCAGAACTGATATCCCATTCTTAATATTTTAGATTGGCAAGGACCCCTGCAGGTCTACTGCTTCTTTATACATTCAGATCCCAGCATTATTTACATGCAGGACTGCTCACTTGCTCTTTTCTTGATAGTGACAATTGGGTACAACACCAGTGTGACATTCAAGTCTGTGAAATACTGCTGCAGTACCCACAGTTGCTAATATCAAAAATAAGAGTGAGCAGTGACTGACATGTAAACAACACTAGGATCACACCCAGGGAAAACATCTGATCTCCGGGGTCTGAAAGTTGTCTATCTCAATGATAGGCCATCAGTTTTGAATAGGAGGATAAGCCTTTAACTGTATGACCACATATTTTAGCAAACAAATATTACAATTATTTACAGAGCCTGAGGTACATTGCAGATACATGCATATTTGCCTAAAACTAAAGGCAATGAAATCTCCCTTCCTGTCCAGGACAGCAAGCTCCTGATACATATCCAACCATGGTCTGAACAAAGACATTAACTGAGAGGAGAGGGAGGGGGACTTATGAGGGAAAGGAGGGGTGACTAAAAGGAGGGGGTGTTAGGACCCGGCAGTTCATCTGAGGACAACTGAGCTATAATATAGTAAACATGTGACACAGCAGGGAGGAGACCTACATAGAAGTACTTGCTATTGCCACAAACAGACCGTGCTGCAGATTCACTGTAAACTTGCTACTATTGCTTTCATTGAGCTCCTTGGTTTTGATAGACTTGTACAGTGCTAAGCCACTGCAGAAATTTCAGTGCAAAATTAAATTCTTAATTTTTAGAATGTTAATCCACTTCTGAATCTCCTCAAAGTACCTAATAACTGCCAACCATGCCATAAGGCTTCATGTACACAGTGGAGTATACAGCCCCAGTGTATTTCAATGTTCTGTTCTGATATTTCTAGAGCAGGTCCCATAAATTTAATAAATTAGTGGAGCTTCTGCACATCCTTGGCCTGCATACTCGGTCGTGTGAATGAAGCCTTAATTTCACTCTTTGTAACGCTGACAAATATAATGATTTAAAAGCATTTTGTCAATGTTCCAGGATGAGGGCTTGTTTTTTCCTGACGAGCTGCTTTTTAAAGGGATCTTATCATACAAAGGCTTTTTTTTCTGAGTAACACGTCAGAATAGCCTTAAGAAAGGCTATTCTTCTCCTACCTTTCGTTGTCTTTTCTGCGCCGCCGTTCGCCTGAAATCCCGGTTTTTGTCGGTATGCAAATGAGTTCTCTCGCAGCACTGGGGGTGGGCCCCAGTGCTCAAACAGCACTGGGGGCGTTCCCAATGTTGCGAGAGAACTCTCTCCAGCGCCGCCTCCATCTTCGTCAGCAACATCCTCTTCATCCTCTTCTTCTGGCGCAGGTTTCAGACTTCTAGGCCTAGGACAGAGCAGACTGCGCATGCCCACAGGCCACAAGAAAATGGCCTATTATACAATATTGTAAGCAACAAAAACATTGCCTTTATTCTCCAAGTTGGTATGATCATGTCAATACCAAATTAATATAAAACAAAACAAAGACACCAAGCGCACTAAGTGTAGTATTTGAGAGTACACCGATGATTAAAAATTGGGTAAGTATTAATGTGGACCAAAATTATGTTAAAAAAAAAAAAAAAAAAGGTAATTTTCAAATGAGTTATATCCTTTAAGGGGGATTTGGTTTAGGGTATAAATTAATAGAGATATGCTGTAATGTCTGCATTAAGGGGGGCTCTGGTCTGAGGTTAGTATTAAGAAGGGTGTGGTCTGCATACCGCATTAATAAGAGTCTGCATTTCTTTAGGGGTTTTAGGGTCTGTATGAGTTTATCTAGGTTCTGGGAGATTTATTTTGGGAGTCTGAATTTATTCAAAAGTTTTCTTATCGGCTCTCTGTTCAGGTGGGTCTGATTCAGTGGCATAAGTACTACTGTAGTGGCAGTCACAGGGCCCATGACCTGGTGGGCCCCTGCTGTTTTTTTTGCTGGAGTAATGAGCCCTATTTACTTACCAATCCCCATTGCTGCTTCCCCGCTTCACCTCTGCTGTCCTCTGAAAAGTTCAGTGTTGCTCCTTTCCTGCTGTGTGTCAATATAGAAATTTATATCCACATGTGGGACATTTTCATGTTTGGAAGAAATTACTTAAAGGGTTTGTTCGCAATAAATGTAAATCCCTACACTAATCTAAGCACCCTCCCCCTCCTACTTTCTAAATAACATAATCAAAAATGTATATTTATCCATATCCCTCGGGCAGTCATGTGACCACCCCAGGGACATTTTCTGATTATCTGGTAACCATCCGTTTTCCCCATTTCCAGAAACAGAATGTCACTGCTACTCCACTCCATTGTACTTACCTATGTTCTTCCTGTCTAGGCTTCCCTCTGCGAGGAATGACTCCTCCTCTTTCCTTGAGGTCCGCCCACAGGTGTGTAACAGAGCTGGAGTCCTAGCTTTGCTCTGAAGCCGACACTTAATCTCTATTGTGCAAGTGTGAGAGCCTGTGCAATAGAGATGTAGTGAAGGCTGCAGCACAGTGCTGGGACTGCTGCGTATTGGCAGTCACAAAGGAGGAGTCGTCGTTCCCCACACAAGAAATCCTGGACAGGAAGAAGACAGGTAATGTATAATAGGGTACGTGGGTAGGCTGAGTGAGTTGGGAAGGGCTAGCAGTGGGAAGAATAGCTAGGGAGACAGGAAGGGGGTATTAGAGAGAGAGGGGGAGGAGTGAGAGGGTCAAGTCACTAGTCATGGAGACACTAATTCATGATATTGCAGAAAGTCCATGCTCCCATAAAATTGGCCTATACGCAGATGATGTTATCCTTTCCATTTCCAATCCTGAAGTGCCCCTCCCTGCTATTCAATTGGTTCTCAATAACTTTGAGGATGTATCCTATTATAGAATGAATTCTGGCAAATCACAAATTCTGAATCTTGGTGTAGATTAAGTCTCCCGTGTCACTTTTGAGAACCAGTTCCTGTACAAGTGGCAACCAAAGTCCCGTGTGGGTATTAACCTCACAAATTTACAAAGGTTTCTGACCTCCTTAACAGCTTGAATAGCTCCTTGCTCTCTTGGACTGTTCGCATTGCAGTGATCAAAATGATGGTAGTCCCAATTATCCTATATTCTTTCCACATGGTTTTCATCTTATCTTATGTTATCTACCTAAACTGCAGGAATTGCTTACTCACTACTGTGTATATGGAATGGCAGGAAACCCAGAATATGGATCTGAGGAATGGAAGGGAGCTCGTAATATTCGTAAATATTATATGTCGTCAGTCCTTTCCCAGTTTTCTCACTGGTAGTTAGAAGAGTCAGATTTGAGTTGGGTACACATTGAAAGGGTAGTAGACGGTTTCCCCTTAATTGCATTTGTGGGCTCAAACCCCCTCCCTCAAGATAGAAAACATCGTCCTCTGCAATCCATAATGGCCTCCTCACAATTTTGGGACTATTTACAAAACAAGTTCTGACTATGCCAAATCCCTCATCACTTTTCCCCTGCTGTTCCTACTGACATTCCAGCTCTTTCATAAAATCCGTAACTGGATCATTATAGGGATCATATGTTTAAGTGACTTGTTCCATGACCATTCCTTCCCGTCTTTTGAAGAGCTATACCATAAGTACTATGTGCCATGTATAAACTTACAGATATGAGATATCTTGCAACCTGCTCTAAATCTTTAAGCAACTATTTCCTCTATATGGTTATAGCCATTTTACAGCTGATTTAGATAAGTCTAAGGGAATTTATTTTATAAGAGTTTGTTAGACACTCGTCAGGGGTCTAAACTGGGTAGCATCTTGAGGTGGGGCGGCTTGCCAGCAGTCAGCTTTAAAACCCATTCATTTCAATGGGTTTTTAAAGATGACCGCCGGTGATCTTATTCGGCCTCTCCGCCTGGAAACCGGTGTTTTTTTTGCACAGACACAAAGCCTTGCATGTAAGACTTTGTGTCCGTGAAAAAAAAAAAAACGTTTTCAGGCGGAGAGGCCGCATACGGACACCAGCAGTCTCCTTTAAAAACCCATTAAAATGAATGGGTTTTAAAGCTGACTGCCGGCAATCCGTCCACTGTCCTGTTTCCCCAGCATTGACAAAGTAAACTCCGGGGCGGACAGCAGCAGTAGTGTGAACCCAGCCTTAGTTCCCAGGTCTTGATCGCCCTTACTAGCTATTTTAAGGAAGTCATCAATTCTTTTCAATAATGAGTTTTCTGTAACCTTATCAAGCCTCTCCCAGATCAACTTAAGGCCTGTTTCTGGATAGTTTATGTTGATGGCCCTGATCCCCTTAACATGCTCAGCAAATTCATTTCCAAGCCCTTTCACTAGGGGAACAAGCTCTTTACTGCAAGACAAGTCTAAGTCTCTGATCACATTCTGGAATGAAGATAGTCAAGCTCTATAGTTCTGAGGACAACTTTTGAACTTTACAAATCCTTCTCACGTTCAAAGAACCAAAGTAAAGTCTATTGTGGCTTAGTTAATACTAAGAGGGGTTGCAGAGCACTGTCATGCTGAGTGTGGTATCCTTGCTTTAAGTCCATCAGTATCATACCATTTTGGGATGAACAGACTTTCAAAATGCTGGAATGAAAGCTGCATTCTTTGGTGAGCAGGAACGTTGACTTGAGCTGTGTTACAGCGCTCTGTGTTCTGTTGCTTGCAGAACTGTGTTCTCAGGTCAGCTTCTTGCAACAAGGTATGATGTGTGTGTCCTGGTTCAACAATGATCTCCTTTGTTTCTTGTGAAGGCTGATGGAGTATTGATAGACATACTCTGAATTGTCCTGCAGTGAATCATGAGGGACTCAATGCAGGTTAAGCACACTGCTGCGAACTCTATGCTCACTGACAGGCATGAGGCTGTCTCCAAGGCTTCTTTTTCAGCTATAGTAACTGCTGTTTCTTTGTCAGTAAAGATCTTCTAGGTGTGCCCTCTTTGTTTTCAAGGATAGTTGTTGTTGTGACCTTTCTGTTGCATCTCTTGCTCAGAAAAAGCGGCTCATACGTTTGCTGCTTGAACCTTTGCAAGGGTGATGATGGCGGCATTGCCAACAGACACTGCCTCGGTGAAACCGAGGAACAAATAAGACCATACATACCACTAAACAACAGCATTGCATAACACAGGAAGCCAATATATAAGTGTCATGAAATAAAAAGTATGAACAACATACAGTTGGTTAAATATTCTAAGCTAGGTGGTAGAGAAACAGGAAAGATATGGACAGTATACGGCCATACAAAGCCCATATTAGCTAATGAATACGGCTAGGCCAAGCTGCACAATTACACAAAATGACAGGGTTCTATCAGGGTCAGAACTGTACTAAGAATGTTCCTATTGCTGCTGATAGCCAGAAATACATAAATACCCAGCAGCTTACTGGCTGTACTCCAAAAAAAGGGATGATCTAGAAAGCACAGGTCCTCTTTATGTGGAGGAGACTTGCCAGAGTCTTTTTTTTTTTTTTTTTTTTTTTTTACAAAGGAATTAAATAATGGATAGTAACCAATAGAGGGCACCATATACCTATAAACAGCATCAGCTGTGCTTTACTCTTTATATATAGGGATATGTTCTGCCAACAAGTGACTTTTTTATTGCATGTAAGATACTACTACCTTTACCACATTTAAACAAGTCAATTATTGGTACCGACTTATGAACAATTGTTCCCCATAATTGTGCTTTTTAAAGGGCTCTTTGGAATTGATACTGCGGAAATGTCCACAGCAGAGATTTATTGTAATCTATTGAAGCAAAGCATTATATGTTTTTAAAAGCATTTTATTTGGCACAATTGTAGCTATCATATGAAACCTAAACAGAACCATCAGCTTTTATTTTTTCAAGGTTGATTAAGGCTGGGGCCCCACAGGTCAGAAACGCCACGATTTACCTGCGGCGGAAACGCTGTGGGAAAGATCATGGTGCTTTACAGTAATTGTAAAGTGGATGAGGTTCATGCGAATCCCATGCCCACTTTGTGGTAAAAACTGCAGCACAGACACGCTGCACTTTCCAAAACTGGCACAGTTTTGGAAATCGCAGCATGTCAATTATATCTATGGAAACGCTAGTGGCATCCCCGTAGATATAATTGTAACAGAAAATCCGCAGTGGAAAACTCTGTGACCTTTCTGTTTAAAATGCTGTTTAAAGTGGGAAGAACCGCCATGCATTCCCACCGCAGTTATTCCCGCAGCACCTTAGTGCTGTGAATCATCCCGTGGAACCTTAGCCTTAAGAAAAAATGTTTAATACTTTATTTCATTAGGTTTAACCAACCTTCTGTACACAAAATAATCCTCTCACACAAAATACGACATGTAATTCCTGAGAGCAAAGGTTTTCACTGTAATGGGTTATGCCATGAAAATAATTTCATAAGATGGGGATAAATTGCTGATTGGTGGAGGTCCAAGCACGGAGTCCTCCATTAATCCTGCAGAAGGCGCATCCCTATGTCATTCACTTCAGTAGGTGCACTGGAAATAGCTGTAGTACAGTGCTTGACTATCTCCTACACTTCCACTGAAGTCAATGTAGCTGGGTCATGCATTTTTATGTCCACTTCTGCATTCACAACAGGTGTGAAACCTTTTCTCTCAGGATCACTGGGGGTCATAGCAGTTAGAACCCCACTAATTAGCAATTTATAATAAAACATTTTTTTCATGATCTATCCCCTTTAGGCCGGAGCCCCATGAGCGGAAATGCCGTCATTTATACCTACGGAAACACTGGTGTATTATGTCATACATAATTGAAGCAGAAAGTCTGAAGAATAAAACTCTGCAGACTTTCTGTGAAAAGCTCTGCGGGAAAAACTGTGATGCATTTCCGTTGCAATTTTTCCCACAGCGCTTTTTGGCTGCGGTTGGCTACGTGGGGCCTTCACCTCAATGTGCCACTAATCCTCAGCTTATATACGGTCTTTGAGTGTTGTTTTTAGGACATTTTATGATGTCGCTCATCACTGCAGCTTCTTCAGCAGCTTACTTTTACACCATTTACACTAAATTCGGTACTATTCCGTTATCGGGCCAGCAGCAGCGCATTTCAGCACCAGCTTTCGGGACAGCAGTTCAGTTCAGCAGCGGGAATTACAATGACATCCGAGGACTGCTGGCCCGATGCTTGTGCCCAGTAGCCAGTACATCAATGACCCCCCCTCCATCTCCTCCTCCTTCCAGTGCTGCCCCCCAGCTCTCCTTACATCTACCCCGTACCCTCTCCCCGCCACATGACTAAGCCGATGCTGGCCCGATGATAGAGGCCGTGCTTGTGTGTAGTAGGCAGTACATCGATCGATGCCCTCATCCTCCTCTTCCTTCCAGTGCTGCCCCCCAGCTCTTCTTACATCTGCCCCGTACCCTCTCCCTGTAATAGGCCTCACCGTAAATCTTGAGCAATGAATGCTACTAGATAGCCGCCGGACGCTGCAGAAAGTTTGTCCCTCCGGCTCGCTGTAGCTCACCGTTCCTATAGTCGGCGTGTTTCTTGTCAGGGCCTGGATTGAGCCCCGGTGTCTTTCCTTTCGGTCTCGGTACTAGCGCTGAGGTGAGGCCTAGTCGTGTGGCGGGGAGAGGGTACGGGGAAGATGTAAGGAGAGCTGGGGGGCAGCACTGGCAGGAGGAGAAGGATGGGGGAGGGGGGTCATCGATGTACTGGTTACTGGGCACAAGCATCGGGCCAGCAGTCCTCGGATGTCATTGTAATTCCCGCTGCTGAACTGCTGTCCCGAAAGCTGCTGCTGAACTGCGCTGCTGCTGGCCCGATAACGGAATAGTACCCTAAATTCTATAAGGTGCAACTGGTGAACATATGTATTAATCCCAGCTATTTATTGTGCAGCAACAATTAGGTTGTACAGTAAAAATACAGGTGCTGAATGCAGAGTAGTGAATAGAGGGTGAATTTAGAACTGGACACTACTGACAATGCATATAAAGCAATGGAAAAATTGGGGGAGATTTATGAAATTGTCTAAATGAAAACTCTTTGTTGCCCATTGCAAACCAGCAACGTCTTCATAAATTTACTCTTATGTTTTCTGTTATGGGGCATTGTATAGCTTTTTATGAAACCAAAAGCTGTGAATCTAGAATTTCAATGTTAACGTTTCTCTTGAAAACGGGCTTTATATCTAGCTACAAAGTGATTACCTGTCGTATTACAGCAAATTTCTGACAGGTCGACAGGTTTAAAACTTGTAACCATGGACTTGGTCTATGTCAAAGATAATGCCAAAACCCAGAAAGATGAATCCTCATAATGTAGTATTCTGAGCAAATGAATTGTTAAGTATCAGTATACTCTGTGGTAGATACAGATTATAAGATTGGTAAAAATGTATTTTATTGAGATTTTTAGTGATAGACCAACATAAAGCAACAGATAATTGTGAAGTGGAATGAAATTTGAATCACATAAAAATCTGAAAAGTGTGATGTGCAAAAGTACTGCCCCCTATAATCTGATACCCTAAATAAAATAAAGATAAAGAATAATAAAGAAGTAACTCAATTAGTTAATAGAGTCCAGCTGTGTGTAATTATTGGCTACTTTGTGTCTGTCTAAGCACTTAAAATCTCAATAAAATACATTTAAGTTTGTGGTTATAAGATAAAATAATCCTTTAATAGTCCCACCATGGGCAAATTCAGTGTTGTCTGTGCGGAGTGATCTCCACCTAGCCTGATGTTGGTTATACAGCCTGACCGCGGTTGGGAGGAAAGACCTCTGATAGCGCTCCTTCTCACACTTGGCGTGAAGCAGTCGGTCACTGATAGTGCTACCCAGTGCTATCACGGTCTCATGCATGGGATGGGAGTTCTTCTCCAGCATGGAGCTCTCCTCGGACATTATCCTTCTGTCACCCATCACTTGTACTGGGTCCAGGGGGCTTCCCAGGACAGAGCTGGCCTTTCTAACCAGCCTGTCGAGTCTATTTCTATCCCTGGCTGATATGCTACTCCCCCAGCAAGTGACAAAATGTGAAAAAAGACTGACTGTCTACCCCCTGCTATTAGATAAATATGCTTTCTCTATTGTCATACAATCCATATACTGTACACATCAGTCTGTATTCTTCATCTCGAGAAGGAGCCAAAATCTGCGAACTTGAATTCTCTTTACAGTCAGTGGTATCACAATGCATGTGGAGATATATTACAGGAGTTCTGTTTATACAGTCATATAAGGATAAGGATGTTATTTTTTTATGGGGTTGTTGGTTTTGTTTTATTTATTTTTTTTTTAGGGAAAATATCTCATCTCTACAATCTCACTTTTTCTGTCCTTACTTCTATTTCTCTGCATTAACCCTATCCCTCCATATAATTTCCGGTATGCATATAAATAGTTGAATACACCTTGTGGAGTGAATGCAGATAAAACGTTCCCTTCTTGTCCAAACTAGCCTAGACTAATGCCTCTTATTAACTGTGGCAAGATGATTAAACCTACCTGATACCTGTTCTGTATTATAATTGATTGGATAGGAATGTCTCCCACTGTG
The DNA here is from genome assembly GCF_031893055.1 of Leptodactylus fuscus. Taxonomy (NCBI): domain Eukaryota; kingdom Metazoa; phylum Chordata; class Amphibia; order Anura; family Leptodactylidae; genus Leptodactylus; species Leptodactylus fuscus. Next base: position 210,987,938 of record NC_134265.1, read on the forward strand.
AAGAAGTCTGAATTGGACAAATCACCATTTCACAGCCCATCTCCTCAAGATACATCCCCAAGAATCAGTGGCTTCACACAGCATCACAGGCCGGTCATAGCTGTGCACAGTGGTGAGTGCATAATCCCTAAATTTACCCACAAGTGAGAGCATAACTCTCTAGTGCACACATAAATATACAGTAGGTTGTTATTTGCCGCAATTTGCTATATTTGTGTTTTTTTGTTTTTTTTTAAACTGTTTATTTTCTCTTTTTTTTTCTCTCCCTCTTCCCATCCCCTTTACTGTTTCATTACTTTTGCACTATGTAGGCCTTGCCAGAAGTCCCCACACCTCCACCGCTTTACACTTCCCACCTTCCTCCCTCCTTCCTCAGGCTGCCTCCACTTACTTTCCACACACAGCTATTCGTTACCCCCCTCACCTAAACCCTCAGGATCCCCTGAAAGATTTGGTGTCTCTTGCCTGTGACCCGTCCAGTCAGCAACCAGGCCCGGTAAGCATGTGAGGGTTTGTAAAAATAAAACTCGGGAATTTTACATAGAAAGAATCGTTGACAAAGATAATCAGAAAGAATATAATCGAATAATAGCATATAATAAGAAGAACTATAGGGTGGGGGTGGAGTTCATCTTGATGGGTTTCTTGCTTTATGCGATAAATATTTTGAGTGGTATACCAGACACATCTACTGCAGAACTACTTAGAGAACTTACAAAACATACTGGCTGATCTTGCATATATAAAATGTGTTCTATTGTGGATTGTCTACAATTAAACTAAGGATCAAGAATCAAAGAAGCTTTATTGACACCTCCGAATAGATATTTGGCATTGTCAAAGCAAGTAGGGAAGTTGGGGTTGGGGGGGAGGAGAATGGTGGGGGGTTGGGTGATTTGGGGTCGTAGCTGTTATGATCTATATTATTATTTTATTCGGTAGTTCCCTTGAAATAATATGTACTATGGGGTCATACTTTAGACTGTTACCACTTTTCCTCTCCACCCACTTGCTCTCTAAGCTGAATGGGAGCGGCCAGGTGAAGGTTGCGAGTCACTATATCTCCACGCAGATGTTGGCCCCACCTCCTCCAGGGATGCCCCGCCTCTCATTGTCCTCTGAGACCAAATCTACCACAGCATCCGACGGTGGTAACTCTTCACCCACTTCTCCAAGTAAGGAAACTTATAATCTCCATCTAATATAAACTTCCTGTGGTCTGTCACTGCTCTTGTGTTATTGCTAGTAAGACAAATGTTTTGGCATGCAGAATCCTTAATCCCCAATGCAGAAGAAAAATTATATATAATCCATTCATTACCATTGGAATTCCAAACATAAAAACTTCAATGTTTTTGCTGTTTGTCATTTTTATGGTAATGGTTTTGATGTTCGTGAAACTTGTTTTGGGTCAGAATTTTTTAATTTCATTAACAAATTACTACAAAAACAATGAATACTATTAGGTTTTACAAGATATTTCTATATAACATGTCCCCACCTTTTTTATGACGTTGTATTATTAATTGTTTCTTTACAGCTTACTCTGCCCCTAGCACACCTCCCGCCAATCGATCCTTTGTAGGACTTGGACCCCGTGACCCTGGAAGCATATATCAGCCACAGGTAAGTTTGATCAAGGTATGCTTTAGCTTTCATGACCATGGTGGAGATTTATAATTATTTAGGTAGCCTAAAGAAGCACGCATATCCATACAATCCAACTTCTTATCATCTCCTGATCAAACATCATCTTGGCTTTTATATTTCTCACTGTATTTGCTCTGTTCTCAAATCCATGATTCCTCAGCATAGCATCATATAGGCTGCTAGATAGTGTACTATATCAATATCTGCTGTTGGACAGTCCAGTTCTCCTTTTTTCTATATTATGGGGATAACGTCTATCCTTAGGGAGAGACCACCTTCTCAGATGTGTGGAGACTTATACAGCCATAGTTGCTCCACTGCAAGGGAACATGGGAAGAATATGCAAATCTGTCTCCCAAGATGTAAATAGGGAGACAGTGCCTCTGTTATGCTGCCCTCTATAGCAAGCACCCTGAACAACATTCCCGACTTCCCAGAAGTCTTCACTGCATGATGCGAGGTTATAACCAAATTTGGTGCCGTCCGTAGCTGAGAAATTGATTTGGTTATAACCTCGCATCATGCAGTGAAGACTTCTGGGAAGTCAGGCATGTTGTTCAGGGTGCTTGCTATAGAGGGCAGCATAACAGAGGCACTGTCTCCCTATTTACATCTTGGGAGACAGATTTGCATATTCTTCCCATGTTCCTTTTTTCTATATTCACCTAAATAATTAAGTACCCAGCCTAAAAGTACATTAACCCCTTCCCGACATGCGCCGTAATAGTACGGCGCGTGTCGGGTCTGTAACTATGGCGACCGCCCGGGAGCCGGGCGGCCGTCATAGCCGCCGGGTGTCTACTGCTTCAAGCAGTAGACAACCGGCTCTAATGCCTCCGATCGGTCCCCGGACCGATCGGAGGCATTAACCCCTCCGGCGCTGCTGTCAAAGGCGCCGGAGGCGCCATTTTCCCGGCGGCGCATGGGCGCCGCCATTTTGGCAGGGATCGCTGGCTCCTGGAGCATGCTCCAGGGCCGACCCCCCGTTGCCATGACAGCCAGGAGCCTTGTTAAAGGCTCCCAGCCGGTCTGCAAATTCTCTCTTTTGCAGGCTGGTGTATACAGCCTGCAAAAGAGATGATGCTTTTTTGCAATGCATTGCAATGCATTAGCATTGTAATGCATTGCATTAGTGATCAGACCCCCTGGGGTTCAACACCCCTAGGGGGTCTAATAAATGCAAAAAAAAAAATAAAAAAAAAAGTAAAAAAAATATAAAAAAATATAAAAAGTATTAAAAGTTCAAATCACCCCCCTTTCCCTAGAACAGATATAAAAGTAGTTAAAAACTGTGAAACATATACATGTTAGGTATCCCCGCGTCCGAAATCGCCCGCTCTACAAATCTATACAAATATTTTTCCTGTTCGGTAAACGCCGTAGCAGGAAAAATAGTCAAAAGTGCCAAACCGCCGTTTTTTCACTGTTTTAATTCTGATAAAAATTTGAATAAAAAGTGATCAAAGCAATAACATTTCCCGAAAATGGTAGAACTAAAAAGTACACCCGGCCCCGCAAAAAAAGACGCCCTATGCATCCCCGTACACCTATGTATAAAAAAGTTACGGCCGTCGGAATATGGCGACTTTTAGAAAAAAAAATTTTTAACACCGTTTTGGAATTTTTTTTAGGGGTCAAAATGTAAATAAAACCATATAAATTTGGTATCCCTGGAACCGTACCGAAACACAGAATATAGGGGACATGTCATTTTGGCTGCACAGTGAACGCCGTAAAACCAAAGCCCGTAAGAAAGTCGCAGAAATGCATTTTTTCTTCAAATCCACCCCATTCTGAATTTTTTTCCTGCTTCCCAGTACATTATATAGAATAATTAATGATGGCATCATGAAGAAAAAATTGTCCCGCAAAAATTAAGACCTCATATGACTCTGGGAGCGAAGAAATAAAAAAGTTATGGGGTTTAGAAGGAGGGGAGTCAAAAACGAAAAACGAAAATCAAAAAATGCCATCGGCGGGAAGGGGTTAAGGACAAGGCCTTATTTTTCAAAACTGACAAGTATCACTTTATATCGGAATAACTTTGAGACACTTTAACTTAAATAAAGTGATTTTGACACAGATTTTTTGTGTCACATTGTTAGTGGTAAACATTGATAAATATTTTTGTATTTATTTATTTTTTTAAAAAAGGACATTTTATGGAAATTGGGGGGAAAAAAATCGCAATTTTCACAAGTTGGAATGCTCTGCTTCAGACAGATAGTCATACCACCCATACACATTAAGAAATATTATTTTCCATATCTATGCTGTATATTGGCATCATCTTTTAATTTATTTTGGATTTTTGATGGCATAGAAGTGTAACAGTGATTTTCCAGATTTACAAGAAATTTTTCCAAACTAATTTAAAAGGGCTATTTCGGTTCTGAGGGGGATTATAAATGCCTATATATTAGGAATCCCCACAAATCACACAATTTTCAAAACTGCACCCCTCAGACAATTCAAAACAGCATTTGTTAACCCTTTAAGCATATCAGGGGAATTAATACAATATGGCAGTGAAATTTAAGATATTTAATTTTTTTTCAATACTACAATCATTTAGCCCTAAAATGAACACATTCACAAGGGTTTAAAGGAGAAAATACATCTCACAGTTTATTATGCAATTTCTCCACAGCATAGAAATACCCCACACGTGGATGTATACTTATGTTTGGGCAGTGCACAGAAGGGAGGGAACGACACTGGGTGTTTGAAAATCAGATTTTGCTGGAATAGTTTTCAGGTTCCATGTCTCATATGCAGAGCCCCTAAAGTACTATAACAATGGAGACCCTCCCAAATTGGCTCTTCACAGAATTTATCAAAGGGTATAGTGAGCATTTTAAGCCACAGACGTTTTACAGATTTTATTGGGATTAGGATATGAAAATGAAAAATTATTAAAACTTTATCCCTAAAAGTTTTAATTTTCACAAGGAGTTAAAGGAGAAAAAAACACCCCACAGTTTTACACAGTTTTTCCTGAACACAGGAATATCCCATATGTGGTCGTAAACTGGTATGTTCAGAAATGAAAGAGCGCTATTTGGCTTTGGGTGGGCAGATTTTACTAGAATAGTTTTCGGGTGTCATGTCATATTTGCTGAGCCGCTACAGTACCAGTACAATAGAAATCTCCAAAAGGTGACCCCATTCAAGGAATTTCTTAATGTATTATTATTTTCAGCCAAAGTGTGCTTCCTAAAAATTAATGTACAAAGTGAAGATTGAATTTTTTTTATAGAAATATACAATTTCAGTGCCCAATATGTTGCGAACTCTTTGTGTCATCAGAGACAAACATTTGTAAAACTAATAAGTGGGCTTAATAGTACAGGTACAAAAAAGTTGTATATGTGGGAATAAACTGCTTCTTCGGCACACAACAGGGATCAGAAGGGAAGGAGTACTGCACTTCTTAGCTTTTGGAGTATAGATTTCTGGACACCATGTTATTTTTGCAGAGCCCTGGAGGATTTCCCCAAGAAGTGATCCCATTTTGTAGGGGCACTTTTAGGGTCTCTACAAACGTGACTTGGTATCTAAAAACTAACAATCTAAATCTGTGCTCTCTGCGCCTTGCTATGAGCCCAAACAGAAGTTTATGACCACCTGTATGACACCGTTGTGCCCAGGATAATCTACTTAACAATGTTATATATGGGTGTAAACTGTTGCTTGGGCACAGCCAGGCACAGAAGGGGAGGAACGCTATTTTGCTTTTTGGAGCACAATTTGGTTTTGGATGTCATGCCACTTTTGCAGAGCCACTGAGTTGCCAGTAAAATGGAATCACGTGACCCCATTTTCGATACTACACCACTGAAGGGAATTATCACGTGTTGTGGCAAACATTTTTAACCCCTGAGGGTTAATGAATTTAATATCCAGAAATGAACGCGTAGTTAATAATGAAAAGTGAAAATTGCAATTTCTCCAGAGATACACCATTTCAGTGCTCAATATTCTGTGCACAGCTTGTGTCAGCAGAGAAACACACTCCAAAAACTGTTAAGCAGGAATCCCGGGCATAACAGCTTTTTGAGCATTCATCTCTGATACACATCTCTGATACAAGCTGGGCACAACATACTGCACACTGAAATTATGGAAAAATTGCCAGGAAAACCTTTATTTGGGGCTTTATTAATTTTTTTAATTGATCGGTTGCCAATGCATACAACTACAAATGCAGAAACTTTATATGGTCAAAAACCCAGGCATGATTTTCTTATTTTAGCCAAATTATCGGGCAGGGACACTACATGTAGGAGAAGATATCCTGGTCACGATAAGGAAATCATTGCTGATTTTCTTACCTTAGAAAGATCTTGCATTCATGATCGTATCCACTGGCAACCAATCAAGACCACAAGACTGTGAACAAAAGATATTTAGAGAAAATATTTAAAACTCTGCAAAATATATAATTTACTTATATTTGCAAAAATGTTTTAACTTTTAATTATCTACAAATTTAAAAATGATTATGTTCATTGGAATACCCCTTTAAGTCTCACTCACTGACTGCTAATTCTAACCCACTGTTATCTACAGTAGCTGCTTTGTAGATGAGATTAAACTAATCTCTTCCACATGGTATGACTAAAACCTGCAGCGGTTTTAGAACAGCCTCACACTTTAATAACTGCGGCTTTCTCCTTCAATGTAAAGATTTAAAGCTGCAAGAGGTATACTTGACTCCTATGCTTGGTTCACATCTGTGTTTGGTAATCCGTTCGGGAAATCCGTATAGGGACTCCCCAAATAGACTACTGAACGCATTTGCAAGCGGTGTACAGTGAAAGCATACGGACCTCATAAACTATAATGGGGTCTGTGTGCTTGGCGCGCTGCCCACACAAATCATGCAGACAGGAAAGTAGATTGTGAACTAATTTTTTGTACGCATCTTTCCTGCAGAGATCTGGCGGCAAGCATACGGACCCTATTATTCTCTATGGGGATCCATGTACTTTCACCACACACCGCCTGCAAATGCATACGGTATTCAGTTCTGGGGCGTCCCCATGCAGACTCCCCCGAACGAAATACCAACGCAGATGTGAACGAGGCCTTACTCCATTCAAACTGGGAGATGCAGGACTCCCTTTCTAATGAACAGGTGTTATTGCAGCAGTTAGATCCTCACCAATCAGATAGTCATTCTATGGATAGTTAATAAATAAAACCCCTTTAATAAAGTTAATATATTACTATTATTATTATATGACTCTGTTCTTGAGAAAAACATCTTAGGAGTCTGAGGTAGAACTCATCTGTAGAATACTGGAATTGATTGCAAAATCATCTTTAAGCCTAGATTGTCACAACTTTTCATTGATTCGTAGTACAAAAATGTTTTGGGCTGTAAAATTTTGGGCATTCCTCACAACTCAATGTCATCACATGACAGTAAAAAGTTACTTACAGTTACTTACAGCGCAGTGATGACGCTGAGCTATGAATGGCTAAGAATGCCCTTCTCACAGTGGTGAGAGATTGGTGCCAAAATTAACAGCATGGATATCTCTTCTACCAGGGCACATACCAGGAATATAAATCTGCACTTTCATGATGACATGAAAGGTCCTTTTTAATGTTTTTAAGATTCTATGCCAATCTACCATTTAAAAAATTATTTATTTATTTTTTATTTTAAAGTTCTTACTGATCCAAATTCCCAAGATTAATCTGTACAATGCAGCCATTTTATATATTTTGTCAAAACCACATCCATGGATAACTTCTCTATTTATCCATGTTCCAGTCATGTGTATCGGAAGCCTCCGAAATGGATCTATTCTGCAACACAGGATCCCTTGATCTCTTTGCCTTCCTGACATCCAACTGTACTATTACAATAGATGTCAGGTGTCTAAATATGGCCACTTGGACGCTGCTGTATTATACACTGGAGACCTGGCGGCAATGCCCATAGTCAGAGCCAGTCGATAGATATCAAAGATCATATCCTTCATAGATGTACCTGCACAACATAGTCTTTTAAACGTGGTCCAAAGAGTAACGCTCCAGTCACTAAAGAAGGTGGAAACAAAATGGACAACCTGTTGATAGTGAAACCATTCAATGCTTGGAAGGTTTAAAGTGGAGGTTATGTAGTCGAAGGTCCTGAGCACCCAATTAAGAAGGGTCCACTATATCCGCCAGTCTAAACTGCCATCCAGTTGTGGATTACGTTGGTGGCCAGCTTCTCCCGGTAACGATTTACTGCAGGAATTGCCAATTGTTATAGTAACTTGGATGGGACCCAAAGGAGGGCAGGAGTTGGGGGGAGGGCGAGCGGACCACAAAAATGCATTGAGATGTATAGGGGTAATCTACAATTTTTCAATCTCCAACCACTTCATGTAAGCTTGGAGAGCTGCCCAAAATGGAATGCACCATAGGTGGGTTGCACAGTATTAATGGAGAACATATGAGACCACCAGACTCCCCCCTTGTTCCGCATCAACATTAATGATCTAGGGATCTGGTGCCATTAACATTCCAGAAAAAGGGACATCCACCAGACCAGCAATGCTCAGAGTTCGTAAAACAGATGTACTGTAAGTAATTCGCAGAGTATAGGGTATTGTAGGATGCAGTGTGTTGAATCTTCAAATACCAAAGTGAGTTTTCCTGCCTTTGGAAGTCAAAATTGTCACGCAGTAGTGACAACATTTTAAGGGACATTCAGTCTTAAGGCCTCGTTCTTGGAGAAATTAACCTTATAACCTGACATTTGACCCAATTCACTCAAAACTGAAGCAGATTAATGAGGTCAAGGGAGATAAAAGGAAGATCTAAAATTCCTTATCATGGACATGAAATATAAAAAATATAAATTTTTGAGGAGTCTTCAGTAGTTGATACCTTTTTTAATGGCTAACTAAAAATGATGACAGTGAAAGATTGTAAAACATCCAGCACATCCCAATAAGTTAAAATATAACTTTTACTTCACATATTTAAAAAAGAAAAAAAGCAAAAAGTCTTTTTCTTACAACATGGATCCAAGAATAAAAGCACGGAAGCCTACGCGTTTCGAGACCCGTATTGTGGTCTCTTAGTCATGGCATAAAAATGATGACATATTGCGAGCTTTCGGGACTGCTAAAAAGGTCCCTTCATCAGGCTGGTATAACACAACATCTGAAGGCAAGCACATTTATATAGGAATAGAGTGTTAGATGCAGAATTGATGGAAAGCAGTACATGCAAATAAACAGTAAAAAATATATATATATATATATATAGTATATAGCTAACATGGTACAAATATATTTTACCTTATTGTGGAAATTAATACCACTGATATCTGGATTTTGTCTTATTTTGGCTGCCAATGGCACAGCGTAAAGATGCGAGGCAAGAGGGAGCAGCCCTGCCTGTTGCCGTTTCTGATTGGAAGGGACTAGAGGACTAGAGTGAGGGAGCTTTACGTTAGTTGTAGGGAAGAACAAAGTGCCCCAGGACCACTGTGAGGAGGGCACCTAAAACCCAAAGGCCTGTAATGTAACCATCATAAAAGACCAGTCCAGGTGGTCAAAGGCTTTTTCTGCATCTAGACTAAGAAAGAGGGCAGAGGTTGACTGTTGGTTGGCTACATCCACCAAGTCCAACACCTTTCTGGTGTTGTCTCCTCACTGACTATAGGGAACAAAACCTAACTGGTCCCTGTGGACAAGATCAAGAGGGTGATGGAACTAGTTAGAGAATTCCTGAGGGTCTTTGATTTAGAAATGAGGGTAATATGCTAATGTAATGTTGCTAGAATCAGATGCCTGTTGAAGAAAGAATTGTTCTCAAATTGGGGATCAGTTCAGCCTGAAAAGTTTTATAATTTATAATAGGTTAACCCTTCTGGGCCAGATGCTTTGCCATCGGGGAGTCTGACGCCACCGATGAAAGTTAGAGCTAATGACAGTCTGACAGATAGTCAGGCATGCTCTTGTAGTTTCTTGAACATCCTCCAGGTCTCGACCCTTGAGGCAATATGGTGGAGGTCTTTCTGTACTGCAGATATCTTTGCACAGCACATATCAGTTACTTCTGTAATAAGTGACTTGAAATCCTGTTTAGTGGGGAGTTGTGCAATAAAGTCCACTGTGGAGGGACCTGAAAGTACCAAGGCGAGACACTCTGTATCAGAATATTAGGTCGGATGAACTAGGGCCTTCATTATCAAGTACTTTAGGAGGTTGCTACAGCTCTATATACTCCTAAGACAAATGTGTATGGATTTTCCTTGTAACAGCTCAGGTAAAGGGTTACTAGGGAGAATTTTACAGTCTGTTTTTTATCAAAAGAAAGTTAGATAGGTTAATTAAAGAGGACCTTTCACCACCACCAAATCCACTTCTTAGCATCTGTTAATAGGCATCAATCCACTGATTCCATCACAGTTGGAATTTTCTCTCTAGCCCCACCTTTCCAAAGCAACAAGCATGGTGCCTAATGTGTTATTTAAGCTCTGTAACATTCAAAGGGTGTTGTAAGGCAAGGGGACATGATTCTGAGCTCCAGTCAGAGGCAGCCATTGTCAGAGATCAGTGCCTGACACCACACTCCTGAGAGTACAGTGTCATAATAGCATATCAGACACCAAAACTAACAGCATTGCTTTGGAACATTGAGGGCAATAGAAAAAAAATCCATCTGTTCCAGAATCAGCGGAGCAGCACCTATTAACAGGTGCTAAGAACTGGAGTTGGTGGAAGTGGTGAAAGGTCCTCTTTAAGTATATTACGAAAATGTTCTCCAAACAATCCCGGACACTATAAGATGACACGGTACAGCAGTGTGGGGCTATATTGGGGCTATGCATAAAATAAATATCAACTCTCTTTTTTCTAAAGCAGCCTGGAAAGCAAAATTGCAAAGAGGATCTAAAATTAGTGTTCCTAAGGCCATACTGCAGAGAGGAGCACATGTATCAAATATTAATGGTAAAATATAACTTTTAATGAAAACCATTAAAATGCAAAGCAACAACATCAAAACCATGACAAATACTATACATACAAGGTATTCCACATAAATCACAAGAACACTGTGAAGAAAGGGATTAGAAGAAATATGTGCGGTGGATATGGTACTAAATACCTTCCGACCAATCCCTTCAGACAGAAAGCAAATATAATGGCGTACTGACGTGTTTCCCCACAAAAATGGTTAATCAGGGGACCATAGCAAACCCATCAATAACATTTAAAATTGACTGTTGTTATACAGATGCCAAATAATCTATTAAGAGTACTAAAGCACACACAACTCCAAAAAAGGCGATCCTTAATAATATTGTAGTTTATCAGTGATATAAGGTGTTGCAAAATAAATTGGGTGTGTGTGTATAACTTGAACATAACATCAATAATAAGCATGTAGCTTGCAGATGCAATGCTGAGATAATACACATATAATAGATCCAGTTTTCAGGGCTCCAGGAAAGAAGTGGCTGATGCATACAGGTGCCTGATATTATGATGGAAAAGTTCTGCTATAGAAACTGTGCCCCATGCTAAAAGTTTATATAGGAAGAAACCTCCCCTTTTGGAAACTAAAAGCCAATCACAGTTCAGCTCATTGGCACCAAATAATTCCCTCTATCTTCATGGAGTTATGCTGATGCTGGATTGCCATAGCGCATGTGTTCTTGCAAAATGTAAGAATTTCATAACACCATCAGCGTAAGATGGAAGTTATGTCCATTACTGGTGGAGCAAACACGCTCCACAGGAGGCTGATTGTTAGTTTGGCTGCCTATAACAACCAGCATTAATGTAATATAAAATTCTGCATACATTCAATTATTAGGGGTGTCAATGCTAATGATTACTCAACCTAGGATATAATAGGTAGGTAAAACAGGGCAACAGTACTCTCTAAAACAAGTATACCCTAGGAAATAAATCATATATACACTGATGACCCCAACTAAATCTGGGTGGTTCTTATATAAGATAAACTTGCTGAATAAATCTCATAATAAATACTCAATGGAAGTACTAAGAAACAATTAGTACTGGAAGTATTAAGCCTCATTTAGACCGATGGGCTATATCATTTAAAATCATTGATCCATTGAGTTTCTTTCTGCAAAATTCTTTAATTCCAGTGCCCCTTCCTAGGTGGGTGTCGTATCTGTTCATTAACTGCAGATCCTGCTTATTGCTCAACATCATTATGTTTTCCCACTCTTAAATTAAATTTCCTCTTTATCTTACTGATATAATCTTTAGGGCAAGAACATTGACATAACTAGATAACACAGCTCCCCGACCATTGAAAACCTGAAGCTGATAAATGCACCCAGTTGCAGAACTCTTAGTATTTTTAGTAAAGAGTACATATTGACAGACAACACAGCCACCACACTTCAGATAACCAATGACTTTATTAGATGTCGTTTGGTATAACCTGTTTCAGAGCAAGAGGATTATAATTACCTCAATGTAATTCCCCAATGTTATTCATGGCTGTAGGTTTACGAAACAAAGTGGAAGAGAAACTGCTTGGTTTATTTTTCCACAGTTTCAAATCCAAAAAATAAATAGTACTCATCAATTTCAGAGGTGAATCCCAAAACAATATCATAGACTTTTGAAGAGGCCAAAAAATGCAAGAACTATGTTCTAGATCCAGACTATTAAATCAAAACTTCACCTATATAACGGTACCATGAAACAATATACTCAGAACGGACACTTTCACTGGAAGGAAAAACAATGTGATCTTCCCACCAGTCCAGGAAGAGATTTGCATACGTAGAGGTATAAGGAATGCCCATTGTGGTATCCCTTAGCTGGTGGTAGATCTTGGCTTAAAATAAAATAATAAAATGGGTTGAAACAAACTCAAGCAGTGCCAGTACAAATGTATTATGTAGGTTTAAAGCAGTCTCCAACTTTTAAGGAAAGAGTCCACTGCCCATAGCCCAATATTATGTGGAAAAGAGCTGTATAACAACTTGACATCTATACTAGCCAAAAACAATCAATAGTTACATTGAGGTGTCTCTTCAAAAGATCCATACTATCCTTAAAATATGAGGGAAGAGATGCTACAGTCTAAATGTATCTACTGTATATAGATACTGATGTTTTAATTGACAGTATTTACCCCTGATACTACTGGTCTCCCTTTAAGTGGGGAAATATCCCTGTGAATAGGAAACCCATACAATTTAGCCAGTTAAGGTGTATTGGGGTTTAAAAGAATGAATTCTTATTAATTTAATGTTTAGCTAAAGACTCTCTGAGGAGACTCAACAGATGTTTAATAAAAATAGGAGTTGGGTCCATATCAAGAATCATATAACAAGTTTTTTCTTGTAACAGATTTTACATTACTCTTCATGATGCAAAATCACTTAATTGTCCTTAACAGCAAGTTACAAGAAGGTTTCAACACTTGTTGAAATAAACAAGGATAACACATAGGGTGTAAGGAAAACTCAGCTAAACACACTTAAGGTCCTTACTACTGGCCAAAAATACTAAAACTTAACCTTTATTAGTTAATAGATTAAAATGACAGTGTTTAAAACCCTATTGGATAGAATAAAAGGCTCCCCTCAATGTCTCTTCAGGGGAAGCAAATACCAATAAATAGAGTGTGTCACTAATAGATAGTGGGCAGGACAGACTGTATCAATAAAACGTCTCTTACTGCCGCTCTACCTCACCTATTTTCATGATAACACACTGTTTGGAACAACTACGCTCAGTTCTTACTCCACTAATCACTATCAAAGTAATCAAATAGGTGAATCCATAAAGCACGACGTGATTTGACAGCACCAATAGATAAGCCGTCTGAGGTCAATCTATTCAGCGGTTGTGATTCACTGAAACGCCATTCAGAACACCTCAATATCTCTTATGCTAGTGGGGCATGGATTGCATCCCTATTCCTCAACGCATTTTCCTATAAGTTCATCAGGAGGACTATAATCAGCGTATTGATGCCTGGATGTTGACCAATCTCCAAGTAGCGGGGCCAACCATCGTGGTCCCACGAACTGCGATTTTTACCACACAACATCCAGGCATCAATACACTGATTATAGTCCTCCTGATGAACTTATAGGAAAATGCGTTGAGGAATAGGGATGCAATCCATGCCCCACTAGCATAAGAGATATTGAGGTGTGTAGTGACACATTCTATTTATTGGTATTTGCTTCCCCTGAAGAGACATTGAGAGGAGCCTTTTATTCTATCCAAGAGCAATTTAAACGCTGTCATTTTAATATATTAACTACCGTATATACTCGAGTATAAGCCGAATTTTTCAGCCCAGTTTTTGTGCTGAAAAAGCCCCCCTCGGCTTATACTCGAGTCAGCAAAAAAAAAAAAATATTTTTTTTTTTTTTTTTTTTTTTTAGGAGGGAGGGTCTATGACCAGCCACAATATTAATGTATAGAATCTCCCATAAAATAGTGCAAAAGAAAAAAAAAAAAGTGTTTTAGAACTTTTATGTTTTTAAAATCTCCTTTTCCTAGAATACATACAAAAGTAGAAAATGACTGTGAAACACATACACATTAGGTATCCCTGTGTCTGACAATGCCCTGGCTACTGAATATAGGGGATCTGCAGTGCTCCTGTTCCGTCGGGAAGGGGTTAATAGAAGCACTGCAGATACCCTATATTCAGCCAGACTGAATTCCAAGTGGGGGGAAGAAAAAACCCAGTCCTCAAGCTCAGGGAAGGGGCAGACAGACGACCAAAACACCCCCTCCCCTTTCCCAGCAACTACTGCACCCAAAAACTCCGACCATTTTAATTTTTTAAATTTTCCAGTAGCTGCTGCATTTCCCCCCCTAGGCTTATACTCGAGTCAATAAGTTTTCCCAGTTTTTTGTGGTAAAATTAGGGGGGTCGGCTTATATTCGGGTCGGCTTATACTCGAGTATATACGGTAATTAACTAATAAAGGTTAAGTTTTAGTGTTTTTGTCCACTAGTAAAGACCTTAAGTTTATTTTGAAATAGACAAGGGTAGCATTTCCTGGGTCACGTCTCCCTATTTTAAAAGATTCTACTTTGTTTCGTAAACCTACAGCCACAAATAATCTCTTACACTGGGGTAGTCATCATCCCCGTGCACTGAAATGGGCTATACCAAAAGGTCAATTTCTGAGGGCCTGCAGGAATTGTATTTCCTAATCAATATCCAACACAAGCAGGTCTTCTACAGACAAAATTTGAGACTAGAGGTTACCCCCAAAAAATAAATAAAGAAATAAATTATTCAATTGACATATATGAATGCACTCAGTAGTAACATAGATGAGCTTCTAACACCAAGGGTCCCCCAAGGTGGAACTCGGTTACACAGGGATTATAGGGATTTATGATGATCATGTTTCTGATATCTTTAAAATCTTGCAAAAATATGGAGGATTTTGCGAGTTGAGGCTGGTTTATCTGATGTTTTGACGGAAGAACCCTTTGTTACTTTTGCTTATTATTATGCTGTCACGTCTTTACATCTCATTAGAATTGATATACATCACTTCTAGGTGACGTCGTAGGCGCACATGCACTATGGCGGTCCAGTATCGGCATATCTTCATGAAGGTAAAGGGAATTGTTTGGCACCAATGAGCTGAGCTTTTAGTTTTAATAAAGGGGTAGTTTCTTGCTATATAAAGTTTTAGCATGGGAAGTAGTTTGTACAGCACGCTCTTTGCATCACCATATCAGGTGTTGTGCGTTTTCATCATCTAGTACCTGTATTTGTGTAGAATGTGTGTAATGGGATTGCCACGATGATGTAATCAGGCTGGGTACTTGTATGTTGGCGGACCTGCCTGTAGACGGATAGAGGCAGGGCCGGTTTTGATACAAATTGTGCCCCTGGGCAAAATTAAAAGTTGGAATTTCCAGTGGAAGCCTCTTTAATAACTCCCCTCTTTCTGCCTCCCAAATAGTAACAACCATCCCCCTCTTATGCTCACACACAATTCAAATAACCACCTTTGTACCACCTAAAAGATTTTTGCACCCCCTCATCCTTATTATAGCACTTCCTTATAAATAATAGTCCCTGCTTATAAACAGTGCCCCATATCAGTAATAGTTTCCCCTTATCAGTAATTGCCCCCCTCATAATAGTTCACCTTATAAAATAATAGTCCACATTATCAATATTAGCCCTCATATAAATAATATCCCTCTTACAAATAATAGTTCCCCCTTTAAAGGGATTGTATTATTAATATGCAATTTTTTTCCCCCCTAACACGTAGGAATAGCCTTTCTTACGGCTATTCTTCATCTACCTTTAAATGTCTTCTCCGCGCCACCGTTCGGTAGAAATCCCGTTTTTTTCTGTATGCAAATGAGTTCTCTTGCAGCACTGTGGTCAGTCCCCAGTGCTCAAACAGCACTGGGGGTGTCCCCAACGCTGTGAGAGAAATCTCCAGCGCCGCCTCTATTTTCTTCTGGAACAGCCTCTTCACACATCTTTTTCCTGCGCTGGGGTCAAACTTCTATGCGTGCGCAAGTCGGCTCTGCCCAAGGCCCGACGGCAGAGGCGACTGCGCATGCCTGCAGGCATTTTCTTGTTGCTGCTTACCCCAGTTTACTGTGTAAGCAGCCACAGGAAAATTACCACGGGCATGCGCAGTCAGCTATGCCCGAGGCCCGACGGCAGAGCCAACCCCTGGATAGAGGAGCAATGTCTTGATTTCTAAGACCATCGTAAATATGTGTTTTCCAATGGTCTTAGGTGACCCCTGTAAAAGGGTTGTTCGACCCCCAAAGGGGTGGCGACCCACAGGTGGAGAACTGCTGGTTTAGTTGGATGATATTTGGTGCCATATCATCCAAACAGATTTGTCTAATCCCTTTCTTCACTGTGTTCTTGTGATTTACGTAACATTTGTCCAATGCGTTTGTCATGGTTTAGATGTTGTGGCTTTGCATTTTATTGGTTTTCATTAAGTTATATTGTATAATTAATATATGACATATGTTCTCCTCCCTGCGATATAGCCTTGAAAGCAAGCAAGCATGTTTCTGTCTATAGTGAGATGCTCTACATTTCAACACCCTACAGTGCTTTATGCAAGTCTTTTTAGTGAATCTCTGTACCTTATTATGCCTCACATGCTATAAAACTTTCAGTGTAAAAAAGTCTGAAGGTTAACCACTTCAACACTGCACCATTTTTCCTGGTATAAACGGACACAGTTTGAGGATATTTTTGTACATGTGGTTTTGACGGCTTTAACATTTTATTTTTTTTTGCTTTGGTTATACAGAACATTTTGGTACAAAGTTTAATTCAAAACAATAATCCAATTAATCTTGTATATGTATGATAATAGTATTTATGTATACATCTAACCAGTAACTCATGCTGAACCCTCAGTTTGCAGTTTGCAAAATTTTTTGTCTACTCAGAAAGAGCAAATATGATGTTCTTTCTGAATTGCATTGGTAGCTGGATGTAACTGATTAGTCTTCTTACCATGATTGACTGGAGGACTCTGTTGCCCAAGGGTTTACCAAAACCTGAAACCGATCCTAGCCCCAGTTACAGGGGGAATACAGCCTCCTACTATAGACTGCAGCATTTATCTGGTCCCCAGCCGTCAACAGATTACATGACCACTGGGCCAGAAACAGCATCATAATGGTTTCCATAGCTATGTATACAGTGATTGGGAAGGCAGGGAATACGCCGTCCATGCCTTCACTCTGGGACATTGTAACAGAAAGCACCCTGATCCTGCAGCTTGCTTAACTCTGCAACAACATACAGATATGTCCTTGCAGAGTTAAGAGTGGACCGCCCAGACATATACTGTAAGTCTGGTCTGGAAGCAGTTAAGCTAATTTTAGTTAAGCATTGGGTAGTGATTTTATTAACTGTATTGTTTTGCTTAAGTAATTATATATGATTCAATATGAATTAAGCATTAGAGATGAGCGAATTGTATTCGATCGAATACCTCCCTGCCATAGGTTTTCGTGTAAGCGGCCGAACACCAAGGGGTTAAGCGCATCGAATATTCTATGTGTTTAACCCCTTGGTGTTCGGCCGCTTACACGGAAACCTATGCCGGGGAGGTATTCGATCGAATACTACTCGCTCATCTCTATTAAGTATGCGATCATTGCTATTCATCAAGCAGAGGAATAAATTAATTCAATTTACATTATTTTACTGTTCATCACTCTGTCTTAACTGTTCTCTTTTGTCTTCCTATCTTTTTTTTTTTCCTTTCTAGTCGTGGTACTTGGGATAGCAGCCTGACCTACCTCCCATCCACTGGAACCAGCAGACAGTAAACAGGGGTCTCTGCGAAGTTTCAGGTTCAGGACAACTAAATGTGTCTTTTTTTAAATTAATACTGTTCCCACAAAAAAACAAAAAAAATACATCAATTATATGCTACAGTGGTCAGTGGGAGATGAAGACGTGATAAAATACTTTGATGGGCTCTTATCATCAAACAGGATATTTTAGAGCTTTGCTCTTGCATTATGGATTTTGAGAAAATACACATGTATATGATTTTAATATCCTTTTACTCTTAACCCAATCATAAAAGGGTTGAATAGCCAACCAGCAAAGAGGAGGAAGAACAAAGATCTTCCTGTATGAGTATACTTTATTATTGTTGCTATTATTAATAATATTATTATGCGATTGATATAACTTCATTGTTTATTTACTCTGTCCTGCTCCCTCCCTGAAAAGTTTAACTGTTCATGGCTGAAGGACTTTGATTTAT
The DNA here is from genome assembly GCF_031893055.1 of Leptodactylus fuscus. NCBI lineage: Eukaryota > Metazoa > Chordata > Amphibia > Anura > Leptodactylidae > Leptodactylus > Leptodactylus fuscus. The sequence continues at coordinate 211,006,359 of NC_134265.1, forward strand.
GACAGTTTGCCACTTGGGGGATACACAACATATTGTATTGTGCACCTTAAAGGGTTTTCTGGCTCCAAATCGATTTTTGTACTGACTTTGTCAGACTATGGTCACCCTAACATTGTGTGACCATTTGGGGATTCTGTACCCCATTCCGCTTGAAAAATGTAGAGAGAAAAGATCTGCAAGCAGGTAACTAGTGTGTTTACACGGGTAACCGCTAATTAAACGGACTGGGTTTCCATTTTTCGTGTCCCCAAGCAGACCCGAAGAACGAGAACCCCAATGCTACTGTGAACCTAGTGTCAGTATGTGATCTATGGGGTCCAACATCTGAACCCAGTATAGATAATTTGTTGCAGCAGCCTCCAGGTGTCAGAGGCTACTAGTGATGGTGCATTCAGCATTGCTCCTATTCATTGGTCCAGGTGTCACAACCCCATAGATCACATACTGAAGACTAATACTATGGATAGGACATTAGTATGAAAACTCGATTTAGGCTATAAAAGCCCTTTAGGCTAAAGCTCCTCGTTGCGGAAATGGAATGTTTTAGTTGCAGAATTTGCTGCTTTTTTTTTTTTTTTTTTTTTAGCCAAAGTCAGGAGTGGCTTGAAACGGAATGGAAAATATAAGAAGTTTTCTTCTGTTTAATCCACTGCTGACTTTGGCTGAAAAAAACGCGGCAAATTCTACAACAATGCTGCGTTTCCACAACATGGGGCCTTAGCCTTAACCGTTTCCCCGGGTCTTGCTTGTAACTTCAGAATACCTAGTAAAGTAGCTCCATAGATACATCCTTGATTGTAAAGCAGCACTTATGATGTGTATGGGACACTAGTTAGTGTCTTATCTTGCATTTAAATTTTTTTTAAAAAATTTGAATTAGGAAACTTTTATATATAGTTTTACGCATTGTTTTACATGTGTAATTAGCTTTCATACATATTTTATGAGATAATTAATGTACATGCTAAAAATGTTCACATCTGCAAGTGTGGTTTTATGTATATGCACGTACTATACATATATATATATGTGTGTGTATATATGTATATATACATACACTCACCCACACATACATATATATTCTTACATGCAGAATTGACATGTATGTATTCTTGTATATATAGACACATGTGCAGTTGTAATATGCCTCGCAGTTATTTTGGTTGCAGGGACTTGCATATTTCCCAGATTTGAAAACAATGGCTGTTTTCACACACAGCCTTTTTTTAGTACAAATCCAATGGATTGGTACACTTTTTTGAGCCAAAGTCAGAAATGGATTGAAAAGAAATATACAGTACTACAGTGTATTTTGTTTTGTCTTAAAATAAACCCACTGTATTAAACTATCATTAAAAGAGATCCTCAGTCCTCACACTAAACTGATCACAGCCTATCCACCTGCTGTTACTGGGGGAATTCTTGCACATTCAGTTCCTCCACAGTGCCAGCACTAGATAAATTAAGGATTACATGATGCCCATTCAAATCCATATGTTGTCTGTTTAAGAAATAGCTAATTTTTCATTACCACACATCGATGTTCAAATTATAGCAGAGTAAAATATAATGGCAGAAACATGTGTTCTGATAGACAGGGAAGCTCACCAAGTTAATAGTACATATAAAAAAAAAAAAACTTTGTAAACTATTATTGCGTTGTCTAGATAGTAAAATAAAATTTTTACTTGTATAATTAGCTTAGAAATACACAGTAGAATCACATTATTATGACCATCTCCAGTTTTGACTTCAACAGATCTATTGTAGTTCATGAAGGAAGTGAAATGTTGTGGGATTGCTTGTTGAATATATAAGGTGTGATTTGTATTAAAAACATATCACTCATTGTCATGGTTAAAATGGGCAATCCATGTTGCAAAAAGGGATGATTTTGTGTTGGGGTGTCACATTCTTTAGCAAATGTTGGACGCACTGCAGTCGGCATGACTCCACGTGTCCGAGACAACCAACCAGCTTCTTACTGAGTTACTTTCAGTCAATTTCTCTGCTGTCCTTGATACACATATCATTTATTCTGGATATTAGCTGGTCATAGTAATGTGACTCAACTCTGTATAACAGTTAACTATTCTTATCAGCAATACACAGGAAGGAACTACATTGCATGTGTGCTATCACACAAAATTTTTGCCCTAGTGTTATTATATTTGCTAATAGGTTGTGACCCCATAACCAGATTACTAACTAGAATTTGTTTATAGTATGTTATTCCTGATGCGATTGTCACTTTAAAATGATATGTCGTTTAGACATTAACCTGTTGCTAACCTAGGGTAGGATTATTAGTTGCTTTATTACTGTGTACGTTGAACCAGTCCTCAGTATTCATGAATAACTAAGTACATTTTACAAAACGTATACCATATTCACACATAGCAGACACAGTACTGAAATCAGCTTGTCTGTCATTACATCATGTTGCCTTCAGGCGATATACTTTTATATATACACTTTGTGTTCTGGTAGTTGGCATCAAAGAATCAGTTAGGTTGATAGATGAAACTTTGTCATATACCTTATTAAAGGAATATGTTATATGTTAGATGCCCTTAGATGTTAGATGTTTAGAAGGCAGATCAGGTTGATCACGAGGTAGATCTGCCTTCTAAACAATTGTTGGGGCAGATCCATATGAAAATGTAGGGGATCTACCCAAAGGGAAATCAATATTTTAGATTATTTTATTTATTTTTATTTTTTAAATCTTTTAAATTATTTGAGCACTACACTTTATTATTTGTTTTCTAATGTATCAGCTATTTTTTATTAAAAGTTATATTTTAGGTATTCCATGGGTTATTATGATGCTGGGGATACCAAATTTCTATAGTTTCATTTACATTTTAACCCCTTAAAAATCCAAAACGTTGCAAAAAAAAAAATTAAAAGATTCTTTGCCATATTCTGACACCTATAACTTTTTTATATTTCCATCTATAGGGATGTATAACATTTTTTTTTTTAGTTATACAATTTTGGGGAATGTCTTGTCTGTTTTGATTGCTTTTAATTCAAATTTTCATGGAAGTAATAGTACGGCAGTTGTCGGGAAGGGGTTAAAAATTATGAAGAAAACAGAGCTCCTTATTAAGATATATTGCAAAGTTTCTTATATTCAAATACACTATTTCATTTAGTTGTGTATAAAAAGTTGTTTATAACTGGAGGTACACTTTCACAACTATTTAGTGAAATTTGTATGAAACAGGACAACCTGTGTTGTCTATATGACCCCATATATCCACAAGAGGTTCTGGCCATGCTAACAGTTGAATGACATGTTAGCTGATTTTACAAACTCTGTTGACCAACACTGAAGGTGAAACCCAATAACTTGCTACCTGAAATAAGAAACATGTAACACAACACATCATTTGTAAAAAGCAAATGTGATTAGTGATATAACAAGCTTGCTTAGATATACGTGCATTTGTAAAGGGTGTTGCACAGTAAATGGCCACAGAAATTTGGGTAATATGCAAGGTCCATCAAGCAGCTAAACTAAAAACAACTATATGAAAATGGGTTTATGTTAGGCATAGCAAAAGTGTGTCTAAATATACAGTATATGCAAGGGCCAATGTTATGGTATTAATTTACACTAATAAGTCATATGTAGCCCTTTTATCCTTATATGATAGAAAAGTATTGTACATAATGGGCCTCCTTTACCAAACCTCTCAGAAAAAAGTGTTCCTGTTGACCCATAGCAGGTTTTCAGATTTTATTTAACCTGCATTAAAATAATTTAAAATACAAAATGTTATTTAATCTGCATTAAACATTGAGATTTAAGTGGTTTGCTTATGCTAAAAATATTGATGACATATCTTCAGCATAGGTCAGCATTATTAGATCAATGTAAATCCAACACTCTACACCCCCAATGATCAGTTGTCTTTGCGGTTGCTACAGAGAGAGTGGAGCAGAAAGCAGACTTCTCCCTTCTCTGTGTAGAGGACAGACCAGGTCACTGCGGATCAGCTCCTATTCATTTGAATGGGACCTAAGTTCCTATGACTCAGTTCAACCACTACATTGTATGTAGCAGCTGCAGAGAACAGCTAATCTTTGCGGAATTCGGAGGTTGAACCCCCACTGATCTGACATTGATGTCTTATACTTAGGATAAGTCAACAACATTTTTCTCCTGGAAAACCCCTTTTGAAGGCATTTCCGATTTCCTATATTTTACATTGATATCTTTAGGACAGCATATCAATGTGTGCTTAGTGGGATCTTTTCAACGAGATCCCCACTAATAAGCAGAGCAAAGGGTAGTGATGACCCTTTGAGCCATGTACACACTTTTGCAATGGTTGTTAATTGCAGTTAAAGATTTGGGCTGCTGCTCCTTCATTTTACTTAGCAGTGGGATTCTGATCCAACATTGAAAGGCCATCAATGTAAAATACAGGAAAACCCTATGAGTTATAATATGCAAGACCCATTGTGTTTGATATGGATAATTTGCAATAGCATAACAGTATAACATAGAATGTGCTAATAAGAAATGGATCAGATTATTTCAGCAAATCTAGCTCTAAAAAGATGCTAAATATATATATATATATATATATATATATATATATATGTGTATATTAGTATATATGCAAATATACAGGTTTAACCAAAATTCAAATTGCAGACATGTAAAGTACATGCACTACTAATGTGTAACCCTTGAAAGAAAAATGAAAATTTGTTGGTATCTAAAGAGAATAATGAAGTTGTCCTAACTAAGTGAAACTTATCAGCCACATGAGAGCGTAAACTGCATGGTGCATCTTTCTGCAATCAACCCCACTACTTGCACTCATCATACAGGCTTATGGCTGAAGACCTGCATGGCAGATTTAAGTATGGCACTACTACCGTTTATAGTAAGAATGGGAGTGAGCATTCTTTCATAATTCACCCTGTCAGCTCTACCATATACTATTAGTCTGTCTTAGAGGAGATTTTGAAGAAGGAAACAGAACTTCAGTTATTGGTGTTGAGTACTCTTTTTAGTAGGGGTGTCCTTCTCAGCCTACCCACCTTATGCCCAAAGAAATCCTTAACTCCTGAAAGAGTTTCAGCAATAGTTGAGATAATAATTGATATAATCTTCATCAGGCTACTTTCTGTTTCCGGTTAAGCATGTCATTTTCTGCCACTAACAAAATAGCAGTATTGTAAAATTAAAAGTGATTTAGGGATATTTTGAAGTGGTCAGAAAAGTTTCACTCTGTTCTGTAAGACCATCACATGAATCTAAGGTGGGGGTTTGCTGTGCTTTAAGATATTAATTGGAAGGAACACATGATAAAAACAATATAAAAACACTAGAGATTACAAAAGTATCATATGAAAATAGTATATATAAATATATATAGCATTAAATATGTATAAATGATCTTTTTTTCCCTTATTTGCACGGAATTTTCTATCACATTATGTGCCTTGCCTTCTGACAAATGATGAAATAACCACTTGCTCATTTGCTGCATGCTCTGACTTCAGTATACGGGAAATATGAAATATGTACAGACATTAAACAGTTAATGATTTCTGATTCCTTATTGTTTTGCTAATGGATTTTTAATTGTTTTCTTTTGTATGTCGTCCTTATCTTTTATGCAGTATTTCTGTTGAACTGTCTTTCCCTTTGTTGAGTTTGTGTTGGTAGAGAGGCTGTTAAACATTGCCAATGCTGGGAGTAGATTTATTTCATGTCATATGCCCCTTGTTAAAAGTCTGGTTTCCAAATAACAACTGACAGGCCTTGGGGGAGGGGGGATTTAATGGCTCCATCATTTTTGTGTTTATGGTCTGTTAATGAAATACATATTTATTACCCACCCAGATGCTGTAGGCAGGACTAGTAACTGAGACTTCTTTCACATGACTGTAGATGTGCGCAGGTCCGTGAAGAATGGAACATATAGCACACAGATGGCATCCGTTTGTCGCCTTTGTCTTCATGCTCCTATCATTAGTATAGTCAGAGTCACAAAAATGGGCAGGAATAGGACCTGCGGCATATTTTGCTGCTTGGTCTTACAGCCCTATACAGATCGGTAAAAACTGTACATGTGTGTATAGCGCCATAGACATGAATAGATAGCATATGGACCAAAAACACAGTTGTGTGAATGGGAGCTAAAGAAACAATAATGGTCAGTAAAAAGGCATATAAGTATATAACAAATAGCTAAATGCATCTCATATGGTCTGTATCCTTTCTGTACATCTTTATCGTCTCTCTCTGCACATTAACAAAATCATATTTCCCAATTAATAATGAGAGAAAATGAAAACTATATTGAATTAAGATGAGTGGGAAATTTGGCCAGTTCTTAGTATTTTTAGCATTATGTTTATACTGTTAAACATATTTATCCTGTTTGCTTTTGTTACTAGATTTATCAATAAAAAGATGGCAATCTATAAATGAATCTGGTGGAGAAACACACTAGGCCTCAACTTGTTGCCCGTAGCAACCAATAACTATGCAGCGCTCCTTTTTCTTCAGCAGTGAAGCTGAGTGTGTTTGGTTGCTTCAGGCAACAAGGACATTATTCTGTTTGTTTGCAGGGTGCGGTGACAATACCTGGAACTGAAGATTTTCATATTTCAATTTTGGGCTAAATGTCAGATGTTTCTGTCTTTTTAATCACAAAAAAGCATAAAAGTCTCTCAGCTTTCAGAAAACAGTTGACAACAGTCTACAATGTAGGTTGGGGAATTGGAAGGGAATGTGAGTGAGCCCCTTCTTTGTTTCTAATTCATAGCTATCAATTGATATGGATGTTAACTATGGGGCAGATTTGTAAAAAGTCTTTGTTGCCCATAGTAACCAAAGGACAGCTTTAATTTTTCAAAGGAAAAAAAAAAATTAAAGCTATACTGTGATTGGTTGCCATAGGCAACAAAAACTGTTTTTTTCTTTTCGATATGATAATAAATCTACCCCTATATATCTATTGCCCATTTGTTTTAAACATATTCCTATCAGGTTTATTAAAGTATATTGATTAACCATAAATATTTCCGTTTTTCTGGTATCTTGAACAACCAGCTATGTTAACAGCCTCTCCAGATGTTTAGGTCAGACATATCAAGTTCTGGATTTATATTTCGATACAAAGTGATGAACACATTTCATTATATACTGTACATCCCACATGGTAAAATATCCATAAATAAACATTTCCATTGTCTACCTTCCTTGCATTCACTCAGTTCTATAGCTGTAATGCTAAACATTCCTTCTTCTTTGTATCTTTAAGGCTGAGGCCCCATGTTGAGGAAACGCAGCTTTTTTTGTTGCAGATTTTGTTGCCAAAACCTGAAGTGATTTGAGCCGAAGGGAGAAGTGTATAAGAACTACTTTCTACATAAGAAGTCCTCTAGTTGACATTCTTAGTTTTGGCTCAAAAAACTGCAACAACAAAAAAAGCTGTGTTTCCACAACGTGGGGCCTAAGCCTAAAAGATTTCACTTTTGTAAAATAGTAATGTGTATTTTACACTTCAGTCCTATTATTTGACTCTACTAGAAATGTAAACTCAGAACTCTGACCTCACTAAGTGATCTGATTGCCATATTATAGAATATTATTTTTCCCACAGCCAATTCAATAAAACATTGGTAAGACCTTCACAAAACTTAATAATCAGCTTCATCTCAGAGTAAGGGATGGGTTGATTAAAAATTGAAATGACAACAGAACCTAGGAACAAGGGAACCGAGGCAAAAAATCTATACTCCATGTCACAGCATACTTACGATTGTTGATCTTTAAGTAACTTTGTAAATACAGAGCACTATTTAATGTGCCCTTTCCCTCTCTCACAGCATATGCAATATTATGATCCAGAGCTGCATTCATAATTCTGCTGGATGAGGTTGAATGATATCAACAAACATGTCCTTAACAGCTTAAACTGAACTGGAATAGTCAATGCTTAGCAGAACACTGTTCACCACAATAGGCCCTAAAGACATTAGACACGATCGGGCGCCACTTCTGACATTTTTGCCTTAGGGCCGGTTCACATCTGCTTTTGTATTCCGTCCATGCGAAGTCTCCCCGGATGGAATACAAAAACAGATGTGAACAGGGCATTAGTGAGTTTTATTCGTTATAATCTAACAATTAAAGGGAGTCTATCACTGACCCCAGCTACTATAAACAGCTGCGATAGTGCTGTAGATGCTGATAGCAGAATAAAAACCATACCTTTCTTAAATGTTAGAGCCTCAGGGATGTGTAGATGCAGTAGTGCTCAGTAATAGAAAACTTCCCCTGTGCTCCAAGATCCTCATTTGAATAAAGTTGAGTAAAGTTTTGTTTTTACTCTGCTAACAGCATCTATAGCACTGTGGGAGCGGATTAAAGTAGCAGGGGGTAGTGATAGACTCCCTTTAAGAAGCATTGTTTCTTACAACGGTGTATTGCACCAATCCACTGTTATTCCTACTAGAATTTTGAGTACATTTATTTAACTTAGTCTAGTTAAATAGGTTAAAGGGGTTTTCCAGTTGAACAACATTAAAAAAAAAAAACGAGCAACTATTCAGATAAACCATCTGCACAGTAACCATGACTTCGCCCATTCTCTCTCTTCTAAGATCTGTTCCCCATCGCTCCATTTCAACTAATAATGGTCAGAGTTTGGTCCTTACTATAGAGCATGTGACTGTCATAGTGAAATCTAAATTTGCCAGATTTACATTGCTCTGTGTGCTTCATAATTGTCGCTGTATATGCTCCATCTGTTAGCACAGCACATGCATGGTTGTGTACTGCTGTTCTAATAAACAGCTATAGGAAGAAAAAAGACAAATCAAGCATGCTTTACCAGGATGAAGATCCGATTCAGGCTGTCTCTAGTGGCAACAATGCTCAAACAGTATTAGGAAAGGGGATACTTTGTTGGGCTTTTTCTATTGATTTATACCATTTGGCTAATTACTTTCAATATATAGCATTTATATGAAGAATTATTGTTGTTGTAGGAATACGCCTTTAAGGTATTCTCACTGTGGAATGCCTTACCCCTTGGAGATAGAAATGACAGATACAATATCCACATTTAAGAAAGGGTTTGTGATTCTTCATCATTCATTACTAGATTAAATAAAACTATCAAGAGAAGCTAAACCTTAAAGGGGTTGTGCCATTATGGACACTTCTCCCCTGTTCTGTTGAATAACTGTCCACTTAAAGCCTCCTTGTGAATGGAGTGCCAGTGCTCTTGCGTGATTGGTTCTCCTTTCACTTATTGTTCCTACAGTCCCATAGCAGTTACTGGAGAACCACACAAGCACACTGACACTCCATTCACTAGAAGGGTTTAGGGACCTGGTGATCGACATTTATCCCCTGTCCTGTGGATAGGGGATAATTGTCCATAATGGCATAAACTCCTTTAATGGACGTGTGACTTTTATTTCAACCCATGCAACTATTTATATAAATTGACCTAGCTCCTGTGATCATCATAGTGCTTGCTCCCTTAGACAATCGAATTGTTGTGTGTAGAAGAATGCCAACTTCATGGGAATATAGGATTTATATAGATGAACATGTGACAAGCACCACTTGTGTATCTTCATTAAATTAGATCTCTTTGATCCTCATAATGATATGGCAATCTTATCACTTTGTGCTCTGTCCCTTACGATTTCCTCTGCAGATTTATATATTTTCTGTCTTTGTTGTATCTATTGTGTCTTCCAAAGCCTCCTAAATATATGCAACTTGTTCTATGTGTCCTGCATTCTGTGAAAGTAAAGGGGAGAGGACATCTCCTTTAACTTGCCAAGGATTGTATTTAAAGGGAAATGAGCAAAACAAAAGAAAATGATAATTGTCTTTATATATTCAGTTAAACCAAACTTAAGATGTCCTTCTCCCCAGAACTGCTGTAGGACTTCTGTGTAGTCAAAAGGGACTGTAATATGTTGCAATCTCCTTTAGCTGCTTGAGGGTTAAATTAAGTGATGATTTACATTTTGTTACATTTTAATAATTGGGTTTTTATCTGTATAGTTTTCATCCGTAGAAATCTCCTTTTCTTCCGCTATTTAATTTTTGTGATCTGGGGCTGACGGGCGGGAGGAAATGTGCGTTTCCCTATTTTTTTAAGAACGGACAAATAGTTTCTTTTGTAAGCAATCAGCTAAACTAAGGAAAAATATATAAAAGGAAAAAATGAATCTGAGATTTTCTGTTTTATTCTGGAAGCAGTGGATAAAGGTTTGTCTGCATCTGTGCTATGTATGGGACTGTACTAAATGTGTAACTTGTGGATGTGTGTGAGAATGTTTTGGCCCAATGTAAAGGTCTTCAGTGCTGCAATGTTCACCATATAAAATATTAAGAAGGAATGAAAAGTTCACTGGCGTATGCAGTCATGAAAGAATCTGGTCTAAGTGTTAGGAACGAGAAGAACAGCAATAACTCATTATTGCCAAGATTTAGCTTAATAGTAGTTTGATTTCGATGGGACTTACGATAGTATACGGCGCGTAATTTTGCGGCCGCAAAATTACGCGCCATATACAATCGTAACTCCCATTGAAATCAATGGGAACTTTTTGAGCGCGCAAACTGCTGACACACGTATACGTGCCAGATTGCGCACCACTTTACACCGTGTGAACTCCCCCTAACTCTCAGAAGGAAGAGTTAAAAATGGTCTGTGTTTCGAAGTCTAATGGATTATTAGGGAAGCCCATTTTGCCCAGATATGGTTTCCAAAGGTGGACCTATAGGACGTTTATAGCTTCACCTACGGATATACCATAATTTTAATAAGTTAAAATGCTCTATTTGCTGTTTATACATTACATGCATAAATTCTTTGCAAGATGTGGCTATCTAGCTTTTGTGAATTCTAGCGTATTAGCTTTCATGACATGCAGGGAATTGTATTTTGAAAACAAGAGTAACAAATTGTAACCCAAACATGTGAAGGTATAGGCTAAATACAGATTTTCATTTATTAAGTTGAGAACACTTAAAGAGAACCTTTTACCGCCTCCACCAACTTCAGCTCATTTCATCAATTAATAGATGCCCTGCCACAGATTCTGGTGTAGTTGGAATTTTTTCTCTAGCCCCCACCATTGTAGAGCAGTCAGTATACTTCATTGGTGCCTGATATGATTAATATACTCTCTAAAGTCCAGTAATTAGCTTCAAGCAAGTTCAGACAAGGGGGCATGACTCAGAAATCTGACAATGTTGGACCTTTGAGTCATGCCCCTTTGCCTACTGATGCCTGACGCCATCCACTTCACATTAAGTGGTTCACATGATTCCTGTTATGCTAATATTAGTTAGCATATGAAGCACCAAAACTAACTGTACTGAATGCTCAATAAAATATTACAGTTGTGCTGGAATTAGTGGTGATGCACATGTTAAAGGATGAAAAGAGATTTAGCTGGTGTAGGTGGTATGAGGTCCTTTATAAACCCGAGCTGGAGTGATTGATACAGATGGTGGGGGCTCACTCTGTACATCAGTCAGTATAGCCCTGTTGAAAGAGGACTTTTCACCACCTCCTGAGCAACAAGCTTAATTACATTTGTTCAGAAAGACAGTGTCAGACAGGAGGGTGTGACTCAGACCCCAGTCAAAGGAAGCCAGTGTCACAGTTCCGGACCACACTCCATGCCTTACAATATCCTTCTAAAAGTACAGAAGACTAAATAGCAGATCAGGCACCAAAAGTAACAGCATTTATTGCTGAGGAACAGTTGAGAAAAAGTAGAGAAAAAATTCCAATTGTACCGGAATCGGTGGATCTGCAGCTCTTAAATAATATGAAGAACTAGACTTGTTGAAGGTGGTGAAAGGTCCTCTTTAAGTCCGTTACACAGAGCCACAGACTTAAACAGAAATCTGAATTTTGTCTAAAATGGTTTCTTGGGATGTGACCACACCAGGAATGTGAGTGAATGTAACACACTGAGCTCTTAACAAAAAATCCTGCTCAGTCTCTTTATATTTTCACATTTGCTGCACAAACATTTCTAACACATATTGCTAAGGATTGATATACTTACTAATCTGCCAGCCATCTCATCAATCTGCTAGCCGTCAGATGGCAGAAATAAACAGTAGGACATGATGGGATTGCACTGCAGTCTAACAACCATGGCATGGCAACTGGAAACCTGGACTGAGACACAGCAGCAGAAGTTACTCCCAGACTTTAGAGTTTTTCACGCTTTTCCAAAAAACACCCTTCTGCTGTAGCCAATGGGATGTAAATATTCGAACAATTACAAAGCAACTCAGAGATCTGTAAGGTCATATCTGCCATTGTGGCACCACACTGCACTGCAAATCCATGGTCTACATCTCTCTCAGCCAGAGTACAATGCGAACAAGTTGCACGTACAGGAAATAGTAAGTATATTATTATATTATGGTACGTTATAAACAAACACAATCTAACTAAACTAATAATACTCAAACAGTTCTATTTCTTCTGTCTTTTATTGAGCACACTAACTAGACAGCCACAGGACAGGGAGACAAACTAAGGGAAAGCGTAACCAAACCTGTTGTTTAACCCTCAGATGCATTAAGCTATGAGTTTGGAGTACATGTTAAGATATTAAAAAGCAATTCCAGAACTGATGATTTTTTTTTCAATAATCCCTACAGAAAGAGTTCATAAATTTAGTGAAGTTATAGTTATAGCAGATCAGGCACCAAAAGTAACAAAGCATTGTAATTGAAAAATGCATCTTATCCCGTAATTTCAAATATATGCACATCAACGGGAAAAAATCTATAATTTGTACAATGCAAGGATGAAAAACCCAAAGATCACCACATCCTTTAGGGTAAAACTAGCTGCAAGTGGAAGTAAATGTATAGGTTGTGCAAAAATACATCTGGGTACATCCCAGGTTTAGAGTTTATGAGAGAATTGACCCCCAAAATGTAGCATACATCCTAGCTGCTAGTGGGTACCCTGCACAGCTTATATAGTGTTGGCCAAAGGTATTGGCACCCCTTCAATTCTGTCAGATAATACTCATTTTCTTCCAGAAAATCAGTACAAGCACAAACTCTTTGGTATTAATATCTTCATTTATTTTGCTTGCAATGAAAAAACACAAAAAAAGAGAATGGAAAAAAAAGAAGTCAAATCATTGATAATTTTACACAAAACTCCAAAACTGGGCTGGACAAAAGTATTGGGACCCTCAGCCTAATACTTGGTAGCACAACCTTTAGACAAAATAACTGCGAACAACCGCTTCCGGTAACCATCAATGAGATTCTTACAAGGCTCTGCTGGAATTTTAGACCATTCTTCTTTGGCAAACTGCTCCAGGTCCCTGAGATTTTATAGGGTGCCTTCTCCAAACTGCCATTTTGAGATCTCTCCACAGGTGTTCTATGGGATTCAGGTCTGGACTCATTGCTGGCCACTTTAGAAGTCTCCAGTGCTTTCTCTCAAACCATTTTCTAGTGCTTTTTGGTTCATTGTCCTGCTGGAAGACCCATGACCTCTGAGAGAGACTGGACCCTACATTATGCTGCAAAATTTGTTGGTAGTCTTCAGACTTCATAATGCCATGCACACGGTCAAGCAGTCCAGTGCAAAAGGCAGCAAAGCAACCCCAAAACATCAGGGAACCTCCGCCATGTTTGACTGTAGGGACCGTGTTCTTTTCTTTGAAGGCCTCTTTTTTTTCCTGTAAACTCTATGTTGATGCCTTTTCCCAAAAAGCTCTACTTTTGTCTCATCTGACCAGAGAACATTCTTCCAAAACGTTTTTGGCTTGCTCAGGTAAGTTTTGGCAAACTTCAGCCTGGCTTTTTTATGTCTCTGGGTAAGAAGTGGATTCTTCCTGGGTATCCTACCATACAGTCCCTTTTCATTCAGACGCCGACAGATAGTACGAGTTGACACTGTTGTACCCTCAGACTGCAGGGCAGCTTGAACTTGTTTGGATGTTAGTCGAGGGTCTTTATCCACCATCCGCACAATCTTGCGTTGAAATCTCTCGTCAATTTTTCTTTTCCGTCCACATCTAGGGAGGTTAGTCACAATGCCATGGGCTTTAAACTTCTTGATGATACTGCGCACGGTAGACACATGAACATTCAGGTCTTTGGAGATGGACTTGTAGCCTTGAGATTGCTCATGCTTTCTCTCAATTTTGCCTCTCAAGTCCTCAGACACTTCTTTGGTCTTCTTTCTTTTCTCCATGCTCAATGTGGTACACACAAGGACACATTACAGAGGTTGAGTCAACTTTAATCCATTTCAACTGGCTGCAAGTGTGATTTAGTTATTGCCACCGCCTGTTAGGTGCCTCAGGTAAGTAACAGGTGCTGTTAATTACACAAATTAGAGAAGCATCACATGATTTTTCAAACAGTGCCAATACTTTTGTCCACTCCTTTTTTATGTTTGGTGTGGAATTATATCCGATTTGGCTTTTTGACAATTCTTTTTGTGGTTTTCCATTGACGACAAATTAAATGAAGATAATAATAGCAAAGAAATTGTGATTGCAATTATTTTTAGAGATGAGCGAACACTAAAATGTTCGAGGTTCGAAATTTGATTCGAACAGCCGCTCAATGTTCGTGTGTTCGAACGGGTTTCGAACCCCATTATAGTCTATGGGGAACATATACTCGTTAAGGGGGAAACCCAAATCCGTGTCTGGAGGGTCACCAAGTCCACTATAATACCCCAGGAAATGGTGCCAACACCTCTGGAATGACACTGGGACAGCAGGGGAAGCATGTCTGGGGGCATCTAACACACCAAAGACCCTCTATTACCCCAACATCACAGCCTAACAACTACACACTTTACACACTCAATACCACCTCTCTGACAGTAGGAAAACACCTTGAAACATGTGTATTTGGCACTTGCAGTGAGGAGAGCTTGTCACCAGCAGTGAATTTGGCCCTTGTAGTAAGTTGAGGTTGGCACCAACATTTGTTTTGAAAATCAGGGTGGATTGAGCCTCTAACCAGCAGAGTTTGGGCAAATTCATGGTGGAGGGAGCCTCTAAAAACCCCAGTTTGGACCAATTCATGGTGGAGGGAGCCCCTAAAAAACCCAGTTTGGACCAATTCATGGTGGAGGGAGCCTCTAACCAGCCCAGTTTGGACCAATTCATGGTGGAGGGAGCCTCTAAAAAACCCAGTTTGGACCAATTCATGGTGGAGGGAGCCTCTAAAAAACCCAGTTTGGACCAATTCATGGTGGAGGAAGCCTCTAAAAAACCCAGTTTGGACCAATTCATGGTGGAGGGAGCCTCTAAAAAACCCAGTTTGGACCAATTCATGGTGGAGGGAGCCTCTAAACAGCCCAGTTTGGGCAAATTCATGGTGGAGGGAGCCTCTAAAAACCCCATTTTGGACCAATTCATGGTGGAGGGAGCCTCTAAAAAACCCAGTTTGGACCAATTCATGGTGGAGGGAGCCTCTAAAAAACCCAGTTTGGACCAATTCATGGTGGAGGGAGCCTCTAACCAGCCCAGTTTGGACCAATTCATGGTGGATGAGCCTCTAACCAGCCCAGTTTGGGCAAATTCATGGTGGAGGAAGCCTCTAACCAGCCCAGTTTGGACCAATTAATGGTGGAGGGAGCCTCTAACCAGCCAAGTTTTGGGAAATTCATGGTGGAGGGAGCCTCTAAAAAACCCAGTTTGGACCAATTCATGGTGGAGGGAGCCTCTAACCAGCCCAGTTTGGGCAAATTCATGGTGGAGGGAGCCTCTAAAAAACCCAGTTTGGACCAATTCATGGTGGAGGGAGCCTCTAACCAGCCCAGTTTGGGCAAATTCATGGTGGAGGGAGCCTCTAACCAGCCCAGTTTGGACCAATTAATGGTGGAGGGAGCCTCTAAACAGCCAAGTTTTGGGAAATTCATGGTGGAGGGAGCCTCTAAAAAACCCAGTTTGGACCAATTCATGGTGGAGGGAGCCTCTAAAAAACCCAGTTTGGACCAATTCATGGTGGAGGGAGCCTCTAACCAGCCCAGTTTGGACCAATTCATGATGGAGGGAGCCTCTAACCAGCCCAGTTTGGGCAAATTCATGGTGGAGGGAGCCTCTAAAAAACCCAGTTTGGACCAATTCATGGTGGAGGGAGCCTCTAACCAGCCCAGTTTGGGCAAATTCATGGTGGAGGGAGCCTCTAAAAAACCCAGTTTGGACCAATTAATGGTGGAGGGAGCCTCTAAAAAACCCAGTTTGGACCAATTCATGGTGGAGGGAGCCTCTAACCAGCCCAGTTTGGACCAATTCATGGTGGAGGGAGCCTCTAACCAGCCCAGTTTGGGCAAATTCATGGTGGAGGGAGCCTCTAACCAGCCCAGTTTGGACCAATTCATGGTGGAGGGAGCCTCTAACCAGCCCAGTTTGGACCAATTCATGGTGGAGGGAGCCTCTAACCAGCCCAGTTTGGGCAAATTCATGGTGGAGGGAGCCTCTAACCAGCCCAGTTTGGACCAATTCATGGTGGAGGGAGCCTCTAACCAGCCCAGTTTGGGCAAATTCATGGTGGAGGGAGCCTCTAAAAAACCCAGTTTGGACCAATTAATGGTGGAGGGAGCCTCTAAAAAACCCAGTTTGGACCAATTCATGGTGGAGGGAGCCTCTAACCAGCCCAGTTTGGACCAATTCATGGTGGAGGGAGCCTCTAACCAGCCCAGTTTGGGCAAATTCATGGTGGAGGGAGCCTCTAACCAGCCCAGTTTGGACCAATTCATGGTGGAGGGAGCCTCTAACCAGCCCAGTTTGGGCAAATTCATGGTGGAGGGAGCCTCTAAACAGCCAAGTTTTGGGAAATTCATGGTGGAGGGAGCCTCTAAAAAACCCAGTTTGGACCAATTCATGGTGGAGGGAGCCTCTAACCAGCCCAGTTTGGGCAAATTCATGGTGGAGGGAGCCTCTAAAAAACCCAGTTTGGACCAATTCATGGTGGAGGGAGCCTCTAAAAAACCCAGTTTGGACCAATTCATGATGGAGGGAGCCTCTAAACAGCCCAGTTTGGGCAAATTCATGGTGGAGGGAGCCTCTAAACAGCCCAGTTTGGGCAAATTCATGGTGGAGGGAGCCTCTAAAAACCCCATTTTGGACCAATTCATGGTGGAGGGAGCCTCTAAAAAACCCAGTTTGGACCAATTCATGGTGGAGGGAGCCTCTAAACAGCCCAGTTTGGGCAAATTCATAGTGGAGGGAGCCTCTAAAAACCCCAGTTTGGACCAATTCATGGTGGAGGGAGCCTCTAAAAAACCCAGTTTGGACCAATTCATGGTGGAGGGAGCCTCTAACCAGCCCAGTTTGGACCAATTCATGGTGGAGGGAGCCTCTAACCAGCCCAGTTTGGACCAATTCATGGTGGAGGGAGCCTCTAAAAAACCCAGTTTGGACCAATTCATGGTGGAGGGAGCCTCTAACCAGCCCAGTTTGGGCAAATTCATGGTGGAGGGAGCCTCTAACCAGCCCAGTTTGGGCAAATTCATGGTGGAGGGAGCCTCTAAACAGCCCAGTTTGGACCAATTCATGGTGGAGGGAGCCTCTAAAAAACCCAGTTTGGACCAATTCATGGTGGAGGGAGCCTCTAAAAAACCCAGTTTGGACCAATTCATGGTGGAGGGAGCCTCTAAAAAACCCAGTTTGGACCAATTCATGGTGGAGGGAGCCTCTAACCAGCCCAGTTTGGACCAATTCATGGTGGAGGGAGCCTCTAACCAGCCCAGTTTGGGCAAATTCATGGTGGAGGGAGCCTCTAAACAGCCAAGTTTTGGGAAATTCATGGTGGAGGGAGCCTCTAAAAAACCCAGTTTGGACCAATTCATGGTGGAGGGAGCCTCTAACCAGCCCAGTTTGGGCAAATTCATGGTGGAGGGAGCCTCTAACCAGCCCAGTTTGGACCAATTCATGGTGGAGGGAGCCTCTAAAAAACCCAGTTTGGACCAATTCATGGTGGAGGGAGCCTCTAAAAAACCCAGTTTGGACCAATTCATGGTGGAGGGAGCCTCTAAAAAACCCAGTTTGGACCAATTCATGGTGGAGGGAGCCTCTAACCAGCCCAGTTTGGACCAATTCATGGTGGAGGGAGCCTCTAACCAGCCCAGTTTGGACCAATTCATGGTGGAGGGAGCCTCTAACCAGCCCAGTTTGGGCAAATTCATGGTGGAGGGAGCCTCTAACCAGCCCAGTTTGGACCAATTAATGGTGGAGGGAGCCTCTAAACAGCCAAGTTTTGGGAAATTCATGGTGGAGGGAGCCTCTAAAAAACCCAGTTTGGACCAATTCATGGTGGAGGGAGCCTCTAACCAGCCCAGTTTGGGCAAATTCATGGTGGAGGGAGCCTCTAACCAGCAGAGTTGGGGGAAATCAGGGTGGAGGGAGACTCTAACCAGCCCAGTTTGGGCAAATTCATGGTGGAGGGAGCCTCTAACCAGCAGAGTTGTGGGAAATCAGGGTGGAGGGAGACTCTAACCAGCAGAGTTGTGGGAAATCAGGGTGGAGGGAGACTCTAACCAGCAGAGTTGTGGGAAAGCAGGGTGGAGGGAGCCTCTAACCAGCAGAGTTGGGGGAAATCATGGTGGAGGGAGCCTCTAACCAGCAGAGTTGGGGGAAATCAGGGTGGAGGGAGCCTCTAACCAGCAGAGTTGTGGGAAATCAGGGTGGAGGGAGCCTCTAACCAGCAGAGTTGGGGGAAATCAGGGTGGAGGGAGCCTCTAACCAGCAGAGTTGTGGGTAATCAGGGTGGAGGGAGACTCTAACCAGCAGAGTTGTGGGAAATCAGGATGGAGGGAGACTCTAACCAGCAGAGTTGTGGGAAAGCAGGGTGGAGGGAGCCTCTAACCAGCAGAGTTGGGGAAAATCATGGTGGAGGGAGCCTCTAACCAGCAGAGTTGGGGGAAATCAGGGTGGAGGGAGTCTCTAACCAGCAGAGTTGTGGGAAATCAGGGTGGAGGGAGACTCTAACCAGCAGAGTTGTGGGAAATCAGGGTGGAGGGAGCCTCTAACCAGCAGAGTTGGGGGAAATCATGGTGGAGGGAGCCTAGTATTAGCAGAATTGTGCAACGCTTATGGTGGATGAGTATGAGGATGCGGAGGAATTGGAGAGGTTGAGCACAGACATGGAGTTTCATGTTGGGGTGCTTTACACAGGTGGGCACAAAAATGAAGGCTCTATCCAGTGGTGGTTCATTTTTATCAAAGTGAGCCGGTCGGCACTCTCAGCTGACAGACGGATGCGCTTGTCAGTGATGATGCCACCAGCTGCACTGAACACCCTCTCAGATAGGACGCTGGCGGCAGGACAGGACAGCACCTCCAAGGCATATAGGGCAAGTTCAAGCCACAGGTCCAACTTCGACACCCAATACGTGTAGGGCGCAGAGGGGTCGGAGAGGACAGGGCTGTGGTTGGAAAGGTATTCCCGCAACATGCGCCTATACTTCTCACGCCTGGTGACACTAGGACCATCTGTGGCGGCACTTTGGCGAGGGGGTGCCATCAAGGTGTCCCAGACCTTAGACAGTGTGCCCCTCGTTTGTGTGGACCGGTGAGAACTTGGTCGCCTACTGGAGGAACTGCCCTCCCTGCCGCCAACGTCACATGCTGGAAACATCTCCATCATATTCTGCACCAATTGCCTATGGCAAGCATTGATGCGATTGGCCCTCCCCTCTACCGGAATAAAAGACGAGATGTTGTTTTTATACCGGGGGTCAAGGATAGCAAAGATCCAGTACTGGTTGTCCTCCATGATTTTGACAATACGCCTGTCGGTTGTAAAGCACCCCAACATGAACTCAGCCATGTCTGCCACAGTGTTAGTTGGCATGACTCCTCTGGCCCCACCGGAAAGTTCAATCTCCATTTCCTCCTCATCCTCCATGTCTACCCATCCGCGCTGCAACAATGGGACGATTCGAAGTTGCCCGGAAGCCTCCTGTATCACCATCACATCATCGGACAACTCTTCCTCCTCCTCCTCTTCCTCCTCCTCCTCTTCCTCCTCCTCCTCCTCCATTAAACGCGATGAAGCGGACAGATGTGTGTACCTACTCTCCAGCTGTGACGGATCGGATGCTATCCCTGACTCCTCTGTGTGATCTGAGTTATCCCTGATGTCAATCAGGGATTCTCTCAGAACACACAAGAGCGGGATTGTAAGGCTCACCATCACATCCTCAGAGCTCACCCTCCTTGTGGACTCCTCAAACACCCGTAGGATGTCACAAAGGTCTCTCATCCATGGCCACTCATGGATGAGAAACTGAGGCAGCTGACTTTGTGGCACCCTAGGGTTTTGTAGCTGGTATTCTATCAAAGGTCTCTACTGCTCAACCACTCTATTCAACATCTGAAACGTTGAGTTCCAGCGTGTGGGGACGTCGCACAAAAGCCGGTGTTGTGGCACATGCAGGCGTTGCTGGAGAGATTTTAAGCTAGCAGCGGCTACTGTCGACTTGTGAAAGTGGGCGCACATGCGCCGCACTTTCACCAGTAGCTCTGGAACATTGGGGTAGCTCTTTAGGAAACGTTGCACCACTAGGTTGAAGACGTGGGCCAGGCATGGAACATGTTGGAGTCCGGCAAGCTCCAGAGCTGCTACCAGGTTCCGGCCGTTATCACAAACGTCCTTGCCTGGGCCCAGGTGCAGCGGCTCAAACCATATTGCCGTCTCATCGAGGAGGGCATCCCTCACCTCGGAGGCAGTGTGCTGTCTGTCCCCCAAGCTGATCAGCTTCAGCACAGCCTGCTGACGTCTACCAACGCCAGTGCTGCAACGTTTCCAACTCGTAGCTGGGGTCAATCTAACAGTGGAGGAGGAGGCGGTGGCGGAGGAGGAGGCGGTGGAGGAGGAGGAGGGGGGTGTTGTTCTCGTGTCCCTGCCAGGAATGTTAGGCGGGGAGACGAGGTACACCGGGCCAGTTTGGGAAGCAGTCCCAGCCTCAACTACATTCACCCAGTGTGCCGTCAGTGAAATGTAGCGTCCCTGTCCGCATGCACTTGTCCACGCGTCGGTGGTCAAGTGGACCTTTGTGCAAAGCGCGAAACTAAGGGCCCGCCTGATGTTGAGTGACACGTGCTGGTGCAAGGCGGGGACGGCACACTGGGAGAAGTAGTGACGGCTAGGGACGGCATAGCGAGGTGCCGCAGTTGCCATCAGGTCCAGGAAGGCGGGAGTTTCAACAAGCCGGAACGCCAACATCTCCTGGGCCAGCAGTTTAGCGATGTTCAAGGCTTGCGCGTGTGGGTGGTTAGCAGTGTATTTCTGCCGCCGCTCCAATGTCTGAGAGATGGTGGGTTGTTGTAAAGAAGCGCCTGATGGTGCCTTTGATGGTGCAGGAGAAGGAGATAAGACAGGAACAGGGGAGGATGAGGAAGAAGTCAACAAAGTGGCGGAGGCAGATGAAGTGGTGTCCTGGCTCGTCCTCTGGAGTGCATCGCCAGCACAGTCAGCAGTGGCAGAGGCAGTGGCAGTGGCGTGAACGGCAGGCGGCCTTTGTCCTGCCGTTGCTGCCTGCCACTGATTCCAGTGCTTGGATTCCAAATGACGGCGCATTGAAGTGGTGGACAGGTTCCTCTTCTTAGAGCCCCTAATCAATTTCGAGAGGCAAATTGTGCAGACAACACTATATCTGTCCTCGGCGCATTCCTTGAAAAAACTCCACACCTTCGAGAAACGTGCCCTCGAGGTGGGAGTTTTTCGGGGCTGGGTACGAACTGGAACATCTTGGGAGATTCCGGGTGTGGCCTGGCTTCGCCTAAGCTGCTGACCTCTGCCTCTAGCTACCCTTTTTGGTGCTGCACCTGCCTCAACATCCACACTACTTTCCCCGCTTGACATCCCCCCTGTCCAGGTCGGGTCAGTGTCCTCATCATCCACTACTTCCTCTTCCAACTCCTGTCTCATCTCCTCCTCCCGCACAATGCGCCGGTCAACTGGATGCCCTGACGGCAACTGCGTCACATCATCGTCGATGAGGGTGGGTTGCTGGTCATCCACCACCAAATCGAACGGAGATGGAGGAGACTCTAGTGTTTGAGCATCTGGACACAGATGCTCCTCTGTTAGGTTCGTGGAATCGTGACGTGGAGGGGCAGGTTGAGGGACAATGAAAGGAGCGGAGAAGGGGGAGCAGGGACAGTTGGGGTTATTGTTCTGTGAAGCTTGGGAATTTTGGGAGGAAGGAGGACAAGACTGTTGGGTAATAGGAGGAGAGGAGGCAGAGTCTGACTGGCTGCTGGACAATGTGCTGTAAGCGTTCTCTGACAGCCATTGCAAGACCTGTTCCTGGTTCTCGGGCCTACTAAGGTTTGTACCCTGCAGTTTAGTTAATGTGGCAAGCAACCCTGGCACTGTGGAGTGGCGCAATGCTTGCTGCCCCACAGGAGTAGGCACGGGACGCCCTGTGGCTTCACTGCTACCTTGCTCCCCAGAACCATTCCCCCGACCTCGTCCACGTCCCTTTCCGGGAGCCTTGCGCATTTTGAATTCCCAGTTAGAAACTGGCACTATATACAAGTAGCAAGAAATGTGGGTATCTGTAACCCCAATATATTCTTTGAATTCCCAGTCAGACAATGGCACTATATACCAGTAGCAAAAATTGTGGGTGCACGTAACCCCAATATATTCTTTGAATTACCAGTCAGAAACTGGCACTATATGGCAGTAGCAAGAAATGAGGGTATTTGTAACCCCAATATATTCTTTGAATTCCCAGTCAGACAATGGCACTATATACCAGTAGCAAAAATTGTGGGTGCACGTAACCCCAATATATTCTTTGAATTACCAGTCAGAAACTGGCACTATATACAAGTAGCAAGAAATGAGGGTATTTGTAACCCCAATATATTCTTTGAATTCCCAGTCAGACAATGGCACTATATACCAGTAGCAAAAATTGTGGGTGCACGTAACCCCAATATATTCTTTGAATTACCAGTCAGAAACTAGCACTATATGGCAGTAGCAAGAAATGAGGGTATTTATAACCCCAATATATTCTTTGAATTACCAGTCAGAAACTGGCACTATATGGCAGTAGCAAGAAATGAGGGTATTTGTAACCCCAATATATTCTTTGAATTCCCAGTCAGACAATGGCACTATATACCAGTAGCAAAAATTGTGGGTGCACGTAACCCCAATATATTCTTTGAATTACCAGTCAGAAACTGGCACTATATGGCAGTAGCAAGAAATGAGGGTATTTGTAACCCCAATATATTCTTTGAATTCCCAGTCAGACAATGGCACTATATACCAGTAGCAAAAATTGTGGGTGCACGTAACCCCAATATATTCTATGAATTACCAGTCAGAAACTGGCACTATATGGCAGTAGCAAGAAATGAGGGTATTTGTAACCCCAATATATTCTTTGAATTACCAGTCAGAAACTGGCACTATATGGCAGTAGCAAGAAATGAGGGTATTTATAACCCCAATATATTCTTTGAATTACCAGTCAGAAACTGGCACTATATGGCAGTAGCAAGAAATGAGGGTATTTGTAACCCCAATATATTCTTTGAATTCCCAGTCAGACAATGGCACTATATACCAGTAGCAAAAATTGTGGGTGCACGTAACCCCAATATATTCTTTGAATTACCAGTCAGAAACTGGCACTATATGGCAGTAGCAAGAAATGAGGGTATTTATAACCCCAATATATTCTTTGAATTACCAGTCAGAAACTGGCACTATATGGCAGTAGCAAGAAATGAGGGTATTTGTAACCCCAATATATTCTTTGAATTCCCAGTCAGACAATGGCACTATATACCAGTAGCAAAAATTGTGGGTGCACGTAACCCCAATATATTCTTTGAATTACCAGTCAGAAACTGGCACTATATGGCAGTAGCAAGAAATGAGGGTATTTGTAACCCCAATATATTCTTTGAATTCCCAGTCAGACAATGGCACTATATACCAGTAGCAAAAATTGTGGGTGCACGTAACCCCAATATATTCTTTGAATTACCAGTCAGAAACTGGCACTATATGGCAGTAGCAAGAAATGAGGGTATTTGTAACCCCAATATATTCTTTGAATTCCCAGTCAGACAATGGCACTATATACCAGTAGCAAAAATTGTGGGTGCACGTAACCCCAATATATTCTTTGAATTACCAGTCAGAAACTGGCACTATATGGCAGTAGCAAGAAATGAGGGTATTTGTAACCCCAATATATTCTTTGAATTCCCAGTCAGACAATGGCACTATATACCAGTAGCAAAAATTGTGGGTGCACGTAACCCCAATATATTCTTTGAATTACCAGTCAGAAACTGGCACTATATGGCAGTAGCAAGAAGTGAAGGTATTTGTAACCCCAATATATTCTTTGAATTCCCAGTCAGACAATGGCACTATATACCAGTAGCAAAAATTGTGGGTGCACGTAACCCCAATATATTCTTTGAATTACCAGTCAGAAACTGGCACTATATGGCAGTAGCAAGAAATGAGGGTATTTGTAACCCCAATATATTCTTTGAATTCCCAGTCAGACAATGGCACTATATACCAGTAGCAAAAATTGTGGGTGCACGTAACCCCAATATATTCTTTGAATTACCAGTCAGAAACTGGCACTATATGGCAGTAGCAAGAAATGAGGGTATTTGTAACCCCAATATATTCTTTGAATTCCCAGTCAGACAATGGCACTATATACCAGTAGCAAAAATTGTGGGTACACGTAACCCCAATATATTCTTTGAATTCCCAGTCAGACAATGGCACTATATACCAGTAGCAAAAATTGTGGGTGCACGTAACCCCAATATATTCTTTGAATTACCAGTCAGAAACTGGCACTATATGGCAGTAGCAAGAAATGAGGGTATTTGTAACCCCAATATATTCTTTGAATTCCCAGTCAGACAATGGCACTATATACCAGTAGCAAAAATTGTGGGTGCACGTAACCCCAATATATTCTTTGAATTACCAGTCAGAAACTGGCACTATATGGCAGTAGCAAGAAATGAGGGTATTTGTAACCCCAATATATTCTTTGAATTCCCAGTCAGACAATGGCACTATATACCAGTAGCAAAAATTGTGGGTGCACGTAACCCCAATATATTCTTTGAATTACCAGTGAGACAATGGCACTATATACCAGTAGCAAAAATTGTGGGTGCACGTAACCCCAATATATTATTTGAATTATCAGTCAGAAACTGGCACTATATGGCAGTAGCAAGAAATGAGGGTATTTGTAACCCCAATATATTCTTTGAATTCCCAGTCAGACAATGGCACTATATACCAGTAGCAAAAATTGTGGGTGCACGTAACCCCAATATATTCTTTGAATTACCAGTCAGAAACTGGCACTATATGGCAGTAGCAAGAAATGAGGGTATTTGTAACCCCAATGTATTCTTTGAATTCCCAGTCAGACAATGGCACTATATACCAGTAGCAAAAATTGTGGGTGCACGTAACCCCAATATATTCTTTGAATTACCAGTCAGAAACTGGCACTATATGGCAGTAGCAAGAAATGAGGGTATTTGTAACCCCAATATATTCTTTGAATTCCCAGTCAGACAATGGCACTATATACCAGTAGCAAAAATTGTGGGTGCATGTAACCCCAATATATTCTTTGAATTACCAGTCAGAAACTGGCGCTATATGGCAGTAGCAAGAAATGAGGGTATTTGTAACCCCAATATATTCTTTGAATTCCCAGTCAGACAATGGCACTATATACCAGTAGCAAAAATTGTGGGTGCACGTAACCCCAATATATTCTTTGAATTACCAGTCAGAAACTGGCACTATATGGCAGTGGCAAGAAATGAGGGTATTTGTAACCCCAATATATTCTTTGAATTACCAGTCAGAAACTGGCACTATATGGCAGTGGCAAGAAATGAGGGTATTTATAACCCCAATATATTCTTTGAATTACCAGTCAGAAACTGGCACTATATGGCAGTAGCAAGAAATGAGGGTATTTGTAACCCCAATATATTCTTTGAATTCCCAGTGAGACAATGGCACTATATACCAGTAGCAAAAATTGTGGGTGCACGTAACCCCAATATATTCTTTGAATTACCAGTCAGAAACTGGCACTATATGGCAGTAGCAAGAAATGAGGGTATTTGTAACCCCAATATATTCTTTGAATTCCCAGTCAGACAATGGCACTATATACCAGTAGCAAAAATTGTGGGTGCACGTAACCCCAATATATTCTTTGAATTACCAGTCAGAAACTGGCACTATATGGCAGTAGCAAGAAATGAGGGTATTTATAACCCCAATATATTCTTTGAATTACCAGTCAGAAACTGGCACTATATACCAGTAGCAAGAAATGAGGGTATTTATAACCCCAATATATTTTTTGAATTACCAGTCAGACAATGGCACTATATGGCAGTAGCAAAAATAGTGGGTATATATAGCCCCAATTCTATTGCTAGGGGACTTGCAGTGTATTTCTGGGGTGAAGGTGGGGGGCACACCGTTGGAACGGGTATCGGGGGTATATATAGGGTATACGGGAATACACTGTCAGTGTATTCCATTCAGGATTCTGGGAAAGCTGGGTTGCGGCGATTGAGCCTGTCAGTGCCACGTTACACTGACAAGCTTCTCCCTGGAATTTAGCTCTTATAAGAGCTGTTGGTTCTCTTCTCCTTCCTATCCTAGCCTGTCCCTGCCTACCCAGAATCTAAGCCCTAGCTAGCTGGACGGAAACCTCCGTCCTCGGTGAATTGCAAGCTCAGAATGACGCGAAGCTGGGCGTCGCTGTTCTTTTAAATTAGAGGTCACATGTTTTCGGCAGCCAATGGGTTTTGCCTACTTTTTTCAACGTCACCGGTGTCGTAGTTCCTGTCCCACCTACCCTGCGCTGTTATTGGAGCAAAAAAGGCGCATGGGAAGGTGGGAGGGGAATCGAGTAATGGCGCACTTTACCACGCGGTGTTCGATTCGATTCGAACATGCCGAACAGCCTAATATCCGATCGAACATGAGTTCGATAGAACACTGTTCGCTCATCTCTAATAATTTTCTGTAAGAAAATGAGTATTATCTGACAGAATTGCAGGGGTGCCAATACTTTTGGCCAACATTGTATATTTACTTTTCTCTATCTCATGTGGATTCATTTCTGGAAAATAAATTACTGCAGTGCTCAACACTAAAAACGCCTTTTGATCATTTTCTTGAGGAGTGTAGTTTCCAAAGTAGGGTAACTTTTCATGGAATTCTATTTTACTGATGCCTCTGAGGCTCTAGTTCAGCATTACATCCAAAAGCCAGTCTCTCTAAGGGTCCATTCACACAGAGTTTTTTGGCAAGGATTTTGGCACTGTATCCGTGTCAGAATCCACGTGGAAAAAACGCCTCCCTGTAGAGTTCTATGGGTTCCGCTAGCTTTTTTTTTTTCCGCTAGCGGAAAAAAAAAATTCCTTCAGGCCCATTTCACCTGCAAAAACCAACGCAGTCAATAGGAGGCAGAAAATCCATGTGGCATTGTCAAAAAACGTGTGGAAAAACCGCTAGCGTTTTTTTCAAGGTCCATACACTGTGCTGCTGGAGCAAAAAACCATTTCCTAATTCCTAAAGCGGATTTTTTCCTTGCCAAAAAATTCTATATGAATGGACCCTAAATCTGCATGCCAAAAGGCGCAACTTTTCTTCTCCCTTCTGAATCTTGTTGTATGCCCAAACAGCTCAACTCAAACATTGTTTTCCACAGGCTAATCTACATAAAAGTGTAAGGAGTGCTTGTCTCTGTTGATATAAAGTGGGTACAACATATTGGCAGTTATTACCATTAACTGCACATTAATTTTTGGAAAGCATTCCTGGGGTCAAAATGATCACTATAACCCTTGAGAAATTTTGTGACAGCTGACTTTCCACAGTAGTGCAAGCTGTGTGTGACATATTGAGCACTGAAACAGCATATATCTGGAAAAGTGTAGTCTTTTGTTTTGATCCTGCCATTGCATATTTAATATGTCAGTTGGGTCAGAATAATCACTATACCTCTTGATAATTTGTGGGATGAAAATTTAAAATTTGGGGATAAAACATGATTTTATTGCAAAAAAATTCTATGAAACACCAGCAGAATCAAGATGTACTTCCTTAAGGGTTGCAATATTCAAAATGGGGTCACATTTTTGGTTTCCATTGTACTGGTACTTTAGGGGCTCTGCAAATCAGAAATGACAATCATAAACTATTCCAGCAAAATCTGCTCTGCAAAAGCCAAATAGTGCTCTTTCCATCCCAAGCCGTAGCAGTTTAACACAGCATATGCATTTTTCAATATTCAGTAACAAATTGTTGGATGCATTATCCCTTGTTAATTTGTAATTCAAGTGCTAAATGATTGTATAATTAGAAAGAAAAAATATGAATTTTTATATTTCATCTCCATTTTGTTTAAATTCCTGTGAAAGGCTAAAAGGGTTGACATACTTCCTAAATGATGTTATTAATGTTTGAGGTTTTTAGTTTTATAAATTCTTTATTTATATCGAATAAGACAAACAGTAAAAAAAATGGAACCTCAACAGAAAAGGGAAAGAGAACACTAGCAATGCAGCATGGTACAACATATCAATAGTAACCACCCCAGTGTGATGAAGGCATAGCTGAACAATAAGAAAGGGAGATGAGGGGGCAAGCAAGAAGTCCCAGCAACCACTCCATGGGAACAGAGTCCATAGACAGATACTCAACCCACTAGGTCTCTGTAATCCTGAGTAGCTTGGAAGATAATCCACGATGTCCAGGCTTCAATGATGGATTTATGCATGTTCCGAAGAGGCGCTGTGAGATCCTCCATTCCCTGGATTTTTTTTCTCCTCACAGATCCACTGGAGGAGGGAAGGCAGAGTGGGCAACTTCCAGAGCGCTGGGATACAGGCTGTGATGGGATTAACCATGTGCCATAAGGTGAATTTGCGATGGGCACAGAGGGAGTAGCCGAGAGGTGGAGCAGGAAGAAAGCTGGCGTGCAAGGAGGGGTAACTTTGGTTGGACATGTGTTTTGTCAATTATTTTAAGGGGTCGGGTACGGCTTTAAAGAAGGCAACTCTGAATGCTTTAGTAATTTTATTATATGAAGAATCAGTGATTACATGAAACTAAAAGCAGTGTGATATTGCGTACACTTTTGTATAATACAAGTTACAAAGATTAATATACAAAGATTAAGATACAGAATCAACACCAAGAGCTTACATCATCATCTGCCTGGAAAAGAAAATCATCAACCGTGGAGGCGACCGGCGAAGGCAGAGAATTATCTCCATAGCTTACATTACACATCTATATACAGGTTAAAGCTTCACCAGGAATTATAAGCATCATCTATCCGGCATCAGCTGGGAGAAGCGGGCCAGCGAAGATCCACGCTGCGCCATGGGCGTCTCCTTAGCACACAGGTCCAGACACTTCTAACTTTGCAGCAAACTTTCTCAGCTTATATCTTTATTTGAAAATAAGTGCTTGCGTAACCCAGTGCTACGCAAACTAACAGATCAGTATTTGTCCAGTATAAGGCCCTCCCCCCTCCAAATGGCCAGTTCTTCAGAGGTTAACCTGACACTGGAAAAATCCTTCATCGGATCTTGAATGCTCCTGGTGCTAAGCAAACCTGCATTCCCATCAACCAGTGTTATATGGTACAGCATTCTCATAACAATATTCTGTGAGAAGCATTGATAAGAGAGCTATGCGTAAATATGCAGCGTCTCTCACTAAACATTACCAAGTCCACAGAACTTACAGGCTAACTGTTACCATCTAATATTCTTAAAGGGATACTGTCAATATGGATTCCGGATGGTCAATTAATACCTTAGCACTACAACATGGTACCATCTGGTTAGGAGTTTGTACAAGCATTCTATTGAACTTTTGTGGGCAAATTCAAGGTTCCTAGAGCACGGTTATTCGGAGAAGGCCATGTTCATGTCAGCCTACCACTTCGCTAAGTAGGCAGGCCTGTGGCCCTGAGATGGGAAGACCAGCAGCAAGTAAAAATCAGAGAGGGAGTGCCAGACCGGACCCAGAGCAGGCCTTCTCAAATTGTGAGAGTGGTCTATCGTAGCCTGGGGAGTCCGGCAACAAAGTATGAAAGTGAATGAGTCAGAGAACTCGGCACTGGCCCAGTGAAGGGAGGTTCAATTTCGACAGTAGGTTCTGGTGGGACAAAGTTTCAAACAAAAATATTCATATTCAATAAACAAAAAATTCTAGACCCAGTAATCCTTGCGGCGTAGCTATAATAGATTTAGCAGTAGCCGTCTCTACTGGGCCCTGGAACCTAAAGGGGCCCCAAAGGTCCCTCTGCCACATGAAACCTACTACCATTCTGAATGGGACCACATGACTGATTTTGAACTTCAAGTTATGCCTCTGAGTAAACCCATGTTTGTGTATCATTTTCTGAAAGTCCACAAAAATAAAAAATAATTCCTCCAGGAGGTCAGTAATGTCAAAGAGTAATTCCCTGGCTTGTTAGCTACCTGTTAGGATTGGGTCCCGCAGGGTTCACTCTCTGCGCACAGTGCCACCTGTGGGTCAATCTAACCCTCGGCCTCATGTAGAGAGGTGTCTGGAGTGTAAGTCCAGCTTTCGGCCTACTGAGCATGCTCAGACCTATTGGAGCTGCTCACAGGCTAAGTTCCATTTCTCACCCACTGGGCATGAGCGATGAGGTCATTACCACTGCCCCTAATGGGCGGGGACTTCCCTTTAAAAAGTGTGAGCTGACGCCCACCCGACGCTCACACTTTGAATCAGAAATACTAATGTTTGTTAAAGGACAGTAGTTCAGGGCTAGGCTCCAGTATTCAGGCAGGGGTTCAGACTAGGCCTGTAGTTAGTACCCAGTAAGTCCTGAACTGACAGCTCTATACCAGGGTTAGGAGCAGTAGACACTGTTCCAGCCCATAGAGTTGCAGCAGGCTTGGGCTCTCAGCCTCTTTACTGTCCAAACTTCCTTTACTCTCCTGGCTGTTGTAGGAACATGTTTAATTGCTGGGGTGACTGTTAACGCTTGGCAGCCTTGCTGTGTTAGCTGTACTGTTGCACCTGTCCAGT
Organism: Leptodactylus fuscus; assembly: GCF_031893055.1. Lineage (NCBI taxonomy): Eukaryota > Metazoa > Chordata > Amphibia > Anura > Leptodactylidae > Leptodactylus > Leptodactylus fuscus. The sequence goes on from NC_134265.1 coordinate 211,037,521, forward strand.
GAGGTTAACTGGCAGGGCTTTCTTGCAGCGTATTCACATTAACTATCGCGTCACATATCTGCCAGTGCAGCGTTCCTCCCCGCTCACACTGTGCAGCACGATAGGCGCTGATGGGCAGTAGGGCATCCCTGGCTAATTGTCAGAAACGCCCTTCTGACTGTAAAGCAATATGGTACCGGGACTGATAGCGCTTTACCCGGGGCACAGATTGGGAAAGCCGACAGTGCGCTGAATTCAGCGCACTGTCAGCTTTCCAACAGTATATAGAACTGCCTGTGCCCAATCTGATGAAAGGTCCTCTTTAAGCATTTCACAGGAATTAAAATAACATGGAGGTGAAATTTAGACATTTCATTTGTTAATAATACATTCATTTAGCGCTAAAAATAATACATTCACAAAGAGTTAAATGAGAAAATGCATCTGACAGTTTGTTAAGCAATTTCTCCCAAGCTCAGAAATACCCCACATGTGGGTGTAAACTGATATTTGGGAACACGGCAGTGCACGGAAGGGAAGGATTAACACTGGGTGTTTGAAAACCAAATTTTGCTGGAATAGTTTTCAGGTGCCATGTCTCATTTGCAGATACCCTAAGTGACCAATACAATGCAAATCCTCCAAAAGGGACCCCATTAATTATTCTTTTTTTGGTGGATAAAAAACACACCAATTCTAGCATTGCGTTTTATCTTTTACATTTTTTGCCATGCAGCGTAGAGCATAAGTAGTATGTTACTTTTATTTCATGGCTCAGTATGATTACTTTATATATTTTTTTAATGTGTACAAATGTACAGTACAAAAACCTATTTGGGGACATAAATCAATTATTTTTGCATCACCATCTTCTGAGATGTGTAGCATTTTTAGTTTGTGTTTGACAGGGTTGGTTAAGGGCTTATTTTTTTCAGGACAACATTCACTTTTTATTGGTATAGTCATAGTCCAACACTATAATCATTATTCAAGAAAAATAGCATAAAACTTAACTTTTAATAACTGGTTAAAACCTGCAAAGTGTAGTAACAAAGTAGGTGAGGAAGGGACTATAAAGATAAATCCCAACAGGGTAATATGGAGATATTGCTAATTAGGGGAGTACAAAACTAGTCTCCTAAACACTTTCAGATATCATTGTTACACTCCTATCAAAATCTAAGCATCCAGCCGAAAAAGTCCCACTAGATTTTTTTGCTAGTGGGTGATTAGGTAGGAATGACCTGACAGTTTACCAATGAGGATAGATACAAAAAAAAAACACCATTAAACAGGTGAACAAAACAGTGTTAAAGGAAGAGAATAAGCATATTGGGGGCTATCATTAACTACTGTCCCAATGGACCTATGATTGAACCCCTATACTTATGCTAACTTTTTAATCACAGGGTATTCCCTTTACTCCGGGGGGAAGGGGCTTGCTAAGAGGGAGTGGTGAATACCTTTAACACTGTTTTGTTCACCTATTTAATGGTGTGTTTTTTTGTATCTATCCTCATTGGTAAACTGTCAGGTCATTCCTACCTAATCACCCACTAGCAAAAAAATCTAGTTGGACTTTTTCGGCTGGATGCTTAGATTTTGATAGGAGTGTAACAATGATATCTGACAGTGTTTAGGAGACTAGTTTTGTACTCCCCTAATTAGCAATATCTCCATATTACCCTGTTGGGATTTATCTTTATAGTCCCTTCCTCACCTACTTTGTTACTACACTTTACCGGTTTTAACCAGTTATTAAAAGTTAATTTTTATGCTATTTTTTTTTGAATAACGTTTACATGTAGCAGGCATACCCACGTAGGTTCTTGTCCAGCACTATAAGTTTAATCAGGCTCATAATAAGGAAGATGTAGGAGTATGTTTTATCTTTAGGGCTTTGGTTGTGAAAAAAATAACTGTACTCCCACCCCTCCTGGTCCCACTCTCAAATCTGTCCAGTACTAGGGAACCCATCAGCATGAGTTTTACCTGGAAGGGAAGAGCAATGACAGCCATTTTTTTTATTTCACAACCATTACCCCAAGAGACAAAACAAACTCCAGCATACTACTAAGAGTATGTAGATAGGTATCAGGAAAGATACCTTGACTTTTTTGTTTATTTTCTAGCCAATTCCTGAAGAACCCTCTTAAGGAGAATCACCCTGAAGATTTATTACACAGTATCCTATTACATTCAGAGGTGTCCTGGATTCCTTGCATAATCATCTACTTGGCACAACTGAAATGCACAATATACTAAAGTTTTAAAAATGCATGAGCCAAGCGAATCTATAGTATGCCAACATTTCTTATCTAATTATGTGTTTGTTTTTCATATTTTTGTATGCATGAGGAAAAATGCTGCTGTCCAAAAAAAACAAACATTGCAGCCTACCTACAGTTTAAGAACCACTGACTATTCCACAATGTTTCTTGCAAAGTGTTCTATGACCAGATGAGACAAAAGTGAAACATTTTAGCACAAATGCATGTAAGGCTGGAGCCCCACGAAAAAAACACGTTTTGCGAATCCCATCCACACATTGTAGTTTTGGAAATCACAGCCTGTCAATTATACCTATGGAAGCGCTATTGGTTTCTCTATAGGTAAAATGGAAGCAGAATGTCCTCTTTGTTTTTTCCCACAGCACTTTTTTTTTTTATTATTGCTGTGGCCCGCTACGTGGGACCTTAGCCTTATGTTAGCACTGCATACCAACATTTCATCCCCAATGTGAAACATGAAGGAGAGAATATAATACTTTGGAGCCCAAACCACTTGCAATCATTGAGGAAACAAAGAAAGTGTATCAAAGCATTTCACACATTTAATTTAATCAATGCAGAAATTCAGAGGGTTCAGTTACTTTTTCTTACAGCTATATATTTTTCTGGATATACTCATTTAAAACTAGGATTATAGGCTTATGCAAAACTCACTTGAACAAAGATAAGGTATCCAAGCAATACAGTATTTTCCACTAGGCACTGATTGGTGGAACAGCCGTCAACAGGGGTCAACCTGCATACCTGCATACAGACTTGGCCGACAGCCACACCAGCTAACTTGGTGAAACACCCGAAGCTGAATGAAGAACAAAGTGGATAAAGGAAGTGCTTGGCAAATCCTGACATGGGGAAGACTTGGGCCAACAAGTTCTCAAGGGTAGTGTACAGACAACTACACCTGACTGGCACTGTTATGAAGAAACTGGGGATGGGTTAGTTAAGTCCCCAGACAACAAATTCCTGGAAAAAATGGTCATTGGCTGTCCATTTTTTGATAATGTGGAGAGTGGATAGACTATACTCTACTGGTAATACTGTTCTACCTACTGATACATGTATAAAATATAAATATGGGACCATGAGATAAATAGCTTTGTATGTCTATTAAATGGATAAAAACATTGTTATATAGATGTGTTTCCATCAAGTTGAAAAAAAGACATGTCCATCAAGTTCAACCAAAAGATGGGAAAGAACATGGCATGAGTGAAGGAAATGAGCACTCTATACATTTCAATAAATGGATGAAGCTCAGGCTGAAGCTGTCAACTGTTGCTCCTGTAGCAATCTCCTGTGGTAAGTTATTTCTGCAGATCCACAGTCCTTACATTGAAGAAGCCATTGGAGAATAAACCTTTTTTTTTTTCTCGAAATGGAATATGCCCTTGTCTTTTGAGGGGAATTTACATGGAACAGCTTCTCCCCATAGGGTGCATTCACACTACGTAACGCCAGCGTGTATCACAGCCGTACACGCTGGCACTACAGCAGGGCTGCCGAACACTTCCCATTCATTTATATGGGAGCCGGCATGCGAGCGCTTCCCATAGAAATGAATTTTTTTCCATTCTTTTTTTTTTTTTTTTTTTTATGTAGATTGTGAGCCCCACATAGAGCTCACAATGTACATTTTTCCCTATCATTATGTCTTTTTTGGAATATGGGATGGAAATCCATGCAAACACGGGGAGAACATACAAACTCCTTGCAGATGGTTTTATGCCCTTGGCGGGATTTGAACACCATGACTCCAGCGCTGCAAGGCTGCAGTGCTAACCACTGAGCCACCGTGTGGCCCCTTTTTTTTCCATTCATTTCTATGGGGAGCGCTCGCATGCCGGCTCCCATAGAAATGAATGGGAAGTGTTCGGCAGCCCTGCTGTAGCGCCGGCGTGTACGGCTGTGATACACGCTGGCGTTATGTAGTGTGAATGCACCCTATATAGATAGATATGGTTTAACTATTCTTAAATGCCTTTTCTCAACACTAAACAAATGTATCTTCTTTAATCTCACCTTATAACAGAGGTCACTGTGATGTTGTTATAAGTATGTTCTGTATGTTCTGTTCTGCTTACTTATTATGCTTTGTCTGCCTAGCAACAGTGAGGTAGTAATGGAGGAGGAGCTGAGCTTAGGAGGAGGAGTTGTTAGACAGGGAGCCATGATGGAGCATGGAATAAAGTGCTCTGATCTACAAGAGTAACCATCTCATAGTGGACTTATTCCAGAAGACCTGCATCCTCACTACAACACTACAGTCACCTTATAAGTTTTGTGGCCCTCCATTGAACCTATTCCAACTAGAACAAACTTTCTTTGAATTAATGCACAGAACTGAACTGCTTATTCCAGATGGGACCACTCCAATGATTAGATCCCAGCCCTGTGATTCCATGCCTCTTTTCATACATGACAATATCCTGATGGCTTTTGAACTGATTTACATTGCATTCTGTTATTCAACAGAAGATCATTATTATGATCTACAAGTACACCCAGGATTTTTCCACCAGTGACTCTCCCAGCTTTATCCCCCACACCAGGACTTATGTAATGCGTAAATAATTCTTACCTAGATTCATACCTTTAAATTTATTCACATTGAACCTCATTTTTCTATATCATTAATAAATAAGTTAAACATTAGACCCACAGTAAACTCTGGGGTACACCGATTATAACAGAGGACCAGCCTGAGCTTCAGTCATTGTCTACAACTCTTTGGATGAGATCCTTTAACCTGTTTCAAATCTGATTCCAAACGATATTTTCCAAGCCAATAGACCTAATTTTACCATTTAAACATCTCAGAGTCCAGTAACACTATATCCACACCCTCTATCCAGATTTCTACTCACCTCTTCGTAAAAATAAATCAGGTTTGTCTGACAACTTCTGTCTTTAGTTTAACTATACACAAATTCAATTATGTACACAAATCCAATGAACTAATCCTACTAATATTATAAATGTGAAAGTTTGGATGTTTGAATGTTTGTGAGTTTGGATGTTTGTTCCTCAATCACGCTAAAACGCCTGGACGGATTTGCGTGCAATTTTCCACAAACAGGCTACTTTTGGTGCCACCAAACAACATGGCTTCCTAGCAGGAGACTCACAAAAGCAGGACTCCTAGCCCCAGCTATAGACTCACACACACACTGCCTGGCATTTCCTGCCTCAACCTGCCTGCACACTCCTTACTGTCACCTCGAGTAGCCCTCACTCTACTCACTCACATTTACATATAGCTTTCCACTATATAACAGATCACATTGTCTGTATTACTACATACACAATATAACAGATCACATTGTCTGTATTACTACATACACAATATAACACATCACATTGTCTGTATTACTACATACACAATATAACAGATCACATTGTCTGTATTACTACATACACAACATAACATCACATTGTCTGTATTACTACATACACAATATAACACATCACATTGTCTGTATTACTACATACACAATATAACACATCACATTGTCTGTATTACTACATACACAGTATAACACATCACATTGTCTGTATTACTACATACACAATATAACAGATCACATTGTCTGTATTACTACATACACAATATAACAGATCACATTGTCTGTATTACTACATACACAATATAACATCACATTGTCTGTACTACTACATACACAATATAACATCACATTGTCTGTATTACTACATACACAATATAACAGATCACATTGTCTGTATTACTACATACACAATATAACATCACATTGTCTGTATTACTACATACACAATAAAACAGATCACATTGTCTGTATTACTACATACACAATATAACAGATCACATTGTCTGTATTACTACATACACAATATAACACATTACATTTGCTATCCCACCAAACTTTTTAAAGCATTTTTACAGTTTCACACGTCTGTGTCCGCCCAATTCTCAAATCACCGCAGACGAAGTCGCGGGTAAAAGCTAGTAAGTCATAAATCAAGTAATCCACCAAAAATATAATCCAATATATAAGGCAGGGGTGGGCAATTAATTTTCCCATGGGGCCACATGAGAAATTGTAACGGTTCTAGAGGGCCATGCGCGCAGCGCCACACCTCCCATGAGGTGACCTGAAGCAACCACTTCAGGCGGCGCTATGCCAGGGCCCCAGGGAAGGCGGCATTTTTGCTTACCTAAGCCAGTCCAGAACAAGCTGTCCTGGACTGGCTTACTACCGAGCAGTGGATTGGGGAGGCCACTGGAGCAGCGCTCACGTTCAGGCAGAGAGCAGGTCCTCTCTGTTCCTGCGAACGCCGCTAAGCCCCGCCCCCTCCGCTCCACCACGCCCCCCTAGGGGGGGGCGGCTTTCTGTCGTTCGCCTCGGGCGGCGAAAGGGGCAGGTTCACCCCTGCATGCAGGGCCGTAAATTTAGCGCCACCCACTTCTCTGCTGACTCCGCCCACTCTCAATCATTTTTCCATGTGCCCCACAAAGTAAAATCCTCCTACAGTCACCCTAACATTATACACCCCCACATTATAACGTTTTCCTCCAAATATCCCACAGTATTAGGTCCCTCTCCTGGTGCCCCAGTATAAACCAGCAGAAACTAGAGGGGACATTAAACTGGGGCAGCTGGAGGAGGACATTAAACTGGGGGCAACTAGAGGCAGACATGTCCCCCTCCAGCTACCAACCATGGTTTAATATGCTCCTCCATCTGCCCCCTAGTTTAATGTCCCCCCTACATGTGCATTAAGTTTAACTGCCCCCCCTACATCTGCCCCTAGTTCCTCCCCTATTGCTCACACTTGCTGTCTCTTCTCTCTTTATCATCCTGCAGCCCCCATAGCCGGCAGCTTGCAGGAAGCACACAGTCCCGTGTGGCTCCGCCCATTAATGAGTCATAGCCTATCCTGGTGATAGGCTGTGATGACACCATCCCAGATCCTTTAACATCTGCCCCCTAGTTTAATGTCCCCCCTCCATGTGCATTCAGTTTAACTGCCCCCCTACATCTGCCCCTAGTTCCTCCCTCTTGCTTACACATGCTGTCTCTTCTCTCTATCATCCAGCAGCCCCCATAGCCGGCAGCTTGCAGGAAGCACACAGTCCCGTGTGGCTCCGCCCACTAACGAGTCATAGCCTATCCTGGTGATAGGCTGTAATGACATCATCACAGGTCCTTCAAAAACCTTCCACTAGCTATGCGGGCCAGATAGAAGCAGTCAGAGGGCCGGATGTGGCCCGTGGGCCGCACATTGCCCAGGTCTGATCTAAGGGGTAGATATCTAAAATATAACTTATAGATTTACATATAAATAAGAAAAGGCTACTACACCAAACTGAATAAATACCCAATCCTAGGCCAACTCTACATCATATAGGGTATGGTCAAAATTCCAAATCACTGGCATGGAGTCCTAACAGAAAGTGAAAAGAAGACCACAGTGTCTAACCGTATTCTTACTGTGGCATATGGTTTCATCAGATGGTCTCCTATTTTCTTCTTTGCTCTCCTGCATTGACTTGGGGTGTTTTTTGACTAATTGTTGTGGTTTATTGAGTACTGAAAAAGTCTTTGTACATATATATCTATCTTTTCCCACTTTCTTCTGTTCCTAGACCATTCCTTTGGAGTGGAAAAGAAGATCCTAGTACAGCTAAATAGAGGTATTTAAATAGCTTTTTATTGATTTACATTGCACTGTAGGCTCCCTCTCCCACTGCCACCAACGGTATCCGCCCGGGGCCACGCTACATCCAAGATTACCCCAAGGAAGAAGCCACCAACATAGGCAGCAGATTATACCTGCTCCTCTCCTACAAGCGCCGGCAGCACCTACTGGGGTCCGCCTTTTGGCCAGACAGCAACAGGAAACTGCTCAGGTACTCCACACTGACAGAATTGGGGCGGTATTTTCCCAACATCTAGGATTTGTCTCAGGGCACAAAGACCCGCCACAGGACCACCAATACCCTGTACCTGGTAATACTGTATGCTAACTTTGAATGAGGAATTAACCCAATACAAGGATTCCTATCCTCTCTCGATACTGGCCTACCTGTACTGCTAGCACACTGGACTGCATTGACTGCAACGAGCTTGAGAAAGGCAGGAATTGCCGAAACGTTGCTCATGCTTACTCTGCTTTATCACGTGTGGCACAGTGCAATGTAAATCAATAAAAAGCTATTTAAATACCTCTATTTAGCTGTACTAGGATCTTCTTTTCCACTATATATACCGGGTTGGGAACCTATCCTAGTGGCTCTTGTGGGTACCGGTCACACCACTACTAAATTAGACCATTCCTTTGGTTTCTTTACAGCCACTTTACTATGTGCTATTTCTCATATGCACAAACCCCAGTCCTTCATACACCACAGGAGTAATATAAAGTTCTTGCAGATACAAATTGAGTAAAAATAACAAACCCTTATACACACCTCTCCTAAGCTTCTGGTGGTCTTGGCATTCTCTTCAGGCCTCTCTCACCCCCAGATATCACACACCCCAGGGGTCACCTCTGACTCCTGTGAATGAACTTTGGTGGTCATGACAGTGTTATGGCCTCAATGCACCCCACATCACCACTGAGGCCCACTCACAGGCTTTAATGGTGATCTCCAGGGTGAGTGACATCAGTTTCAGCTCGGAGAGGCCCAAAGAGGATGTTGAAGATAGTCGCACACAGGGAGGATGTCCAGGAGAGGTGGGGCAAGTGTTTGTGATTTTTACTTACCTCACTTGGGCCTCCACCTATTATTCTATGGGGTCTGAGGAAACTCTAGAGTACAATAATAGCACCGAAAAGAACCAGAAGGCCGAACCTCAGGAACAGTCATCAAAACAAATTTTGTTGGATTCACCTAAAGCAGATTGAAAGTACATGATACAGGGGTGGAACATTTTATACTGTGGGGAGCATATTATACTGTGGGGGGGTTCTAGGGAGCATATTATACAGGGTAGAGCGCCTTCGCTATGTACATTAAACACCATCTATCTTATAGCATCCGTGCAATGTTGTTACAGGCTGTAATTACATTGCACAGTCACTATTAAATATTTATTGTATGATATAAATAGCGAAGAGGTCATGTTGATTGCAAAAGCAGAACGATATCATAAAACAGCTGATGAACAAGGACCTGGGATGTTGAAAACCTACTGATCTCTTACATCTCTTAGACTATTTGGACCCAGGATTGTTTACATTGCAGGCACCGTGCTGGTTGCTCATAATATTGTTGATATCTGAAGTTGTGGGTACCATAGTTATATCCCTTTCAAGTATCAGAGATACTGCTATAGTACCTATAACCATTCAGGGACGCACCTCTAATGAGGTGAGGTGAGGCGGCCGCCTCAGGTGGCACTTTGGAGAGGGCGGCAGCCGTGGCAATTTGATATTTTTTTCTAAACTAGCGCAGAACAGGGCCGCTCTGAAAACAAACCGATCGGCCCTATCCTGAGCTGGTTTAGACCTCTGCGTCTCAGCGCAGGCGGCAAAAATAGGAGGTGTCATCTGCAGGAGCAGCAGCAAGGTAGGTAAGTAAAGATAAGCAACCCCGCTTCTCCTTCTGCTATAGGACGTGGAGGGCAGCCGTGAGCAGGCCCGAGCCCAGGCCACGAATCCCAACTACCACTATTATATACCTCTCAACTTTCAAAGGACAGAAAGAGGGACAAAATATGCGATGCATGTCCCCCTCCAGTTGCCCCCAGTTTAAGGACCCCTGCCCTCAATCAGATGTCAGCAGAACCTAAAGATCCTGTCTTCATTGATGCTCCTATCCCACCCTAAACATCAATCCTATCCCCCAGACCCTCCAGGATACAGTCCCATGTAAACACTACACACGTCTGCACACAGTACTACATGCCAAAGGATTAGATACGCATGTCAGCACACAGTATCACACGCCGCAGGATTACATATGCAGGTCTGCGCAAGGTTCCACATGCCAGAGGATTAGATACGCACATCAGCACACAGTATTAGATGCCGGAGAATGAGATATGCACGTGTAAACATAGTTACACATGCCGGAGGATTAGATACGCATGTCTGAACACAGTTCCACATGTCATAGGAATACTGTAGATACATGCCTCCACACATAGTACTACACGCCGGAGGATTAAATACATACATCTACACAAAGTACCACATGCTGGAGGATTAGATACGTGCACCTATACACATTTACACACCCCGCAGGATTAGATACGCACTTCTGCGCAGAGTTCCACATGCCAGAGGATGGGATATGCACGTCTTTACACAATACCACATGCAGGAGTAGATACACGTGTCTGCATACAGTTACACTTGTCGTAGGATTAGATACGTGCCTCAACACATAGTACCACACGCCGGAGGATTAGATACGTGCGTCTGCACACAGTTTCACATGCCTTCAAATTAGATACGTGTGTCTACACACAGTTCCCCATGCTGCAGGATTAGATACACACGTCTGCACACAGTTCCACACACTGAAGGATTAGGTACGCACGTCTTTACACAATACCACACGATGGAGGATTAGATACACGCCATTGCACACAATACCACACGCTGGAGGATTAGATAACCACTAATGCACACAATACCACACAGGGAGGGTTAGATACATGTGTCTGCAAACAGTACCACACTCCAGTATATTAGATACACAAGGCAGCACACAGTATCACATGCCAGAGGATTAGATATGCACGTCTTTACACAATAACACACAATGGAGGATTAGATATGCACAACTGCACACAATACCACAAGCCAGAGGATTAGATACGTGCATCTGCACACAGTACCACACGCCGGATGATTAGATACATGCATCTGCACACATTACCACACGCCAGAGATACAGGTTTAAGACAAGGCCTCAACTCACTCGGACATACCATTGCTGAGATTCAGCTTTCCTAAAACACTGACCCCCCGATTAGCCAATACAAACCTGCAAGTCTTTCACTCATAGTACACACGGTCACTCCACATACACAATCCAACACTGATATCCAAACTGAGATACATGCCTCAGAGGGGTAGATACACAGGTCAGCACCCAGTATCACATGCCAGAGGAATAGATACGGGTGTCTGCACACAGTTCCACAAGCCGAAGGATTAGATACGCGTGTCTGCACACAGTTCCACATGCCGGAGGATTAGATACGTGCGTCTATACACAGTTACACACCCCCACGCCGCTGGATTAGATATGCACATCTGCGCACAGTTCCACACGCTGCAGGATTAGATATGCACGTCTTTACACAATACCACACGATGGAGGATTAGATACGTGCGTCTACACACAGTTCCACACACCACTGGATTAGATACGTACGTCTGCGCACAATTCCACATGCCGGAGGATTGGATACGTGCCATTGCAAACAATACCACATGCCAGAGGATTAGATACGCGCATCTGCACACATTACCACATGCCAGAAGATTAGATACGCAAATCAGCACACAATATCACGCCGCAGGATTAGATACGCACATCTGCACACAGTTCCACTTGCCATAGGATTATATACGCACGTCTTCACACAATACCACACGATGAAGGATTAGATACGCACCACTGCACATAATACCATACACTAGAGGATTAGATATGCGCATCTGCACACAGTATCACACACCAGAGGATTAGATACGCGCGTCTGAACACAGTATCACACACCAGAGGATTAGATACGCACGTATGCACACAGTATCACACACCAGAGGATTAGATACGCACGTCAGCACACAATTCCACATGCCGGAGAATTGGATACATGCGTCTGCACACAGCACCACAAGCCAGCAGATTAGATATGTGTGCCTGCACACAGTTCCACAAGCCGAAGGATTAGATACGCACGTCTGCGCACAGTTCCACAAACCAGAGGATTATATATGCACGTCTTCACACAATACCACACGATGGAGGATTAGATACGTGCCATTGCAAACAATACCACATGCCAGAGGATTAGATATGTGTGTCTGCACACAGTACCACATGCCAGAGGATTAGATACTCAAGTTAGCACACAGTATCGTATGCCGCAGGATTAGATACGCACGTCTGCGCACAGTTCCACATGCCATAGGATTAGATATGCACATCTTTACACAATGCCGCATGCTGGAAAATTAGATACGCGCCTCTGCATACAGTTCCACATGCCAGAGGATTAGATACGTGCCTCTACACAGTTTTACATGCCGCAGGATCAGATACGCACGTCTGTGCACAGTTCCACATGCTGGAGGATTAGATACACACGTCTTTAAACAATACCACATGATGGAGGCCTCGGGGTCATATTTGACGCAGACCTTTCCTTCACCCCTCATATTGAATCACTCGCACGTTCATGTCACCTCCACCTCAAAAATATCTCCAGAATACGTCCTTTCCTTACCAGAGATACACTAAAGACACTTATTGTCTCTCTGATTCATTCTCGCCTTGACTACTGTAACTCCTTACTAATCGGTCTTCCCCTCACTAAACTCTCCCCTCTACAATCTATTCTGAATGCAGCGTCCAGGCTCATCTATCAGGTTAGATGCTACAGTGATGCCTCCGGTCTGTGCCAGTCGCTACATTGGCTGCCCATTCAATATAGAATAAAATATAAAGTTATCACCCTCATCCACAAGGCTCTCCATAATGCCGCACCTCCCTACATTTCCTCCCTCATCTCTGTCTACCGCCCAACCCGTGTTCTCCGCTCACTCAATGACCTAACACTGACATCCTCTATTATCAGAACCTCCCACGCTTGTATACAAGACTTCTCCCGAGTTGCACCACTTCTCTGGAATTCTCTACCCCGGACCATCAGATTAACTCCCAATTTCTACAGTTTCAAACGTAAACTAAAGACGCATTTTTTCAGACAGGCCTATCACAATTCCTAATGCAAACCCTTCTTGATGCCTTTTCAGCCTAACATATTTGTCCATGCTCTATCCACATGTTAAAGGACACTACTAGTGACAGCCCATAAAGCTTTGTTTGTGTAATGGCTGCAACCTCTATTACAAAATTGTCTGAACACTGTATAAGCAATGCCGCCCCTCCTACCTCTTGTGTCATTCCCTCTACCTCATAGATTGTAAGCTCTTGTGAGCAGGGCCCTCAGTCCCATTGTGTGAAATGACGTTCTTTGTTTTGTATCTGTCTGTATCTGAACCCTACAAATTGTACAGCGCAGCGGAATATGTTGGCGCTATATAAATAAAATTTATTATTTATTATTATTATTATTATGGAGGATAAGATACGCACCACTGCACATAATACCATACACCAGAGGATTAGATACGCGCATCTGCACACAGTATCACACACCAGAGGAATAGATACACGCGTCAGCACACAATTCCACATGCCGGAGAATTGGATACATGCGTCTGCACACAGCACCACAAGCCAGCAGATTAGATACATGTGCCTCCACATAGTTCCACATGCCGAAGGATTAGATATGCGCTTCTGCACACAGTTCCACATGCCGGAGGATTAGATACGTGCGTCTATACACAGTTACACATGCCCACGCTGCTGGATTAGATACGCACATCTGCACACTGTTCCACACGCTGTAGGATTAAATACGCACATCTTTACACAATACCAAATGCTGGAGGATTAGATATGCGCGTCTGCACACAGTTTCACATGCCGGAGAATTAGAAACATGCGTCTACACACAGTTCCACATGCCGCAGGATTAAATACACACATCTGGCACATTTCCACATGCCAGAGAATTAGATACACATGTCTTTACAAAATACCACACGCTGAAGGATTAGATACACACTACTGCAGACAACACCACATGGGGAGGGTTAGATACACACGTCAGCACACAGTACCACACACCAGAGGATTAGATACGCAAGTCAGCACACAGTATCACACGCCGCAGGATTACATACGCATGTCTGTGTAGAGTTCCACACGCCAGAGGATGAGATATGCATGTCAGCACACAGTATTGCATGCCGGAGGATTAGATACGTGCGTCTGCACACAGTTCCACACACCAGAGGACTGGATATGCGCCACTGCACACAGTTACACATGCCGCAAGATTAAATACACGCATCTATACACAGTTGCACATACCGCAGGATTAGATACACGCGTCTGCACATAGTTTCACATGCCGTAGGATTAGATACGCGCCTAGAGACATATTACTACACACCGGAGGATTAGATACGTGCATCTGCACACAGTACCACACGCCAGAGGTTTTGACAAGAGATTTCATCGCAAGATTGTGCGGATGGTGGATAAAGAACCTCGACTAACATCCAAGCAAGTTCAAGATGCCCTGCAGTCCCAGGGTACAACAGTATCAACCCTTACTGTCCCTCAGCGTCTGAATGAAAAGGGACTGTATGGTAGGATACCCAGGAAGACCCCACTTCTTACCCAGAGATATAAAAAAGTCAGGCTGGAGTTTGCCAAAACTTACCTGAGAAAGCCAAAAACGTTTTGGAAGAATGTTCTCTGGTCAGATGAGACAAAAGTAGAGCTTTTTGGGAAAAGGCATCAACATGGTGTTTACAGGAAAAAAGAAGAGGCCTTCAAAGAAAAGAACACGGTCCCTACAGTCAAACATGGCGGAGGTTCCCTGATGTTTTGGGGTTGCTTTGCTACCTCTGGCACTGGACTGCTTGACCGTGTGCATGGCATTATGAAGTCTGAAGACTACCAACAAATTTTGCAGCATAATGTAGGGCCCAGTGTGAGAAAGCTGGGTCTCCCTCAGAGGTCATAGGTCATCCAACAGGACAATGACCCAAAACACACTTCAAAAAGCACTAGAAAATGGTTTGAGAGAAAGCACTGGAGACTTCTAAAGTGGCCAGCATTGAGTCCAGACCTGAATCCCATAGAACACCTGTGGAGAGATCTCAAAATGGCAGTTTGGAGAAGGCACCCTTCAAATCTCAGGGACCTGGAGCAGTTTGCCAAAGAAGAATGGTCTAAAATTCCAGCAGAGCATTGTAAGAAACTCATTGATGGTTACCGGAAGCGGTTGTTCGCAGTTATTTTGTCTAAAGGTTGTGCTACCAAGTATTAGGCTGAGGGTCCCAATAATTTTGTCCGGCCCATTTTTGGAGTTGTGTGTAAAATGATCAATGATTTGACTTTTTTCATTCTCTTTTGTGTTTTTTTCATTGCAAGCAAAATAAATGAAGATATTAATACCAAAGAGTTTGTGCATGCAATCATTTTCTGGAAGAAAATGAGTATTATCTGACAGAATTGCAGGGGTGCCAATACTTTTGGCCAAAACTGTACGTGCGTCTACACACAGTTCCACACGCCGGAGGATTAGGTATGCACGTCTCTACACAATACCACACAATGGAGAATTACCACTACCCTGGAGGTCCTTGCCTTCAGCTTGCTCCTTAAATCCCTGAAATCATTTTAAGGACCCTCCATCTACCGCTACCTTTGTCATTTTTGCCAACATGCACCATGACCGCTGGTTCCACATTAACCCCACCCAGTAATCTGTCAACCTAATGTGTCGAACTTTAGGTCTTTGTGACAGATTGCCGTATCTCTTTCCCTAATAATTGAATCCCCCACTACCAGCACCTGTCTAGTCTTCTCTGCACTCCTTTCCCCCTTCTTACTGGAGCAGACATTCCCCTGGCTTTCAGAGGAAGTGTCATGTTGCAGCAGTGTTACCCCTGTACTAACATCCTCCTCATCTGCCAATTTATTAAACTTGGGCTGAGCCAGTTCAGAACTAACCTCTCTGGCACTCTTCCCTCTACCCCGCTGCTTTTTAACTGTCACCCAGCTAGCTGCCTCATGTTCCTGCACCTCCATGCTATCATCCCCCTCTGCACTTGCCCCAGTGAGTTGCTGCTCTGTGAGCAACAAACTTCTTTCCAAGTTATCAATGGATCTCAGTGTTACAATTTGCTCGTTTAGATCCATAATCTGGGCTTCCAAATGTGCAATGTGCTTGCATCTTTCACAACAGTATTCCCCCTGAAGCGGCTGCTCAAGTCGAGTATACATGTTGCAAGATGCACACTGGACAGCATTGATAAGTATGGAGCACGTTACCTGATGGGAAATATTACAGTAAAACAAACAATTCAAATAAAGGGTGAAAGGGTTTTCTTGTGAAGTCCCTGAATCTAAAGACACTTAATCTTAAATCACACTTAGTCCAAAACCACACTTAGGAACAAACCACACTCACAAGCTCTATATGACACTATATGTAAAATTATGGGAGACATTAGAATGCCTAATATGAAAGAGCAACCCCAAATGACAAACTCTCCCCAAAGCATGACATTCTTAGTAGACCTTCCCCCATACAATGGGCCTGAAGGCAGGACATGCACTAACTATGGGCAACAGAATCCAAACTGGCATGACCACTGTGTACGGACAGGCTGCATGCAGACACCGGCGGTTTGCTTTTAAAACCCATTCAAATGAATGGGTTTAAAAACTGACCGCCGGTAAGTCATCCCCTATCCGGTTTCTCTGGGAAATTGGACGGGCAGACACGGGCACAAGTGTGAACACCCCCTGAGGGGGTATGTGTTAGCCCAGATACACATGATAAGTGGTGGAAAGATACTTTTTTCGTTCTTGTACCCTGCAACTTGGGTCAAAGCAATATGGGGATGGGCTGGCAGGGATTCCATATTTTCTGGGAGAAATTTTGTAGGCATTAATATGTGTGTATTTTCAGTACTGATGTGGTGCTAACCTAGAGTAGATACCAGTTTAGCTAATAAAGTTAAGCAAATACAAAGTAGAAATTAGGAAAATAGGCTGCAAAGGAAGCATTATAAGTTGAATATCAAGCTGCATGCTCCTATTAATGGAAATGCAAGACCATCAGAAAGATTGCTAGATCCTTAAAGTTTGCTGGAACTATGAACTCCATTTTGATGTGTTTGTTTATGTGTTTGTTTGAACTTCTGCATACCTAAAAATGGCGCCTGAGTCATGAATCATCGTGACACATTGAAATGTATGACATAAATTATAACTTATTTATTTTAAAGTTAACTGTTCAGAGAGAGAGACTAAGTTCACGCCCATGTTGTGAGGAATGCAAACTCCAAGAAATGGCCAACCACAAGAGATGATATGTTGAGACCACCTGGAGTCTGCACAGAGAAGAAGAAATAGCTATGACATAGTCATCAACAAGAGCGGGAGACAGCTGCTGAACCTGTGCCGGAGTCTGGGACTGTACATAATGAACGGGCGTACCAGAGGGGACTCTCAGGGACGCTTCACACTAAACTCCCACGTGGGCAACAGCATGGTGGACACAGACCCAGACCCAGCAGACATACAGTCCTATGAAAAAGTTTGGGCACCCCTATTAATCTTAATCATTTTTAGTTCTAAATATTTTGGTGTTTGCAACAGCCATTTCAGTCTGATATATCTAATAACTGATGGACACAGTAATATTTCAGGATTGAAATGAGGTTTATTGTACTAACAGAAAATGCGCAATATGCATTAAACCAAAATTTGACCGGTGCAAAAATATGGGCACCTCAACAGAAAAGTGACATTAATATTTAGTACATCCTCCTTTTGCAAAGATAACAGCCTCTAGTCGCTTCCTGTAGCTTTTAATCAGTTCCTGGATCCTGGATGAAGGTATTTTGGACCATTTCTTTCTACAAAACAATTCAAGTTCAGTTAAGTTTGATGGTCGCCGAACATGGACAGCCCGCTCTCAAATGATCTGAAAACAAAGATTGTTCAACATAGTTGTTCAGGGGAAGGATACAAAACGTTGTCTCAGAGATTTAACCTGTCAGTTTCCACTGTGAGGAACATAGTAAGGAAATGGAAGACCACAGGGACAGTTCTTGTTAAGCCCAGAAGTGGCAGGCCAAGAAAAATATCTGAAAGGCAGAGAAGAAGAATGGTGAGAACAGTCAAGGACAATCCACAGACCACCTCCAAAGAGCTGCAGCATCATCTTGCTGCAGATGGTGTCACTGTGCATCGGTCAACTATACAGCGCACTTTGCACAAATAGAAGCTGTATGGGAGAGTGATGAGAAAGAAGCCGTTTCTGCACGTACGCCACAAATAGAGTTGCCTGAGGTATGAAAAAGCACATTTGGACAAGGCAGCTTCATTTTGGAAACAAAAATTGACTTGTTTGGTTATAAAAAAAAGGCGTTATGCATGGCATCGGGAATCTTGTTAAAGTTGAGGGTCGCATGGATTCCACTCAGTATCAGCAGATTCTTGAGAATAATGTTCAAGAATCAGTGACGAAGTTGAAGTTATGCCGGGGATGGATATTTCAGCAAGACAATGATCCAAAACACCGCTCCAAATCCTCAGGCATTCATGCAGAGGAACAATTACAATGTTCTGGAATGGCCATCCCAGTCCCCAGACCTGAATATCATTGAACATCTGTGGGATGATTTGAAGCGGGCTGTCCATGCTCGGCGACCATCTAACTTAACTGAACTTGAATTGTTTGTCCAAAATACCTTTATCCAGGATCCAGGAACTGATTAAAAGCTACAGGAAGCGACTAGAGGCTGTTATCTTTGCAAAAGGAGGATCTACTAAATATTAATGTCACTTTTCTGTTGAGGTGCCCATACTTTTGCACCGGTCAAATTTTGGTTTAATGCATATTGCACATTTTCTGTTAGTACAATAAACCTCATTTCAATCCTGAAATATTACTGTGTCCATCAGTTATTAGATATATCAAACTGAAATGGCTGTTGCAAATACCAAAATATTTAGAACTAAAAATGATTAAGATTAATAGGGGTGCCCAAACTTTTTCATAGGACTGTAGATGCTCTCATAGTCACCCCTGAGACACACCTGTCAGACCACAACCAGATCCTGCTGTACATGAGATCCACTGACAAGCCACTCACACAGCAGCCCCACCAGATTGGTCTCTACAACCTACCACCATCCTTTAAATGGGCCAGTCACCGGGCCACCGAATACACCAACGCGGCTAACCAACCCGAAATCAAGGAACTGCTCACAAACTTCTATATGAGTTCCTACCAGCCAGACCAACAAGGGGTCACCTGAACAGTGAAGGACTTCAATAACATCCTGTACACAACAGCAGAACTAGCAGGCGTGAAACAGACAAAGCCCAAGAGACCGACTAACAAACAGTCTCAGAAATGGTTTGACAGCGACTGCAAGGCTCTACGCCGTTCTCTAAGGGCAGTCTCCAACCAGAAACACAGAGAGACCCCAACAACAGAGAGACGAGGGAAGCCTACAACAATCTATGCAAGCAATACAAAGGCATCCTCAGAGAGAAGAAACAGAGGTACCTCTCCCACAAAATAGAGCAACTAGAGGACTCCCTCCAGGACAGGTCATTCTGGGAGACCTGGCACCATATGGGCACAAAGCCCAAGAAAAACTACCTCCACATCCAAAATGGCAATATCTGGCTCAACTACTTCAGAGGTCTCTACAAAAACATCCCAGAAGAAGACCTAACCCCAGAACAGCAACAGATAACCACCAAACTAAGGGACATGGAAAAAGTCATCAAAGACTTCCAGAACCCTCTGGACTCACCAATCACCATAAAAGACATACAGGAAAGAATTGCCCTGATGAAAGGCAAAAAGGCCAGCGGCCCTGATGGCATTCTACCAGAGATGATCAAATACAGCCCTCCAGCAATACATGCGGCACTGGCAAAACTATTCACCCTTGTCCTCTACACCGGACACTTCCCCCAAGACTGGAACAAAGGTCTCATAACCCCCATCTACAAGAATGTGGACCAATATGACCCCAACAACTACAGAGGGATCTGTGTCAGCAGCACACTGGGAAACTGTTCAACAGCATCATCAATAACAGAATCCTCACCTTCCTCACACAACACGGGGTCCTCAGCAAGAGCCAAGCAGGGTTCATGCCAGACCACCGCACCACAGACCATATCTACACCCTGCACAGCCTCATCAAGACGCACGTCCACAACACCAGAAGAGGCAAGATATTTGCCTGCTTCGTGGACTTTAAGAAGGTGTTTGATTCAGTATGGCAGCCAGGCCTGCTCCTAAAATTCCTAGAGAGTGGAATAGGAGGAAGAACGTATGACGTCATCAAGAGCTCCTACACTGGAAACTAGTGCAGTGTGAAGGTGAATGGGAAAAGAACAGCATACTTCCAACAGGCCAGAGGGGTCAGACAAGGCTGTAGCCTGAGCCCAACGCTCTTCAACATCTACATCAATGAACTAGCTACAGCCCTGGAGGCCTCACAAACCCCAGGCCTCACCCTGAACGACCGTAAGGTGAAGTTCCTGCTATACGCTGATGACTTACTCCTGTCCCCCACTGAGAAAGACCTCCAAGAAAGCCTGTCAGTGCTGGAAAAATTCAGCACCACATGGGCCCTACCCATCAACCAGAAGGAGACCAAAGTCGTGGTATTTCAGAAGAAGGGCCACAACAAAGCCCCCACCCCACAATTCACACTGAACGGCTCCACACTGGAGAAAACCAATAGCTACACCTACCTGGGGCTGGAGCTCAACCAATCAGGAAGCTTCAAAGCAGCAATAGAAACCCTGAAAGCAAAAGCCTGCAGAACCTTCTACGCCATCAGAAGACAACTGTACCACCTCAAACCACCGGTGAGGGTCTGGCTGAAGATATTTGATGCAGTCATCGCTCCGATCCTTCTCTATGGCAGTGAGGTTTGGGGCCCAGCCACCTACCCAGACCAGTCAAAGTGGGATTCCAGCCCAATAGAGACCTTCCACCTGGAGTTCTGCAAGTACCTGCTCCATGTCCATCACAGCACCTCCAACATGGCCTGCAGGGCAGAGCTAGGCAGACTCCCTCTATGGCTCACCATGCAGAAGAGGGCGCTATCATTCTGGACTCACATACAGGCAGCAGCCCTGGCTCTTACCACCACCAAGCCTGGCTGAGCCACAGAGCCCCGAGAAAAACTGATACCCCCCAACCAAGCATCAGCCATCTGCCAAGCCAAAACCCCCAACATGCCCTGAACAAGGCTCAAATAAAAGGAGTCATTGAGAGAGACAAAGAGCGGTACATCGAGGAATGGAGAAGCGCAATAAATAACTCTAAGAAACTCACTGTGTACCAGTCATTGCAAAGAGACTACACCATGGCCACCTACCTGGAGAGAATACGCCACCCCAAACACAGACAGACTCTGAGCCGGTACAGACTGAGCGCCCACAACCTGGAGATGGAGACGGGGCGACACAAGCAGACATACAAGCCACGGGAGAACAGACTGTGCCAGCACTGTGACCAGGGGGCCCTAGAAGACGAGACCCATTTCCTGCTACACTGCAGCAAATACTCAGCTGTGAGGGCCTTCTACTACCAAAGACTCTCTGCCCACATCCCAGACTTCATATCTGCAGAGGAGAAGAGGAAACTCTACATCCTACTGGGAGAAGAAGAGGCCACTGTGGAGATCGCTGCCCAATACGTGTCCAGCTGTCACCAAACAAGAGGAAGATGAGACTCCACGGACTGTTATACCCCAAACCACCCACCCCACCCCACTTCCCCATATAGCGGTCACCAACTAAGAGGAAGATGAGACGCCACGGACTGTTATGCCATGTTCATATTTAAAATACTTTCTTGGCCTATAATTGTATCTTTGGTTATGTTCATAAAAGCCACAGCTATACCCTTAAAAAATATGGGACAGCAGAAGACGCAGAACATATTGTGCTGATTTTCCTGTCATACAGTGAATTGTGCAAGGATTTATAGAAGTACTAGCCTCTGCCCGCGACTTCGCCTGCGGGTTGTTGGAGTGGATGATCCACCTATATTCAACAAATTGCTGCCGTTCCTTGCACTGTGCCCATGATTGTTCCGACATCTCAGCAGCTCTCTGGGAGGCCAAATAATGAGCGTGTTGTTGGCGTTGATGATCTGCATGCTCCAGCATTTCAGCAACTCTCAAGCTGGCCTGCCGCTGAACTCGTTCCTTGCACTGTGCCCGTGTTTGTTGCGGCATCTCAGCTGCTCACTGCGACGACATATAATGAGCGTGTTGCTGACGTTGATGATCGGCATGCTCTGGCGTTTCAGCAACTGTCAAGCTGGCCTGGCACTGAAGTTGTTCTTCGCACTATGCCTGTAATTGTTCCGGCATCTCAGCAGCTCGCTGAGACACCATATAATGCATGTGTTGTTGGTGTCGATGATCCCCGTCAGGTGCGCTTGAGGAGAACTCTTTGACTACTGGCTACCTTCATAGCTCTCGTTGTTTGCGACAAAGTAGATTTTCTTTTTCCCGAAATGTTTAAAATTGACAAACTGCCAATTTGGATTAAAGGTGTTTTCCCATGTCAGTTTGTCTGCAGTGCCTGGAACAGATCAGATAATATGCAAATGTGTGTACACTGAGGGTTAGCATGTGTTTACACAGAGAAATAACAGCCCTGGCTTTCTCAGAAGCTGAGATAAGAACAGTGTAATATAGTATGTAACCATAAATTCATAATCGTTGTGAAGCCATGTCATTTACCGGGATAAAAAGTAGCCTATATTTTAATTCAGGTTACAATCTTCATTCAAATCCGTTCAGCCGTTTTTGCGTGATTGAGGAACAAACACACAAACTTTCACATTTATAATATTAGTAGGAAGGATAATATTAGTAGGATAGGATAGGATATCTCTTACAGTTCATTCACTGTTATGATTTGTAAGGTCAGTTCAGGGTAGGAGAAGAAGCTCAGTTTGGTGTGGATGGCGTGTTCAGATTCTTAACATATCCATTAGATGGAAACAATAAGAAACCACGTTAAGCATGTTTTAATGTAAAGCTCTTTTTTATCAGTGATGACAGCAACATTTTACTGTACATGAATTGTCTTATGAAGCAAATATGTTTGCAGCAAATCTGTCAAATTTGATTTTAGAATAAAGGCGCTAAATTGTGAGAAATATCACATTGCTGTGACCTTTGCCTTTTCTTCAATCTTCGGCTCGCCACTTTCTCCTTCAACCCACTTGGTCTTCTTGGCCTCATGTTCTTTTAGCTTGGCTTCCAGTCCTTCTTCATCAAGTGCATCATTGTGATACACATTCATGGCAGCTCTGTAAATGGTATAAACAAATATTACTTGAGAAAGGCGCATTAACTGAGAAAAAATATGTATTTAATAATATACGTATGAAAAGATTTATATTCAAACAAAAAGACACAAACAAATCTATTACATAGGTTACGGTTTTAAAAGTCATAGGTTTTATTTATTTTTCCATTAACAATAGTAGAATATTACGGGGAATCTAGGGAAGCTGGAAGCATGCGTGGAGACTTAGCAAATGAAGTTTAATGTAGACAAATGTAAGGTTAAGGTTGGTTGAAAAAATATGATTATGAACTTAACCTCCTCCTGACATCCGCTGTAGTATTCATTTAGTATATTATAAATATTAAGGTAGTATTATTATTTTGGGTCTTTAAAGATGGCGGCCACTCCATAGCTAATGCATCTCTCCTGCATTGCACTGCGCTGTGGTCCCCCAAAGTAAAAAAAACAAACAAACCCTGAGGCCGGTCCCCAGTCGCTCCATATTTTAATTAGCACAAGACAGCTCCCGTGCGGTGAGAATGCAGGAGCTGTCCTGTTGCTACAACAGTTGGAAGCCTTATGAAGATCTATAACCAGCCTCAACAGCTGTAGAACAAAAGCTTCATAGATGCAATACAGTCTATAGGTCATGCAATCGTACTCAACAATACAATACAAGGGACATGTCATTTTGACTGCACGGTGAACACTATAAAAACAAAGCCCGTAAGAAAGTCCAACAAATGTTGTTTTTCTCCAATTCCACATCACTCTGAATTTTTTTTTCTAACTTCCCAGTAAATCAACCGGAATATTAAATGGTACTATTACAAAGTATAATTTGTCTTATAAACATTAAGCCCCATTATGGCTCTGTGAACAGAAAAATGAAAAAGTTATGGGGTTTGGAAGGCAGGGAGTCAAATAGAAAAATCGAGAAATGCATGTGGTGGGAAGAGGTTAATAATAAATTACTGGATAAAACTTTTAGATAAGGATTAGGTGGACATTATTAGAGCATTAAGGATCTTTTCCACCCATTAACCACAACATGCACTAGTACAAACCTGTATGTTCTGGTACAAGTGACTAACTATGGTATCCACTCTGAAGAAAAGTGAATGAGTTGGGTCTGTGTTGTTTCACACAGTAGGGACCTGGCAGCTCTTTCTGTAAACTGAGATTGTTCTAATCACGGGCATTTGACCTCTTAGATGCCATGGTCAAATGTGACCACTGAATCTGAGTTATACTTTGTATTGAATTAAGCAAAGGGCTTAACTCAATTAGCCTCCTATTATATACAGTACTAGCCTCTGCCTGCAACTTCATCTGCGGGTTGTTGACGTCAATGATCCGATAATCAGCAAATTAACGTCGTCTATGGTTTGCCTGCTCCGGCATTTCAGCAGCTCTCAAGCTGTCCTGCTGCTGAACTTGTTCCTCACACCATGCCTGTGATTGTTCCAGCATCTCAGCAGTTCACTGAGACGTCATATAATGAGCATGTTGTTGGCTTTGATGATCTGCTTGCTCCAGCATTTTGGCAGCTGTTAAGCTGGCCTGTTGCTGAATTCGTTCCTCACCCTGTGCCTGTTATTGTTCTGGCATCTCAGCAGCTCGCTGGGATGCCATGTAATGAGTGTGTTGTTGACGTCGATGATCCCCCTCAACTCTGCTTGAGGAGAACTCTGTGACTTCTGGTTACTTTCATAGCTCTCGTTATTTGCAACAAATTAGGTTTTCTTTTTCCATGCATGTTTAAAATTGGCAAACTGCCAATTTGGATTAAAAGTGTTTTCCCATGTCAGTTTGTCAGCACTGCCTGAAGTTTATCAGATAATATGCAAATGTATGTACACAACTCGCTGAAGAGTTAGCTGAGTGTTTACAGAGCGAGATAACAGACTTGGCTTTATCAGAACC
Source organism: Leptodactylus fuscus (assembly GCF_031893055.1). Lineage (NCBI taxonomy): Eukaryota > Metazoa > Chordata > Amphibia > Anura > Leptodactylidae > Leptodactylus > Leptodactylus fuscus. The sequence goes on from NC_134265.1 coordinate 211,062,884, forward strand.
TGAGATAAGCTGCTGCCAAGAGCAGTGTAATATAGTATGCGAATATAAATTCATAACAGTTGTGAAGCCATGTCATTTACCGGGATAAAAAGTAGCCTATGTTTTAATCGAGGTTACAATCTATCTATGTGCCAAATTTCATTCAAATCCGCTTAGCCTTTTTTGCGTGATTGAAGAACAAACATCCAAACACACAAACTTTAACATTTATAATATAAAAGTAGGATATATTAAATCATGTTTTGCCTTACTGTTCTATGTTATTGTCTTCTTCATTAGTTTCAGTTCTGTAAAAAATAAATAAATAAGTATAAGGCATTAAGTAAATCAGTAGATGTATTGTTATCAGCATATGTATGTATTATTATTTTTCTATTGAAACTAGTAAAGGAAGATTCGTAACTACAAAGACCAACTGTCAGGACACGGAGTCGCTGCGGTCTCCTTGCTGCGCGGCGCCTCCCCTGGAGATGTGTTAAGAATTCTGTTGGTTGCGCTTAGGTGATTAAGGGTTAAATCTTTTCCCTACTCTCAGTACTCTATGCCATTAGCCATCATAGGTTTTGGGTGTGTTTTTCTCTGCTGTTATTTAAACCCCACCCAGGCTTGTATCCTTGCCAGCCATTCACTTTGTGTTCCCTGGTCTCCTGCTCTGTCAGATATCCTGTCTGTGTCTCTTTCAGTCTGCGTATTAGTTGCTGTGTACGCGGCTCGTATTTGACTATTCTTTTGTCTTCTGATTTGGTACTTCATTCTGATATCCTGGTTTAACCCTCTGCTTGTCCGACCTCGCCTTCTCTATTGTGTTCTCGCTGGGACTTGTTGTCCTCCCTGGTTCCATGCTATTTTGTCTTTCGTTTTGCATTGCATTTTACACTGTGCTTTCTGCTTAAGCGTGACCCTCGTTACTCCAGCCCCTAGCACTTTCAGGGCTTCCTCTTCCTCCACCCTAGCCGCCTGGACAGTAGCGTAAGAGTCGTGGCAGGCGCACTCCAAGTAAGGAGTGCATCGGTCTGTCTCACCTCAGATATAACAGCTTCGTTCTAGCCACAGGGCCTACGACCCCTTTTGTCATTAGTTGCACAGTTTTGCATCCCAGCTGTGTCATCTCGCACCGCCTGACCCTGACCCCAATCCTTACACCAACAATCACATCTGACAAGAGTGAACCAGGCCGCTTTCAATCCAATGTGCCCTCCAGTCTGCAGTCCAACAGCTAAAATTTAAAGGGATTCTACCATTAAAATCAAATTTTTTGTAGTTGGCACGTAGCAATAGCCTTAAGAAAGGCTATTCTTCTCCTACTTTTAGATGTTTTCTCCGAGCCTCTGTTTGGTAGAAATCCCGATTTTGTCAGTATGCAAATGAGTTCTCTCACAGCGCTGGGGGCATTCACCAGCGCTCAAACAGCACTGGGGCCATCCCCAATGCTGTGAGAGAAATCTCCAGTGCCACCTCCATCTTCTTCAGGAACGGCCTCTTCACGCGTCTTCTTCCGGCGCTGGGGGTCAAACTTCTAGGCTTCGGGCCTCAGGCAGAGCCGACTGCGCATTCCCACAGGCCACAAGAAAATGGCCGCTTACTGTGTAAGCGGCCATTTTTCTTGTGGCCTCAGGCATGCGCAGTCAGCTCTGCCTGAGGCCTAGAATTTTGACCCCAAGCAGGAAGAAGATGCATGAAAAGGCCGTTCCTGAAGAAAATGGAAGCGGCACTGGAGATTTCTCTCACAGCATTGGGGACGCCTTTAAGTCTGGGCCAGCAGGTAACGAGGATCCGCAACTAGGAGACAGACGCACACTAGCTGGTATATAACAAAGTTTACTTATGGTAAATGGAAATGAAATAACAAGGGAAACAACTAAGTTACATATAACAATATGACAATAACACACTATATAAATTGGCCCTATCTGTCCCTGAAATATTTGTAAGGTACTGGGTTTATACAGTCTCTGAGCTCTCTGTGGTGCTCTCTTGGTGCAGGCCTAGGTCCAGGAACTCTGCAGACTCTGTCTTGGTTCTGTCTTGGGTGAAGGTCTGAACACAGTCTAAGGCACACTCTGTAACACGCACAGCAATCCAGAATGATGGTAAAGCAACTCCAGGAAACAGTCTATGCAAACTGTTGGTTGAGCTTCAGTCATACATAGAAAGTATCTCAACCTGGCTTTAGTCTTTAGAACAATCTCAGCAACACTGATGCTTTCTCCTGTCAGTCTCTGCAGTGCTCCAGGCCTTCTACTGTGCCCTAAATCAGCAATGGCTTCTAACAGGTCCTCACAGCACAGAATCTGGGCCCAAACAGGCTGCTTTGAGCTTCTTGCTCCACGTCACTTCCTTTGGACTGCGCCATTAAGCAGGCAGAACCAGGGAGATTATTGTCTCTCACATTAGTACAGTCCCAGGCTATAATTCTTCACACCAGTAGGTGGCAGCAAAACAACACTATTTAGACAATAGGGGCTATTGCTGACTGCTAAACGCCCCCAGTGCTGCGAGAGAACTCATTTGCATACCGACAAAAACCGAGATTTCTACCGAATGGCGGTGTGGAGAAGACATCTAAAGGTAGGAGAAGAATAGCCTTTCTTAAGGCTATTCCTACGTGTCAACGACAAAAAAATTTGATTTTAATGGTAGAATCCCTTTAATCCTGTCATGTCACATGTCCTGGTGCAGCTTTGGCTTTGATATAAATGATAGGGACAGGCTAAATAACATGTATTTATATAATAGATAAAATGTATAGATACAAACGGACCCACCTGAGTGAGAAAAAAAAAACCAAAAACACAAGACAAATATAGAGAATAGTCAAATTTAGCCAAACAAAAAGGATATACCTTGAAAGGACTCTCATGAGAACAGATAAATAAGGATTGGCAAGGATTCTAGAGCCATGTCTCAGGCCTTTATTGCTTTTACTTAGACATAGATTCATTCTATAATAATGTCAGTCGGTCAGGATGTACCGCAATGGCCGTAATGCAATGGCGTTTTAAATCAATAGTCAGTTTACTGATGTCTACCATTAGATAGTTAAATAAGGTTACCAGAGGTGCCACTTATCCTCTGAGGTACTAAATATTTGCTCTAAAAGAGCATGACCTCACAGCAAAGTTCCATCACAGCAGTGATTCCCTATCAGTCCGGGTTGTCTATGGAGAGCCACCCTAAAACAGCAACACAGGACCTCCATAATGACTTGGTAACCTGTAGGAGCCTAATGCTTGCTGAAGAGGAAATCGTGCTCTGAAAATCGATTTACAGCATGGCCGCGCTACTGCCACCACTGGTTTTCTTCAGCGGCAGGAGCGTGACAATCTCCAGGCCCTGGCAGCTAAGACACTCCCCGGCATCTGCTGTAATAGACCGGCAGATGCCGGGGACTGTCTTAGCTGCCGGGGCCTGCAGTAGTGTCACGCTCCTGCCGCTGAAGAAAACCAGCGGTGGCAGTAGCGCGGCCATGCTGCAAATCCGCTCCTCCCCCCACATTCGGACTATAAGACACACCCTCATTTTCCTCCGAAATTTGGGGGGAAAAAAAGTGCGTCTTATAGTCCGAAAAATATGGTAACTGTTCCCAGTCTATATGCTGAAGTGCGTGCCTAACCCAGGAAATCAGCCTTTTCATCCCTTTCACAACAATTGTTGTAATAGTTGTAATAGTACAGTGGATGCGGGGTCTTTGAATATGGCGGCTGCTCTGAATCAGTTCACTCTGATAATGGGCATTGCTTGTTGTTAGGTTCCCCAAAGTCTAATGTAGCCCCCCCAGAGTCGGTCCCCACTGGCTCTGTACCTTCTTCATTGTAAGATGGCTCCTGCATAGCAAGATTACAGGAACCATTATGTTTCTATGGCAGTTGGGAAAAAATGCTGTAGCAGGAAAAAAAAATAAAAAATCAAACTGCTTGTTTTCCAATGTTTCACCTCTCATAAGAATTTTAAAAAGAAGCGATCAAAACATCAGACATTCAGAAATGGTATAACTAAGAAGACATCTTTTAGGGGCAACACGGTGGCTCAGTGGTTAGCACTGCAACCTTGCAGTCCTGGGTTCGAATCCCACCAGGAACAACATCTGCAAGGAGTTTGTATGTTCTCCCTGTGTTTGCGTGGATTTCCTCCCTTTCTACAAAAGACATACTGATAGGGAAAAAAAGTACATTGTGATCCTTAAATGGGTCTCGCAATCTACATAAAAAAAGATACCTTTTGTATACCTGAAAATATAAAAAAGTTAAGGGTATCAGAATATCTTTTAAGAGGTTAATACACAAAAAATTCAAAATAAAAATACTATTTAAATTTGGTATTCCCAGACTCTAGCAGTAAACGTAAACAGTAAACGTTGTAAAAACAAAGCCTGTAAGAAAGTTGTACAAATGCCCTTTTGCTCCAATTCCACCCCATACTGAATTTTTTCCAGCTCCTCAGAATGCTAAATCGTACCATTACAAAGTACAATTTGTTCAGAAAACCTTAAAGGGGTTGTCCCATCACAAGGATCCTATCTATACTGCTTGTTAATGTGGATGTAAGACTTTTCCTAAATACATTGCTTCAGCAAAACTGCTTTGTTTGTCCGCTATATTACTTTATTCATTTTTTTGGGACACATCCCTTGACTTATCTGGTCATAAGTCAAGTGATGTATCTGCTGCTCTGAGGGGGGAGGGAGGAGGGGCTAAGTGCACGGGAGTGAGCCTGGAGGGGGGGTAGTTTACCCTTTGGGGGAAGGGGCCACCAATACAGACCCGGCATCCGCCTCTCTATTACAGCGGATGCCAGGGGGACGGTTAGACGCCAGCACAGATGCCTGCAACATCGCTATGCTCCTGCCCTGCATGAAGCCAGCAGCGGCGGGAGTGATGCTGCTATTCCGGGGGGGGGGGGGGAGCGGAATAACAGCATTGCTCCCGCCGTTGCTGGCTTCATGCAGGGCAGGAGCATAGCGATGTTGCAGGCATCTGTGCATCTGTGGCGGCATCTGTGCATCTGTGCCGGCGTCTACACTCCCCGGCATCCGCCTCTCTATTACAGCAGATGCCGGGTCTGTATTCACATATGAAAAGCATGAAAAGCCCTTGTAGCCTTCTCAATGCGAATACAGACCCAGCATCCACTGTAATAGAGAGAGACGGATGTGTATTCGCATTGTGAAGGCTAGACTGGTCTATGAGCATGCACACAGGGCCAGCGGCATCTCGCCGCTGGCTTTGCATATGTAACCCCGCCCACCAATGACGCAACAAAGCCAGAAGAAAGAAGAATTTACAGCAACGAAGACTGGTGAGTATGCGACGTAGGTATACCCCTTTAAGCCCTTATATGGCTCTGTGATTGGAAAACTAAAATAGTTATGGGGTTTGGAAGGTGGAGAGTCAAAAATGAAAATTGAACCAAGGTTTTTGCCAACAGTGACATATTCAAAAAGTCATGCATTACTCGAAAAGATCAGATCCAGCGGATCCTCCCTCTACTTGAATCTTCTACATGCTGGACCATCAAACTTTAATAAGTTGAAGAATACAACACAGGGATATCGGTGTAACCACCAATGTATTAGTAATAAAAAAAAACAGATGTTTATGTTGGCTTATTAATAAAATTCCATGCTGGGAAAGAGGACAGCAGCAGGACACCTGAGCCAGCTGTTTTGTGTATGCCATACTTCCTCATATATGAGACATCTCAAAGCAGCAATGTCACACCCTCAAATAGGGTGCATCCAGCATCACTGCCACAATAAACATTGTTAATGAATAGAGATGAGCGAACACTAAAGAGTCCGAGGTTCGAAATCCGATTCGAACAGCCGCACACTGTTCGACTGTTCGAACGGATTTTGAACCCCATTATAGTCTATGGGGAGAAATGCTCGTTTCAGGGGTAGGCAACATTCGATAAAATCATACTTACCAAGTCCACGAGTGACGGTCGGGCTGGATTCTGCTTGAAGTCTTCTCCCGGCGCAGGGTCCCCGCGTTCTCTTCCGGGTGGAATTCACTCTGCCTAGGCATCCGGCCTAGGGAGAGCCGACTGCGCATGCGCGTGCGGCTCTGCCCAGGCCCGACGCCTGAGCAGAGCCGACTGCGCATGTGCGTGTATGCGCGTGCATGCACAGTCGGCTCTGCCTAGGCCGGATGCCTAGGCAGAGTGAATTCCACCCGGAAGAAGACGCGGGGACGCTGCACGGAGAAGACTTCAGAAAGGTAAGAGAAGAACCAGCGTTGATTGGCAGAATGTATAGCATTCTGCCAATCAACGCTGGTTCTGCATCGAACATTAAACTTTGAACAGCTAGTAGTGTTCGATCGAGTACGAGTATTTCGAATACCGTAGTATTCGATCGAACACCTACTCGATCGAACACTACTCGCTCATCTCGATTAATGAAGGGTTAAACAATAGTGTTATGTAAAAGAACATTTGTTTGTATTTATAACTCACACAAAGTAATTGATGACTCATTTCTTAATTTTGTGCATTGCTGTTTTACCTCATAGGATGACAGCAATGCACATTAAACTGTTGCAGAGAATGGTCACAGATTTTGTGTCCACTCCCATTAACATTACAAAATTAAAAAAACATGATGCAAGATAACTTCCGTCATGTTGTTAACATTAATCGGTGACCGTTCTTTGCAACAGTTTAATGTCCGTTGCTATCGTCCTATGACCGAAGAAAGCAGTAGACATTAGCAACAGTAGTGTGAATGCCCCTTTAGACTTTGCACAACTTTGAAATGTGACATGAGCATTGTGTTGTCATAGCTGTAAAAGTATATAAAATTCTGCATCCTGTTACAATAAATTGGGACATTTATACATACTATGTATAAACATAATTATACATAACATAATGAACAAGGAAAAAGAGATATAGGTGTCGAAACCAAGTAGATTATGAGACAACAGATTCAGATTCAACAATGTCAGATAACCAAGGTGCAGTTTGTCTAGTTAAAAAAGTAAGAGGAACAACTGAGATCAGTTCCATGTTCCCTTTAGGAGATCAATAAGAAGGGTATGAGGTTAAAAAAATTGGAAGAAAATGCAAATCTATTGCAGACAATAGAATAAGAATCAGAAATAATTGATGATCAGATAAGTAGGATTACTTCAATGACTTTAAAATGTGGTTAACTTGACTGACGTGCAATTGGATTGTGACTGTCTCTAGGCTAAAGAGTTAAATTATTGGATACCTGAAGCATTTCATGTTGTAGAATTTCAGGCTGAACTGCATAAATCTGTTCGTAAAATGTATCTATATAAGTATTGTGAAAAAGTTGGTAATTTGGAGGTAAATAAAAGGGAAGGAAAGTCACCAGCTTTAATAGGACATTTCAACTTATTAATATTCTTGAAGGGAAAGAATGTATAACTTTTTTAGACCATCAATATTACATTTGCAGGGGTCTGACAGGCGGGATGGCTTGGATTCTGGTAATATTAACAATTGCAGGACCTTTGCTACTCACTCATATCACATGGCTCCCAACATGTTATTACTTGTAGATGCGCTGTCCCGTTACAGCTGATCTGTATGGGCCCTGGCTGTGAGACCAACAAGATAATATCGATGGCCTTCCTAAGGATAGGTAATTAGTATTATAAAGGTGGATAATTCACTTAATATATGGGGGCATAATGTACAGTATATTATGGGCACAGGTAACATTCTGGGTGAAAGGAGGCACCCTAAACTGTCATTGTGGATGTGTGTGATGTGGTAAGACCTTCCAAAATTCACTTTTCTAGCCCTTAACATGAGCCCTTCCAAATTAAGTTACAGGTCCTTAAACTGAGCTACCAGCAGAGATTGAGGCCCTTCAGGTGACTTCAGCCTTCTACCTGTAGAGTTTTAGGCCTTTTAACTTAGTTCAGCCTTGCACCAGCAGAGATTTGTTGGCCCTTTGGGTGAGTTGAGCCTTTAAAAAGCAGTCTTTTTGGCCCTTGGCATGAGTAGAGCCTTTAGAAAGCAGTGTTTTTGGCCCTTGGAGTGAGTGGAGCCTTTCAACTACAGTGCTTTTGGCCCTTGGAGTGAGTAGAGCCTTGCAGCAGCAGTGTTTTTGGCCCTTGGAGTGAGTGGAGCCTTTAGAAAGCAGTGTTTTTGGCCCTTGGAGTAAGTGGAGCCTTTATAAAGCAGTGTTTTTGGCCCTTGGAGTGAGTGGAGCCTTTAAACTACAGTGCTTTTGGCCCTTGGAGTGAGTAGAGCCTTGCACCAGTAGTGTTTTTGGCCCTTGGAGTGAGTGGAGCCTTTAAACTACAGTGCTTTTGGCCCTTGGCATGAGTAGAGTCTTTATAAAGCAGTGTTTTTGGCCCTTGGAGTGAGTGGAGCCTTTCAACTACAGTGCTTTTGGCCCTTGGCATGAGTAGAGCCTTTAGAAAGCAGTGTTTTTGGCCCTTGGAGTGAGTGGAGCCTTTAAACTACAGTGCTTTTGGCCCTTGGATGAGTAGAGCCTTTAGAAAGCAGTGTTTTTGGCCCTTGGAGTGAGTAGAGCCTTGCACCAGCAGGGTTTTTGGCCCTTGGAGTGAGTAGAGCCTTGCAACAGCAGGGTTTTTGGCCCTTGGCGGGAGTAGACACTCTAACCAGCAGAGTTGGGGGGAATCAGGGTGGAATGACACTCTAACCAGCAGAGTTGGGGGTATCAGGGTGGATCGACACTCTAACCAGCAGAGTTGGGGGTATCAGGGTGGATCGACACTCTAACCAGCAGAGTTGGGGGTATCAGGGTGGATTGACACTATAACCAGCAGAGTTGGGGGTATAAGGGTGGATTGATCCTAGTAGGATCAGAATTGTGCAGCGCTGATGGAGGAGGAGTATTAGCAGGAGGAGGAATTGGAGAGGGTGAGCACACACATGCAACTTCATGTCGGGGTGCTTGACACCAGTGGACATGAAAATGATGGGTCTATCCAGTGGCTGTTCATTTTTATGAGCGTCAGCCAGTCAGCACTGTCAGCTGACAGCCGCTGAAGACCCGGAAAGCACATTGGCGGCAGGGCAGGAAAGGACCTCCAATGCGTACAGCGCAAGTTCCAGCCACAAATCCAACTTGGAGACCCAATAAGTATAGGCCGCAGAGGGATCGAAGAGGACAGGGCTGGTGTCGGCCAGGTACTCCCGCAACATGCGCCTATACTTATCCCTCCTGGTGACACTAGGCCCCTCAGTGGCGGTACTTTGGCGAGTGGGTGCCATTAACGTGTCCCAGACCTTGGAGAGTGTGCCCCTGCCGGGTGTGGACCGGATGACAGTTTATCGCCTGTTGGAGGAACTCTCCTGTGTGCTGCCAATGACAGTTGATGGAAACATCTCCATCATATTCTGCACCAGTTGCTTGTGGCAATCACTCATGCGACTGGCCCTCCCTTCTACCGGAATAAAATTACAAACAAAATTTTTATACCGGGTCGAGGATTGCAAAAATCCAGTATTCGTTGCTCTCCAGGATTTTGGCAATGCGTTTGTCAGTTGCAAAGCACTCCAACATGTATTCAGCCATGTGTGCCAGAGAGTTACTTGGCGTCACTTGACTGCCCCCACCGGAATGCTCACTCTCCATTTCCTCCATCTCCTCCTCCATTTCGACCCAACCGCGCTGCAGCAATGGGACGCAATGAACTGCCCCGCTAGCCTCCTGTGTGACAATGAGATCTGCCACTTCGTCCTCCTCCTCCTCCTCCTCCCTCAATGTATGCTGTGAAGCGGACAGGAATGTGCCATGTATAACCTGCTGGGATATTTCAGCACATATGCCCGACTCCTCAGCGTCCAATGCGTTATCCCTGATGGCGATGACGGATTCTCGCATCACACATAGGAGGGGGATTGTGACACTCACAATTGCGTCATCACAACTGACCCTCATGGTTAACTCCTCAAAGACACGCAAGATCTCGCATAAGTCTGCCATCTATGGCCACTCATGGTGCAGAAACTGCAGAAGCTGACTCTGAGGAACCCTTGGGTTTTGGAGATGGTACTCCATCAAGGGTCTCTGCTGCTCACACACTCTACTCAACATGTGATACGTCGAGTTCCAGCGTGTGGGGATGTCGCACATCAGCCAGTGTTCTGGCAGATGGAGGCGTTGCTGGAGGCCTCGGAGGCTAGCAGCGGATACTGTGGACTTGCGAAAGTGGGAGCACAAGCGCCGCACTTTCACCAGTAGCTCGGCTACATTAGGGTATGTTTTCAAAAACCGTTGCACCACTAAATTGAACAAATGGGCCAGGCATGGAACATGTCGGAGGTTGGAAAGCTCCAGAGCCGCTACCAGGTTGCGGCCGTTATCACACACGACCATGCCTGGGCCCAGGTGCAGCGGCGAAAGCCATGTTGCTGTCTCATCAAGGAGGACATCCCTCACCTCTGAGGCAGTGTGCCGTCTGTCCCCCAAGTTTATGAGCTTCAGCACGGCCTGCTGACGTCTCCCCACGCCAGTGCTGCAGCATTTCCAGCTGGTAACTGGGGTCAATGTGATGGCGGAGGAGGTGGAGGAGGGTGGTGGTTCAGAGCCCCTGCCAGGAATGTTGGGTGGGGAAATGAGGTAGACCGCCCCAGATTGTGACCCGCTTCCAGCCTCAACTACATTCACCCAGTGTGCCGTCCATGAAATGTAGCGTCCCTGTCCACATGCACTTGTCCACGCATCGGTGGTCAAGTGGACCTTTGTGCAAATCGCGGAACTTAGGGCACGCCGGATGTTGCGTGACACGTGCTGGTGCAAGGCGGGGACGGCACACTGGGAGAAGTAGTGACGGCTAGGGACGGCATAGCGAGGTGCTGCACTTGCCATCAGGTCACAGAAGGCCTGAGTTTCAACAAGCCGGAACGGCAACATCTCCTGGGCCAGCAGTTTGGAGATGTGCACGTTTAAGGCTTGTGCATGGGGGTGGGTAGCGCCGCTGTATTTTTGCCTGTGCTCAAAAGTCTGGGAGATGGTGGGTTGTTTTGAGGAGGCGCATGATGGTACAGGAGAAGGAGCTAAGGCAGGAGAAGGACATAAGGCAAGAGAAGGAGCTAAGGCAGGAGAAGGAGCTGAGGCAGGAAAAGGGGAGAATGAGGGAGAATTCCCCAAAGTGGTGGAGGAAGATGTGGAGGTTTCCTGGCTGCTGGTCTGGACTGCAGTGCCAGCACTGGCAAGAGTGGGAGAGGCAGTGGCGGCAACGCCGGAGGACGATAGTACAGCGTTTGCTCTCTGCCACTGAGCCCAGTGCTTGCCTTCCAAAGGACGGTGCATGGCAGTGGTTGTGAGGTTGCTCTTTTCAGAGCCCCTACTCAGTTTTGAGTTGCAGAGTGTGCCAACGGCACTATATTTGTCCATAACACAGACATAAAAAAATTCCACACCACCGAAGACCGTTGCCTCGATGGGGGAGTTTTTCTAGGCTGGCTACAAGAGGGATGTTAAATAACGTCCCACACCACTTGACTGATGAGACAAGAGGTGTACTTCGGTGATACCAAGAAGCAGCTGGAGTCCAATCCAATTTGTGGTTAAAACAGCAAATGAAGGTTTAATTCAAACGAATAGATAGGTTACAGTCCAAAAATTAAACAAAGTTAAAAGAACATAGAATATGCATGACAAATAACAAGTGTCAATATGAAGAGAGTGAGAGCTGGTATGAAGGTGGAGTTAGTGCTCTACCTCCATGTTACCAAAGCCTGCTTATAAAGGCTGAGGATGCTTTACCCTCATCCAAGTTTTTTCCCCATAAGGAAAGGTGTAGGTATGATCCTTCCATGTACTCCGGATCGTTCCTTGTTTGACCATAGCCCTAAGTTTGGCTACACTGACGTATTGTTGTTAGTAACGAGACTTCTTCTACCTCCACCCAACATTCCACTAGCCCCTTCATCTGTCAAGGATGACATGCTGGACACAAATGCTACTCCATGACCTTCTCCACTCACACTCTAAGTTCAGCAAGATTTAACATTTCCCCCTGATTATGATTAGATATACATTTTTCTAATCATAATTTCCCTACTCTAACTCATTTACTCACCAATCGTATCACATTCATTCACAGGCCATGTGATAACATTTTATCAGCATGTTCTTTCTTTGACTCAATGTTAATGATGGAACTAGCTTGTTGAGTTCTTTTTAACATTTCTTGTAAAATTTTGTCTCCTTTTCCAATTTCCTTTTTTACCTGAGTGTATATTCTCTTGATTCTACACATTATAAATATCTGATACAATATACACACCACTACAAACATAAATATAATAACAATAGGATTAGATAATACATTTCCAACTGCCATTTTTGCTGATGACTTTGACCAAACATCGACCGATTTCTTAAATTTTCCCCACCAGGATGATCCTGACATGGTACTCCATTCATGTTCTATATCATCTAGTTGACCTTGCTGATGTTTAAACACAATTTCAGCCACTTTTAACTGTCTTGTTAGAGCATCTAATAGACCTTTATCTTTTACAATTTCTTCTGTCCACATTTTCCATGGAAATTTATCAACTTGAGATAGATTATATTGCACTGGAAGGGTTCTCAAATAACTGCTCGCTATGGAGGATATATTAAATCTTCCCATGTTCATCCTTATAGCGTTTACGTCTCCTTCAATACAATACAATCCTCTAGTCAGGTTTTCAGCATATACACATGAAGGATAAAATGCTGAAACCTTTTCTTTTTCCGACATAATTTGTATACATACTTTTCTTTGGCCAACTGGTGTCACAATATCATGTATATTTTGTACAGTTTCAATTCTAGCATGACATGTACTTTGGTTATGGAAACAAGAATGATAGATAGTCTTATCTTGTTCCGGTAAACAAACTACTTTAGAGGAAAAATGTAAACATGAAGAAAGGTCTACTTGCTCAATTGAAGCTCCATTATACGCAAACTCTGTAAATTCTAAATTATAATGGATTAATTGTGTATTACTTACAGGAACCCCTAAAGAAGTTACTGGAACCAAAACTTGCTCTTGTCCAGATGTTGGGATTAATGATGTTCCAATACATACATTTTGTTTACATCCCAACCACTTGTTTACCCATAACTCTGTATGATCCAAACTAAAATTGTATATTACAGGTAAATTTCTTAATAAACCCAATGGAGTTATACCACTTTGTAAAGCCTGAGCCATCATCTTTAGGTTAGTGGAATATTCAACTTGAATTTCCAGACATGCTCTGGCTACTTGCGTTTCCTGTTCACTGCTCATTAATGCTAGAGTTGCATCCTGAAGATGTGACACTGATGATCCTAATACAGTCACAGAATTAACAACCATTTTTTCCAGAAGCTGATTTAGACTCTTCTGGACTTTCACTCCTTTCTTTCCTAGATAACCAATTGTTTCTAAATCTGATCTCAGAGAGTTTATATTCATACCATTTATTAAACTCCCAACAGTCCCAATTCCTCCTAAAATACCTTCCACAACACCTCTTTTGTTTCTTATGGGTTTTGATCTACTGTTACCGAACCATTGTTCGATCCCTTGTTCCATATTTACTAGGTGTTGTTTACATTGGGGATATCTTGAGGAAATTTTCCAATCTGACATGTTAAATGTCCATACCATGGTCATAAATGTACCATTCCTCAAAAGAGGCTTAGATTGAAAATGGTTAATCTGGAAAGGACTTGATGGATTGAATTTGACTCCTGTGCAAATTCTATCTGTAACTGAAGAAATATTAATATTTACAGTAGCACATTGCTTCTGATTGTTAATACTTGTTCCACAGCACTCGTATACCCCTGAATCCTTAGGAGCTGGGTTTCCTTGGTACAGAATAAATTTCTGGTCTACCCACTTAACATTCCCATATAAACCCCTATGAATTACATTTGTTGGACCATTAGAAAAACTTCCTAAAAATAGTCCATCTTTTTTCCATGTTAACAATGATTCAGGTGGTAACTCTAATTTCGTGCTACATTCCAGAGTAAAAGGATTTCTTCCCTCTAGGATTTCAATTCTTTGTGGATTAACTCTTACTTCAAGTGGTAAATTATTAGTCATAGTGAGATCAATTGCTATTCTCACTTTAACAGGTTCTCTTGCTATTTCGAAGTTCCAGGTCTTCACCCAGTCTTCATTACCCTTACTCATAGAAGGGTGATATTCTGGATCCAATATTTTTACATAACTTTGAGTGTGGAACCAGATTTCCGTTTTAGATCTGCCCATTTTTCCTGATGCTATCATATTATTTGTGATATCACCTGACCACTTGGCAGTTTCATTACCTATTATTTCTACACTCCAAAATAATACCTCTGTTGGTGTGCATTCCCATGAACCTGTTTTGTCATTATGTGTATAGGTTCCCTGTAAATGGGTTTGTTTCTGTTTAGGTCCTGCTTTAGCACTTAACATAATGTTTGTGTCGTGTGTGTAGTATATTTCAATACAACATTTTGCACCATAACCCAAACATAAATGTCCTGTAATGTCCTTTGAATAATCTTTCAAGCGTTCTTTAAGCAAGTGTTCTAGTGTATAGTCTCTTGTTTTCCGTGGTAGTAAATCCACCTCCTTTATTTGGTCACTCCCGTTGTTTCCACTCTGTAACGCGTCTTTCATCAAAACGGCAGCCAGAGTGCATATCAGAAGGAAAGTTCCCACCAAATAACATCTTCTGAGACTTCTATATTGACTGCGATGAACCTTTGATCTGTCTCTTTCCTCAAGGAGATGTAGTTCCTTGTGAAGGTTCATTTCCTAAAAAAACAAGCAGTATCATTATTTTGAAACATATAATTTACACTGATCAACATGTACCCACAGTTTTTGTTGTCTGCGAGTATTTTTTCCTGCTTTGGGTGATCTTTGCACCAAAATCATCACTTGTCCCATTGTATCAATTATTTCAAAGGGACCTTCCCAATTACTTTCCCAAGGTCCACTCTTCTTGAAGGTTTTAATCATCACTGATGCACCTTTGACAAACTTTGAAGAGTGAGGTGGCATCATACGTTGCATTCTAGATGCTGCATGTGGAAGAATTGTTTGTAAGTTTTCTTGCAGCAACTGCAACCACCTGGACCTTGCTATAGCATCTTTTTGGGGTGTAGACAAACATGGTTCATGCGGAAATATTAATGGCATTTTTCTTCCTGTCATTAATTCAAAAGGAGTGTATTGTGTTGTAGAGGAAATTGTTCCTCGAATACTCATCAAAACAAATGGTATTGCATCAACCCATGTATTTCCTTTATCCAACAACATTTTTGCAATCCTGGATTTTATTGTTCGGTTCATTCTTTCCACTATACCTGCAGATTGTGGATGATAAGGAACATGGAATTGTTGCTGTACTCCTAGAATACCACAAACTGTTTGCATTATTTGTCCAGTAAAGTGACTTCCTCTGTCAGAAGTGATCATTCTTGGGATCCCCCAAGTACAAAACACATGATTTACCAATGCTCTAGCTGTAGACAAAGCATCATCTTTCCTGACTGGTAAAACTTCTACCCATTTTGAGAACACATCTACCACCACCAATGCATACCTGAGTCCATGTTTACCTGTAGGCAATGGACCTATGTAATCAATCTGCAATGTAGACCATGGACCATCTGCAGGTGCAATTCTTTGGAGTGGAGGTTTTTGTCCTTTAGGTCGAGGGTTCACTTGAGCACAAATGAGACATGACTGAACAACATTTTGTACAGTTTCCTCCATTTTGTCCCAATAAAACTTTCCTTTAAGAACTTCCAGCAACTTTTGCTGACCCAAATGACCTAAGCTCTCATGATTGTATCGGGTGAATTCAGTTTGTAAATGCTCTGGCACAACAGGACGCAATTCCCCGTTATAGTCATGACACAAAACCCCGTTTTCACAAACAAAGGGAGGTTTTGGATCAACCTGAGAAACTGCAAGGGATTGATCCTTTGCTTGTTCCTCTGCAAAAGAAGGCAAATGCGTGTCTGTTTTCCTAGCTGGTAAGGCTTTCAATTGTTCAGGTTCGAGGACCTCTGCTCCTGTTAAAGCGGCCTCTTTTGCTAATGCATCTGCAGTAGAATTTCCTACTACTAGCTCATGGTTTCCTTTCTTATGTGCTGGGACTTTGACAATTGCATATCCTTTTGGATTCTTTGCAGCTAATTCAACAATTCTTTTTAGAGTATCACTGTGCACCAACACTTTGTTTGATGAATCAACAAAGCCTCTTTTTTCCCACACTGGTAGGTAATCTGTCAAAGACCGAACCACATAAGAGCTATCACTGTAAATGACCAAAGGACTTCTGTTCTCCTTTTCATCAATCTCCAACACTGTCCTGACAGCTTCTAACTCTGCTCTCTGAGCTGAATAGTGTCCTGGTAACTTGTGCTGGATTGCATATCCTCTTTCAGGATACCAGATAGAATACCCTGAACAGTAATGTCCTTCATTGAAAAACCGTGATCCATCCACAAAAACTGCTTCGTCAGTCTTTTCTGCTTCTCTTCTGAACATTGAAATGTATGTCTCCTGAAATGTGTGTAAGCATTCATGTGCCTGACCCTCGTACTGCATCAATTGGGGAAGTACATACTTGGCTTTGTGGTCAACTTCAAGTTGTTTTGGAGACAGAGTCAACAACCAATGTGCAAATCTTTGATGAGATACACCTGGAATATTTTTCTCAAGGAGAAGTTTTAATGTGGAGTGCGGCGTCTGCAAAATTAATTTGTTAAAGCCAACAATGTGTTCAGTTGCTTTTACAGCAAAATACACTCCCATCAGATGTCTCGCACAAGTTTCGAACCCTTTTTCCACCGGAGTAAGGAGTTTTGAGAAATATCCCAAAATTCTCCATTCCCCTGACTGCAATTGCAACAACACAGATGTAACAGCAACTTCTGACGTATGTACCTGCAAAGCAAATGGAGCTGATGCTTCCACAGTTGACAAGGCTGGAGCTGTTTGCAAAGCTAACTTCAATTGTTCAAATGCCTTTTGTTCCCGGTCTGTCCATGGACCAAAGGAATCATCATGGCTCTTTTTCAAGAGATCATATAAAGGCTTTGCCTTTTCAGCAAATCCCTCAATGAATTCTCTGGAAAAATTCACAATGCCCAAAAAGTGTCTGAGATCCTTATGTGACATTGGAATGGGAAGTGAAGCAACAGCTGCAACCCTGTCCTGGAGAGGCATTCTCTTTCCTGGTTTAATTAGGATCCCCAGATATTTCACTTCACGTTGCATCAGTTTACACTTCTTTGTGTTCAATTTTAGACCTGCTTCGTGCAACAAGGTAAACAATTCCGCTAAAACTTCCAAATGTGTTTCCCTGTCTTCTGTGGCCACCAAAATATCATCAACAAACTGTTTGATATATTTCTGATGTGAACTCCTTCCCAACACTTTTGCTAGTGCTTGATGAAATATGCTAGGTGACAAATGGGCACCCTGAGGCAATCTACAGAACACATACTGTTCATCCAGAAATGTAAAAGCAAACTTGTATTGACAACTCTTTTCCAATTCTATGCTAAAAAATCCATTGCTAATATCCAAGACCGAGAAATAATTCGCTTTTGCATCTAGTTGTCCCAACAAATCATGTGTGTCAGCAACAATTGGAGCTACATTAGGCGTATATTTGTTCAAAAGCCTTAAATCCAAAAGCATACGATATGAACCATCAGGTTTCAAGACACACCATAATGGATTGTTTGTCACAGAGTTTGCTTTCCGTATGACACCCTGCTGAAGCAACTCCTCAATAATCTTAGACATTGGACCTATTGATTCTGGAGGCAATTTGTACTGTTTTTGGGCTGGTGGATCCCTACCCTCTATGTTCACAAGTACATCTTTCATTGTACCTACTTCATTCCTGTACTGTGCCCACAAAGAAGGAATACTTTCTACAATTTCCTTTAACTGTACATCACCACCAGTGTCAGGCCAAACATGATCAGAAGGAATAACATCTGTTAAGCAAATAGTTCCAACCTTGCTGTATTCACTTGGATCAATCAGTACCGGTTTAGAACCATCAACATCCTTCCAAATCACCTTGTTTCCCAAATCAATAATCCAACCTCGTTTGTTCATTACATCAGTCCCTAAGATATTCTCTGAATTAGGACAATGCCAAATATCAATGCTCGTCTCCAAATGTCCAGGAATTTCAAACTTAACATCAGATATCAATGTGGCTGACACCCCCCCACGACCATTGAAGCCTACAATTGTACAAACAGGTGCATTTTTGGATGGGATCTGAAGCTTATTTGTGACACTCAGTTGAGCTCCAGTGTCTATGAGGAACGTGATCTTTTCCCCTTGAAGAGATCCTGTTACAAAAGGTCTTCCACATTCATCCAAAAATACTGGGGCTACATATTCCAAGGGTCGAGAGGTTGGAATCTTTTCTAGTCATGCTGATCCTAACAGACCATCATCTCTGTCAATCATGACGCGTGACCTCCCTTTTGATCCCTGTATTGATATTTCCCTAATTTGCCGGATTAGAGATGCATAGGGAGATTCTCTTTCCTCTGAAGGAGGAGGAGGTGCAGTGGGCACTAGACCATTCTCTTTCCCTATATTCTGGGTCTCTCTAAGGAAACTTTTACACTGCCATTTTAAATGTCCCACTTTACCACAATGATAACAAGACATCTGACCTCTCTCCCAAGTTCCTTTCCTTTTTGGCTTTGGAGCAATACTTTTTTTAGGAACAGGTGCAGTCCTGGAATTAGTTTGACTGTCCTGATTTGCATTGACTGATTGCTTATTTACTTTATTCTGGACAGCAGAAATCTTTGCCTTTGTGCTTGTTTGCTTCAATGACCTTCTGATGTGGTCAATGAACATTGCTGCATCATATAAAGCAAGTTTTTCTGAGGCAATTCGTAATGATACTGGATCCAAATATTTAAACTTCTTTACAAATGCCTTTATCATAGCTGAAGGTTCTTCACCCTCATCTATCCCTAAGACCATCCTGTATGCTTGCTCAAACTTCATTAAGAAAGCAAAAGGATCATCTTCCAAGGTTGGCTTCAAAGAATCCAGAATATCTACTGTTGGTTCACATTCTCCAGTAGTGAAAAATATAAGCTGTTTCAATCTATCTGATTCAGTACTATGCATCACCTCATTGTCCTCATTCACCACAGGCGTCGGCAGTAACCTCTTGGCCATGTGAGAAGGTAACCATACTCTGAAAATCTTATTTTTCTGTTCATCAGTAAGATTAAATTTATCTGTATACGATTCAAAAGTATTTGCATTGTGGAAAGCATCCATTTTGTCATTGTAAGCTGGAACATCTTTCCCAATTTTCATTAACTGATCATTGATTTTTAAAGTCAACCTAGCTGCCCTTTCATGTAAGCGTCTTCTCTTAAGATCTACCTCTTCTAACTGTTCTGTACTCCCGTGGCTTTGTTCTGGAATATAGGAGGGACTACCTGTAGCAGCAGAGATTTTCCTTATATCCTGGCGTAATTTTGAAACTAATTGTGTCCTAGTTTCCATTTGATCCTCCAACTCCTCAATGTGTTGGGCTAATACCTCACATGCTGAACACTCATTATAATCCTCTTCCACTGTCTGTGTGTCAGTGTTACTTGTGCCTTTAGTGTTCACACATACCCTATGTGTCTGTTTCTCTTCAATAACTAAAGAATTGTACACTCTGACCATATGCAATACATTCCTTAATTTCTTTTGCAACCTATCAACACAAATAAATTTCTTATCTAATCGCTGATTTTCTTCCTCACACTGAGTGTATAAACTAGACCAAAGCTGTGCATTAGTATGACTACTTACATACTTAAAATCTAGCTTGCTCTTATCAGAATATGAAACAATGAACTCCATACTCACTCAGTTACACGATCTTCTGTATGCACTGTGCTGTCAAGGCCAAAATTCCTCTGCTCTCACACAGACGTTCCGCACACAGGCTTCCGTCTACTCGTGCAGCTGATAGCTGTAAGCGTGGCTCACCGTCCTAGGTACTTTACGAAGTCCTGAAGCTTTGCACTTTGCAAACGATTCCTCCGTTCAGTCCTCCCCTTTGCAAACAAAGGACTGAGGAATACTTCCAGACAACGACTGAGTGGCTCGCCAAATGTTAAATAACGTCCCACACCACTTGACTGATGAGACAAGAGGTGTACTTCGGTGATACCAAGAAGCAGCTGGAGTCCAATCCAATTTGTGGTTAAAACAGCAAATGAAGGTTTAATTCAAACGAATAGATAGGTTACAGTCCAAAAATTAAACAAAGTTAAAAGAACATAGAATATGCATGACAAATAACAAGTGTCAATATGAAGAGAGTGAGAGCTGGTATGAAGGTGGAGTTAGTGCTCTACCTCCATGTTACCAAAGCCTGCTTATAAAGGCTGAGGATGCTTTACCCTCATCCAAGTTTTTTCCCCATAAGGAAAGGTGTAGGTATGATCCTTCCATGTACTCCGGATCGTTCCTTGTTTGACCATAGCCCTAAGTTTGGCTACACTGACGTATTGTTGTTAGTAACGAGACTTCTTCTACCTCCACCCAACATTCCACTAGCCCCTTCATCTGTCAAGGATGACATGCTGGACACAAATGCTACTCCATGACCTTCTCCACTCACACTCTAAGTTCAGCAAGATTTAACAAGGGAACATTTTGGGCCCTGCTGGCTGTGGCCTGGCTTTGGTGAAGCAGCTGTCCTCTGCCTCTAGCCTCCCTCTTTGGTGCTGCACTTCCCTCCACATCTCCACTGCTCTCCCCGCTTGACATCCGCCCTATCCAGGTCGGGTGAGTGGCCTCATCGTCCACCACCTCCTCTTCCAAATCATTCAATGGCTCCTCCTCCTCCTTTGCGCAACGACGAGGGCAACAGGCTGCCCTGATGGCAACTGTGTCTCGTCATCGTCGTCACTGAGGGCCGATTGCTGGTCAACAGAAACAACAGGAGATAACGGATGCTCCAGTGTTTGTGCATCAGTGAAGTCATCTGTTACCGCTGGTGATTCAGGACATGGTGGAACAGAGAAAGGGACAGTGAATGGAGCCAAAAACAGCTCCTGGGAGGCGGGAAAGGTGGGATTAGGTTGCTGGGAAGATTGGGCATGTTGTGTGGAAGGAGGAGCAGTCTGTTGGGTAGGAGGGGGAGTTCAGGTAGAGGCTGACTGGCTGGTGGAGAATGTGCTGGAAGCATTGTCCGCCAGCCATTGCAACACCTCTTCCTGGTGCTCGGGCTTACTTAGGTTTGTACCCTGCAGCCTACTCAATGTGGTCATCAAGCCAGGGACTGTGGAGAAGCGTAATACTTGCTGCCGCAGAGCTGTAGGCGCAGTAGAGGCTGTTGGTTGAGCGCAACCTTGCTGAACATCTACATTTCCACGCCCCCGTCCTCATCCTCTACCCCTTGCGCTAGCTTTGCACATTTTGGATGTACTATTCTCTTTTTGATGGTCTATACACCACAAAGAAAAGCTGTTTTCCAGCTCTATATGAACTTGGAAATGCAGTGAATTGCTGCAATTTTTCAGGCCCCCCAAAAATGCAAGGCTTTTTTCAGCTCTATATGATCTAGTCACTGCTGTGTATTCCAGCTATTCTGTGTGCGAACAGCCAACAATGAAAGCTGTTTCTCCACTATATATATGAACTTCCACGTCCGTGGAAAGCTGGACTGATGTCCCTGCAGTATATAGCTCTGAGAAGAGCTGTTGGTTTTCTTCTTTAGTTCTTGCCTGCCTATCTGAAGGTAATCGCTATCTAGCCCTCAGCAGATGTCTTTCTCTCCCTACCTCTGACCGCTAAAATGGCGAATAGAGCGGCAGCCGTTCTTATGAATGGGAGGTCACATGTTTTCGGCAGCCAATGGGTTTTTTCAATTTTTTTCACTGCCTCCGTTGTCGTAGTTCCTGTCTCACCTCCCCTGCACATTTATTGATGCAAAAAACGCACCAGGGAAAGTGGGAGGGGACACGAATTTTGACTGCGTATGCGGCCTGGTATTCGATTGTGAACGAATACATCCAACACCATGATATTCGATCAAATACTTATTCGATTGAATGGCGTTCGCTCATCTCTAATAATACACAGGTATATGTGAACTCCTATTTTAGTCCACAGCATATGGTCTCCACTTAGGAATTACCGTATTTTTCGGACTATAAGACGCACCGGATCATAAGACGCACTAAGGTTTTAGAGGAGGAAAATAGGGAAAAAAAAAATTTTAAGGAAAAAAAATTGGTGAAATATTTAATAACTTAATAATATAATATTTCACCAATGTAAATAGAACCGGGGGCTTTCGGACACAGGGATACCAAATGTGTATGTGTTTCACAGTAATGTTTTTGTTTTATATGTATTCTAGGGATATGGGGGTGATTTGAACATATCTATCTATCTAATCTATCCTATCTATCTGTCTGTCTGTCTGTCTGTCTATCTGTCTGTCTGTCTATCTATCTAATCTCATTCATGGATGGAAAGAGACACCCTGCAGTGAAGCTATGCAAGAAGAGAAAAAGGGGCGGGCCAGACGGGTGAAGGAGGTGTGGTTTTCTAAGCAAACTTGAAAACACGCCTCTTTCACCCGTCTTGCTCGTCCCTCCTTCACTGCCTCTCAGATCTGGCTCCTGCAATGATGCCACACAGGCAGGGAAGTAGGGGCGGGCCAGATGGGTGAAGGAGGCGTGGTTTCAAGCTTGCCGAGAAAACCACGCCTCCTCCTCCCGTTTGGCCCGCCCCTCCTTCCCTGTCTGTGTGGCATCATTGCAGGAGCCAGATCTGAGAGGCAGTGAAGGAGGGGCGGGCCAGACGGGAGAAGGAGGCGTGGTTTTCTCGGCAAGCTTGAAACCACGCTTCCTTCACCTGTCTGGCTCGCCCCTACTTCCCTGCCTCTCATATCTCGCTCCTGCAAACACGCGACACAGACAGGGAAGGAGGGGCAGAGCAGGCAGGCACTGTGCTGCTCTCCTTTTGATTCTCATAGACAGGGCACAGACGCTGCACACGCTGCATTCGGACTATAAGACGCACACACATTTTCCTCCCATATTGGGAGGAAAAAAAGTGCGTCTTATAGTCCGAAAAATACGGTAAATACACTTTGAAAAACCGCAAAACATATCAAAACGTTTGGTTGGATCTTACCATAATGGCGGTGAATCGACTTCCACGGCTGTGACTGCAGCACAGGTGAGCGTGCACGGGCGCAGACAAAAAAACAACAGAAAGTTGACAGAGTGCCCATAGCAAAAGAAAATAGTTTCTGCACTGAACACAGTGAGAAAGCTGAAAGAGGACTCAGCTAAACTTACTGCTGGGCAGTGAAAGAGCTTCAACACAGCTGAAGAATGGAAAAGCAGGTAAAACAAAAGACTGCAATACAACCTCTCCTAAACCATCAGTGTTTGGGAGTATTTAAAATACAAGTAATTAAAATAGTATTTTGTAATTAAAATACTTTTTTTATTCAGTATTTTGTATTTGTAATTGAAATACTTTTAGGAAGTATTTTACATATTTTAAATTACTGTCTAAATTCAAAACAAATGTTGGAATTTAAATAACCTGCCTCACCGCACTTAAAAAAAAACAACAGCGCAAGTCACGTCATCACTCTCGTTTCTCGTGCGAGGTGCAACTAGAGGAGGGAAAATTCAAGCACGTTCCAGCAACGCAAGTCCGCCTTGTAGTGAAGCGTGATTTATTTTTCGTTTTTAATCATCCCAATCGCGTATGCATTCCGTAAAATTACTTCAAAAATGGAGGAAAATCGTTATACCAGTGAAGGGGACGCAACTGACAATAATTCAGACCTCGAAGAACCACATCACCCTGCAATTTTGGACGAAACTTTTTTCAAAATTAATAAGACTAAATCTGAAGCAGAGGGGCAGGACAAAAACTGTCTGCTTATTGCAAGGCCTGTCCAAACAAGCTAATCACGGGTCAAATAAAATCAACGTCCAACTTCCTTAAGCACTTAAGGGTAAGTTATTTAATGACATCATGGCTTGGTTTTTATTTTACAATCCCCAACCCCGAAGCAAATTTTTAAAACCAAACATATGATTTAGTTGTGCGTGAGTTGAAAGTGATAAAAGCCTTTTCCTTTTTGGATGATTTATTTTTTACCACACTATTAAAAATGTAAATAAAATGCTGATATTAAATTAAAAATTAAATATAATTATTAGAGATGAGCGAACAGTGAAATATTCGATATTCATCTCGAATAACCCCTCAAAATTCGACTATTCGAACGAATAGCAAATCCCATTATAGTCTATGGGGAAAAAAGCTTTGTTTCAGGGGAAACCACCATTCGACTCAGGAGGTCACCAAGTCCACTATGACACCCCAGGAAATGATGACAACACCTCTGGAATGCAACTGGGACAGCAGGAGAAGCATGCCTGGGGGCGTCTAACATGCCCAAGTAACTGTATTACGCCACTAATAATGCGGGAGTTGACTTTTTACCATAGGAATGCATTGACCAGCGTTGATTGGCTGAATGCCATACAGTGTACAGCATTCGGCCAATCAATGCTGGTTCTGCCAGAGGAGGCGGAGTCTAAGATTGGTCCACAGCAGTCTCCATTGTGGTCCGATCTCAGGTGTAGCAGAGTTCAGCGCACAGCTCTGCTACATCTGAGGTATAGCAGAGTTGAGCACACAGCGGGAGCTGACTTTTTACTCATAGGAATGCATTGACCAGCATTGATAGGCCGAATGCCATACAGTGTACAGAATTCGGCCAATCAACGCTGCTTCTGCTGAAGGAGGTGGAGTCTAAGATCGGTCCACAGCAGTCTCCATTGTGGTCCGATCTCAGGTGTAGCCAAGTTGAGCGCACTGCACTGCTACATATCAGATGTAGCAGAGTTGAACACACAGCTCTGCTACATCTCAGGTATAGCAGGGTTGAGTGCACAGCTCTACTACATCTCAGATGTAGCAGAGTTGAGCGCACAGCTCTAACACATCTCACATGTAGCAGAGTTGAGTGCACAGCTCTGCTACATCTCAGATATAGCAGAGTTGAGCGCACAGCTCTACTATATCTCAGATGTAGCAGAGTTGAGCACATATCACATTGAAAGCAACAGGGAAAAAAGCAGCCCGAGCGTATATTCCGTGTGAAGGGGTCCTTAGACTTCATTCTGCAAACACCTCTCACTGTGAACGCAGGGGCTGGACTGGGGAAAAGTCTCAGCTCGCCCTAGAAGCAGCTTGTGCTCCTATAGGCTGAAAGCAAAACATGTGACTGAAATTGCAAGATGCTAAAACATGTGGGTTTGCAAAGTTAAAACAAGGTGCAAACCTAGTTAACCTCTACACTGCTGCAGACAATCCTCAGTGTATACTAAATAATGCAGCACAATACAATATACAGCACAAAAAAAAGAATGGCTGTCATCAGAAATTGCCACCTGACAATATAAGAGACAATATGGTGACATAATGATGACAAACAGAGCGTTAACATCCCGTTCTGGGACACTGCAGGGTAATTCTCTATTATAGCTTGAAGGTAGAACACGATCAGTTGTGGTCAAATACAAATACAATAATTAGAATAAGAAAACTGGTACCAGGAGGTGCCGTGTCTGCCTGGCGTGTGTTTTGCCTCAAAGATGCTTGTATTGGCTTGTGCGGATACATTGGGCGGATGCGGCATATTCTGTTCTAAGTAATTATATTTATAGGCATTCTCATTGTGTATTATTTTTAGTATGTGACCTCTCATCTATTTTTCTATGCATATTGGCAACGCTGTATTATTGTGTTTTTTTTTAGGGGCTTATAGATAATTATCTTGTGATATGAGATTTTCAGTTGTGTATACTGTATATATACTGTATATATTGTCAGAGTCTGGGGTTGCTAGGTTGGGAGGCATAGACACAAAAGTCCAGTTTGTTTTAGTCCAAAACAAAGGTAGAGTTTTATTTTCACTCAAAAAGGTAGTGCAGCAACAAAAGGAAACAATACAAAAATAAATACCTGCCCGGCTAGGCTCTAACTGAACATAGAATCCAATCCTACCTGTCATTCCTAAAAATCCAGCACAATACTGAGCATTTACCAAAATGCTCAGCAGACGAACGTTGTCTGCTGAGAACAAACATTCCTGGAGTTATCTCATCTCACCCACCTTAGTAGTCTTGGTGAGATGTACACCTCCATTACCTGACCAGCCATCAGCTTACAATATATAAAATATGATTGCATTTATACCCAGACATGTGATTGTGTTGCACTGTGGGCATTGCTAGCCTATATCTTTATTATTGTCTTTTCTCCATTTACGTAATTCAATTGTTACAGCTACAAATAGCTTGTGACTAATGGAGCCAGCAATACCTGCAGCCTCTTCTAGAAAAAAAAAAATAATATTACCAAATTTGTTTGGTGCCCAAGTCTGATGACACAGTTTTCAAGGAAATATCCAATATCTCTGGTGATCTGAACTAGTACAGAATAGGTTGATGGTAATATGAATACTGGTTATGGGTTAGGATGCATATTCAGATATATTTATGTGATCATTAATGGCTGCATGTGTGAGGGTTTCAGCGACATGTGGCTGCCACTATAAGGGCCCCTTCACACGGAGTATACGCTCACTGATTCTGAACGTGTAACACATCCCGAATCAGCGGCGTTAAAACAGATCCCATTGCTTTCTATGGGAGTCAGCATACGTGCGCTTCCCATAGAAATGAATGGGCTGCTTTTTCCCTATTGTTTTCAATGTGATACACGTTCAGAATCAGTGAGCGTATACTCCGTGTGAAGAGGCCCTAAGTGAGCATTCACCCATAATACTGAGGGCAAGTTCACACAGGGTTTTTTTTAACTGGAACCTGAGGTGGGGCACCTCGGCCTGATGAATAAGCATCTCGCTTCTTTTTTCTGGGAGCCAGGTTTTTTTGGGCAGGGTTTTAAGGCGAATATGGCCTCAAAACCCTGACCAAAAAACTCTGCATGAACTTACCCTAATAGTCCTCATGGTCTAGGTAGGATTAGTGGTTTAGAATGGAAAGGAGGTCAATTTTGTTATGTGTACTGGTCTATAACAGATGAGAACTCTAGCATGCATTTTTACTCTATGTGATCATAATAGGTTCACTATCCTCACTGTGTCCACTACAAGTTCAGTATATTTTAATTTATGTAGCTGCTATTAAAATCCCTAGTGGCAGCTTCAGGCAGAAAGGATTTTATCAAATAAATGATGTGTGGCTACTTGTGGAAGTGAGATTTCCAAGAATACAAAACTTCCACTGAGTGGTTATGTGATTTTAATATCTACATTGTGTGAAATGGATAAGTCTGTTTATTTAATTTAATACATACCTCTTCTTCTTGCACCAGACTCTGTTAACAATCAGTAAGATGAAAACAATGAAGAGGAAAACAACTGTAGCTGTGAGACCAATCAACCATGGCTGAAGTCCAGTAGACTTATTTGTATTCGATGATTCTTGCCGCACACCTGATGGAGAAAAAGAAGGAGGCAAATTTGCTGAATATTTTGGCACTAAATAAAGTTATTGTTATAATAATTATTATTAACCACGTAGCCACATAGGATGTGCTATTACATCCTGGCTGTCTGAGGAGGAGGAACAAGCAGAAGCCTGACTCAAGATCACCTCACTCTCTGATAAAATATCCTCCTGTGAGTTGAGCAAGCTAAATCAAAAACTCCATCAACATTCTCAGAAACTACAACATTCCAAAACCAAAATCAGAGTGGTTCTGGCCACCCACACTCTTGTTGTATGAATAGTAGTAATACTTGCGCAGGTGCTTCCCCCTCCCCCTATTTTGTTGTCTGTTTCCTGAGGTTTTTTTTCCTATTTTTTTTAAGGACAGCATTCCTAATTATTAACTGAAATAAACACTGAAATAAAGGAGATTCTTATTTTACATTAGTGAAGAATGTAGTACTAGTAGTACCATGGCCACCAGTACTACTTTACTATTGTATGTGTGTATATTGCGAGGTTATAACCAAATCAGTTTCTCAGTTGGTTATAACCTCGCAATATGCAGCAAAGGCTTCTGGGAAGTCGGGCATGTTGTTCAGGGTTGCTTGCTATAGAGGGCAGCAAACAGAGGCACTGTCTCCCTGTTTACATCTTGGGAGACAGATTTGCATATTCCTCCCATGTTCCTTTGCAGTGGAGCAACTATGGCTATAAGTCTCCACACACCTGAGAAGGTGGTCTCTCCCTAAGGATAGACGTTATCCCCACAATCTTATATATGTACATACAGAGAAATACTTAATATATTTTCTTCAGATTAACCACAATGATCCATCCACTTCATACAGGATAAGGATTAGACACCAGATCAGAGAGGAAAGAAAAAGGTGGCATTCTTAAATGTTTTTGCTTTTTTTTTGTTTTTTGTAAGATTAGAGCAGGCTAGACTGTATAGGGGGATTCACACCAAAAAAAAAGAGACAACAATGGAAATTCTTTTTTTTACATTAGCAAAGAATGCACTACTAGTAGTATCACAGCCACCACTACTACTATACTGTACTACTGTGTGTGATGTAACTCTAGAATTCCATGTGTGCACGTGATGTTATGTGTGAGACATTATCTGCTCTGAATTATATAGTCTAACACATGGAATTAGATGGACATTTTCCCATAAAGCAGCCATTTTTGTGTGTCCAAAGTGAATCACCATTTTGTTCAGTTTCATTATAAAATTAACAATTTGTAATATTCGGGATGAACCAGGTTTGTTACCAACTGATTTGCCCATCTCTAGTTGTTACCTCACAAACAGACTAGTGGCCTGGTTGTGCACTTTCCTGATTTGACCTCCTGAGTCTGGTTGTCTTTGTCATGGCCCTTGTAATCATGGGTCCTGGTTTGATTTCTGATTGTACAGCATTTATTTCATGGACCAGTTTCTGTGGTGAAAACTTAGACCTGAAATCTATCTCTAAGTGCTGTATAGGTGTTAGGGAATTTCTAGGACAGCAATTCCCCAGTAGCTGCTGAAAACCCTGGGAAGGGGCACAAGAGACAGTGAGCCCTAAGCTGAACCCCCCCCCCCCCCCCCCACACACACACACACACACACACACACACACACACTGTCCCTTCCTGCCTGGTCCTATCCTACGTAATAGGCGGCAACTTGAAGGCAATCCCTTCCTATATATGTGACACACAACACGCAGACAAGACAGACAACAACAAAGGGAGGTCATCTAGCCAGGGT
The DNA here is from genome assembly GCF_031893055.1 of Leptodactylus fuscus. Taxonomy (NCBI): domain Eukaryota; kingdom Metazoa; phylum Chordata; class Amphibia; order Anura; family Leptodactylidae; genus Leptodactylus; species Leptodactylus fuscus. The sequence continues at coordinate 211,092,154 of NC_134265.1, forward strand.
TCGGTAACAGTCAAGCAATGCAGTGCCAAATTGAAGTCCAAAAGAATAGTCAATAGGAAAAGCCAAGGTCAGGATTAAGAATACAATTAACTAAACAGCAAGAGAAGCACGAGGCAATAGCAAGCATCAATGTGAATGCGAGCCAAGAATAAATAGGGAGGATGAACCCACCCTGCACCTGATAGGAAGGCAGGTTGTCAATCACAGAACAAGACTAAGTTTAACTATTAGGGCCCCTTCACACGGCGGATACGCTCACTGCTTTGGAGCATGTAAACGTTCCGTAGCAGCGGCGTCTAAAAGCAGATCGCATTATTTTCTATGGGAGCCGGCAGACGCGCGCTCGCCATAGAAATGAATGGACTGCTGCTTTTTCCATTCATTTCTATGGGGAGCGCACGTATGCCGGCTCCCATAGAAAACAATGGGAACTGCTTTAGACGCCACTGCTACGGAACATTTACACGCTCCAAAGCAGTGAGCGTATCCGCCGTGTGAAGGGGCCCTTAGAGTAGCAGAGGGAAATGAAGGTGAAAGCAGATGGGTGTGGTGGAAAATCAATTACCAAACTAGAGCCGTGTTCACACAGTGCAACCAAAACCTCTAAGCAAGGAATCAAACTGCACACGCTTCCTGCACTGCAGCATGCGAGCAGAGGGTGGCGCAGTGACCCGAGAAGGCAGAGACGTTACAATTAGAGATGAGCGAACAGCGTTCTATCGAGTACACCGCGTGGCAAATGCATTTAAATTTCGATTCCCCTCCCACCTTCCCTGGTGCTTTTTCTGCACCAATAACAGCGCAGGGGACAGGAACTATGACAACGGAGGCCATGAAAAAAACTAGTAAAAAGCCATTGGCTGCTGAGGACATGTGACCTCTGATTCGAAACGAACAGGCGCCATCATCTCCGATTCATTTGCAGCTTGCACTTAGTTAGAGAGCGACATCTGCTGAGGGCTAGATAGGTTTTAGATTCTGCTAGGCAGGAATAGCAAAGAAGAAGAACCACAACAGCTCTTTTAAGAGCTACACTAAAGTGAGAAGCTGAAACAAGCTTGGCACAGTGTCTACCCACAAACGCCAAAGTGGGATTCACAGCATTTAAGCCAGGCTGTATCCGCGGTGGGGATTAAGCTAAGTGGGATACACTGAAATTGTATGCCCATATACCCTATATACGCTTAATCCAGGGTTCAGCAGTGTGTTTCCCCCACTGCTGAAACTAAGGGGTATACACTGAAATTCTCAGCTTATATACACTATAGACGATTCAACCAGGTTGTCACGGTGTGTACCCAGAAAAAAATCAGTGGGATATACATTCTAATTCTCAGGCTATATACGCTTAATCCAGGTTGTCACGGTGTGTACTCACAAAAAATCAGTGAGATATACATTCTAATTCTCAGGCTACATACGCTTCATCCAGGTTGTCACAGTGTGTACCCACAAAAAACAGTGGGATATACATTCTAATTCTCAGACAATATACGTTTCATCCAGGTTTTCACGTCACGGTGTGTACCCACAAAAAATCAGTGGGATATAGATTATAATTCTCCGGCTATAGATGCTTCATCCAGGTTGTCACAGTGTGTACCCACAAAGAAAACAGTGGGATATACATTCTAATTCTCAGGCTATATATGCTTAATTCAGGTTGTAACGGTGTGTACCCAACAAACCATCAAAACCATCTAAAAATGCGCAAGGCTAAGGGACGTGGACGAGGCCGGGGACGTTGGAATGCTGCTGGGGAGCAAGGTCGCGGTGAAGCCACAGCGCATTCCGTGCCTACTCCTCAGGGGCAGCAAGCATCGCTCTTCTCCACAGTCCCCGGCTTGCTGGCCACATTTCATAGGGTGCAGGGCACAAACCTAACTAGGCCCGAGCACCAGGAACATGTGTTACAATGGCTGGTGGATAATGCTTCCACCACATTATCCACCAGTCAGTCAGCCTCTACCTCAACTCCTCCTACACAACATTCTGGTCAGCCTTCCTCACGAAAAGAACAATCTTCCCAGTAGAGTAATCCCAACTTTCCCTGCTCCCAGGAGCTGTTCTCTGGTCCTTTAACTGTCCCTCTCCCTGTCCCTCCATTTCCCGATTCCACGGAGCTACCAGACGAGTTTCTGTGTCCAGATGCCCAACACTGGAGTCTGCTCCATCTCCTGCTGATTTTGTGGTGGTTGACCAGCAACCCACCCTCAGTGACGATGACAAGACACAGTTGCCATCAGGGCAGCCTGTTTCGATGTGCGGTGTGCAGGAGGAGGAGGCGAGAGAGGATTTGGAAGAGGAGGTGGTGGACGACGAGGACACTGACCCGACCTGGACAGGGGGGATGTCAAGCGGAGAAAGCAATGTCAATGTTGAGGGAGGTGCAGAACCAAAGAGGGTAGCTAGAGGCAGAGGCATGTCCAGAGGCAGAGGTCAGCTGCTTCGCTGAAGCCAGGCCACACCCAGAATGTCCCAAGATGTTCCCTATCATAGCCAGCCCAAAAAAACTCACCCATCGAGGGCACGTTCCTTGATGGTATGGAGATTTTTCAAGTAATGCGCGGAGGACAAATGTAGTGCGGTTTGCACAATTTGCCACTCGAAACTGAGTAGGGGCTCTGAAAAGAGCAACCTATCGACCACTTCCATGCGCCGTCATTTGGAATCCAAGCACTGGACTCAGTGGGAGAGAGAAAACACAGGACAATCGTCGTCCAGCGTTGCCACCACTGCCTCTCCCACTGTTGCCAGTGCTGGCGCTGCAGAGCACCATCCAGGACACCGCAACATCTGGCTCCGCCACTTTGGGGACTTCTCCTTCATCCTCCCCTGTTTCTGTCTCATCTCCTTCTCCTGCACCATTATGCGCCTCCTCCCAGCAACCCACCATCTCTCAGACATTCGAGCTCAGGCAAAAATACAGCGCTAACCACCCACATGTGCAAGGATTGAACATGCACATCTCCAAACTCCTGGCCCAGGAGATGTTGGCGTTCTGGCTTGTGGAAACTCCGGCCTTCCGGGACCTGATGGCAAGTGCGGCACCTCGCTATGCCGTCCCTAGCCGTCACTACTTCTCCCGGTGTGCCGTCCCCGCCTTGCACCAGCACGTGTCACTCCATATCAGGCGGACCCTAAGTTTTGCGCTTTGCACAAAGGTCCACTTGACCACCGACACAGGTTAAAAGCCTTACTAATTGATCCAGTAATTGTAATAAAAAGTAGCATGTTACTATGAATTTCATCCATTCAACTGAGAACTTCTAGATTATAGGCTTAGTAAAAATGCAAAAATAAAAAAGTATTATATAAATGCAGTCTAAAGCCCCTGTGCTGGGTCAGTGTGCCCTCCAGATTTTTCCCGAATAGCACACTGACCCATTCATTTCTTTGAGCCTGTGCAAATGACTGTGAATTACATGTGTACGGGTCGACAGTCTGGGCCTCAAAATATGAAGCATGTCCTATTCCTGTCCAATTTTGCGGCCATACTTCCATGGCTCCTATTCATTGAAGGAATGGGAACAGCCAAATCACCAGAGTATTGAACTGACAGCTTTATATAAGTTCAGTGCTGTATTGACTTGGTCATTCTGGGGTTCACCTAGGGCCCGTGCACATGGAGTTAACACACGCGCATTTTAGCATAATACAGGTGTATAGAATACACGTGTAAAAATAACACTCCCATTGACTTCAATGAAATTTTTTACACGTGTAAAAAAAACACGTCGTCGTTTTTTGACACATTTTAACCACTTCCGGACCGCCCATAGACTATATACGTCCGGGAAGTGGTTGCCTAGTTCTGCCAGGACGTACCTGTACGTCCACCGTTCTGGTAGCAGCAGCTGCACAGCAGCTGCACGGAGATCGTATACACAGCTATGGACGCAGCCATAAATCAGCTGCCCTCTGACCCGGCGGACACGTGATCCGCAGGGCTCAGTGTCCTGCCAGAGCTGCTGGGTCCTACAGGACTCAGATCAGCTCTGCATACTGTGTATACAGTGTGCAGGAGTCTGTATTCCTCCTGTAACTGAGGTTAAATGTAGCAGCCCCAGTTATAGGAGAAATCAGCCTCCAGTACAAAAAAAAAGTGATCAGATGTCCCCAAAGGTCTCTTATCACCTTATGGGGACACAATCTGCAAAAAAAATAAAATAAAAATATAATAAAAAAGTTTTAAAAAAATGTAAATAAAATAATAATAAAAAATAAATAAATAATACGCTAATAAAACGCCGTTATTAAAGTTATAGCCCCGCCCCCGATGACACCATACAAAATAAAAATTACCATAACAGAGGAAAAACTATTTTATAAAGTTTTTCAGTGACACTTTGTGGTATTAAATTTTTTAAAAAATTATAAATTGAAAACCAGACACAATTTCCCTCCTATTTTGTTTATATTTTCCTGGATATAAAAAAAATTAAAACACATTTGAAAATAAAAATAACATAAAAATAAAGCCCTATGTGTCCCCGAAAAAAGACGCAAAAATTAGTTGACTAAAACATATGAGAAAAATTTTACAGACCTCAAAACCGCACATACATAATAAACCTAAAATGTGTCTGGTCCTGGACCAAAAATTGGCCCGGTACTGAAGTGGTTAAAAATGTTTTTTGACACATTAAAAAATTTCATTCTATGGGAGTGTTATTTTTACACGTGTATTCTATACACTTGTATTATGCTAAAATGCGCGCGCGTTAATTCTGTGTGCACGGGCCCTAAATCAGAACTAACTATGAAGCAGTGAGTCCAGTTCACACAATTCAGCTCAGTCTGAGAAATACGGCCTACACATGTACCTTTATTCCCAGACAAGACATGATTATATAATTCCAGTCTTTGGCTGAGGCCCCACATTATAGAGAAGCGGCTTTTTTGTTTTTAGATTTTACTGTGAGTTTTTGAACAAAAGTCAAAAGTGGCTGAGAAGGGAAATACAAAGGAAACATTTACACTTCTTTCTGTTAAATCCACTACTAGTTTTGGCTCAAAAAAAACACAGTAAAATACAGGAACTTTCTTTGATCAGAAAATCAGCCGTGATTTCCTTTTTGTGACTGGGTTATCTCTCTTGCAGCCTCTGATAATGACCCTATGGTGGACAATGGGCAGTGGCTTAAATACCTGGGTAGCAGCAGTAGCAGCTGCCACAGGGCCCAGGACAATAGGGGGCCTAGTGGGCCCCTGATTTTTTTATTTTTATTTTATACTATTATGCTATGATTATACTCTGGGATTTTTCAGACCCCGGAGTATAATGATCAGAGGGCCGGGGGAGGTGATGGAATATAAAAAACTATGTTACTTACCTCTCCTGCGCTCCAACAGTCTTCAGGCCTATTTGATGACGTCCCAGACGCCACGTAGGCCAGGCCGGCGTCATTATGCATCGCTCACATGACATCTGTTCCAACATTGAAGAGATCTGAATGCAGCAGGGAGTGCACTGGAGCCCAGGAGAGGTATTTTTTTATGTTTGTCACCTCCCATGGGCCTCTAATCATTATACTCTGGATGGTCCACCTGGGGTCATAATAGTGTGTCTTGGGGCCACTATGGGGCATAATACTGAATGAAGGGGCCACTATGGAGTGTAATAGTGTGTGCAGAGGCCACTATGGGACATTATTATGTGTGTGCAGGGGCCATGGTTGGGCATAATACTGTGTGTGTGCAGGGGTCACAGTGGGGCATAATGCTGTGTGTGCAGAGGCCACTAGGTGGCATAATAGTCTGTGTGTGCAGTGAATGCTTGAATATTGTTTGTATTGTTATACCTGTTTGAAAACTCAATAAAAATTACAGTTGAAAAAGAAAAAAAAAGACTAGTATAGTAACAAAAAAAATTAGTTCTTAGGGCTAGTTCACACGCAATTATGCGTGTGCATATTCCGTGTGGCTTTCCACTCCGGATGAGGCCCAAATGAATAGGCCTAGTGCAGAGGTGGCTGACGCGAGGCAGATACCAATGTTATCTGCTGAGTATTGCTAAGTGGGGAACAAAGAACAACTTTCGAGGGGTCTGGGAATGGAGACTCAATGAATCGTCACAGCTCATTCCATAAAGTAAGGGCTAATAGTCCAAGCATTCCATTGCTTTTAAAATTTTGAAAAATTGTCCTTGTTTCTGGCCAAGATTCTTTCATGTGGATATAATGCATTGAGAACAGAGATAATTTCATTTACGTGATATTGCTTCTCCTTTTTCCAGTGTTGTTTTAAAACTAGCAGAGTGGACATAAGTGGGCTTCTACATTCATGTATGGAGTCATATTGAAGATCTAAACAAAGGAGGGCCATCTTCATTACTTACAAACACACAAACTTTCACATTTATAATATTAGCAGGATATATGGGCCTGTCACAGGGCCAATAATGGAGGATGATGCATATAGCCAGGGTTTTTATACTGACTGCAAGATTGGAGTCGGGAAGGAATTTTTTCCCCTGAAACAGGGCAACTGGCATGAGCCTCATGGGGATTTTTTTTTGCCTTCCCCGGGATCAACACTGTATATTGTAGGGTTATAGGATGGACTTGATGGACTGATCATCATCTTCATCCAACCTCATCTACTATGTAACTATGTAACTATATAACCTCGGACAACCTCCATTCACGTATAGCCAATCCCCCTCCCGTCCCATGACAGCAAACGGGGCAGGATGCGGCCGTCAGGAGGCGCCGCTCCCAGGCCCAACCAACCAGGAGAAAGGCTCAGAGCAACGTCCCCAGACAGATCCACGTATATGACAACTGGAACTATAGCGCTGGCCATTTGGTGTCAGCATAAAATCACTGTCATCCCCACAAGGGAGATTCTAGTTAAGCTTGGACAGAATTGAATGCGGGCAAAGTCAAATTATTTTAAACAAATAACATAACAATATACCAATTTAATCCTACCCCAAAAGTAGGAATATCCACATATATATCCTGTGGGGATACTACCATGGTATGCTTTGACTGTGGATATATCAGTCTGGGCTTGTATTATTATCATATGGTCAGGAGACAACTATATGTTAACACCTCTTAGGGCTAGTTCACACAGGGGTTCCGCGTGTACACATTCCATCACAGGTGCCGGTATCAGAAGCCGCGGCAGGTGGATTTTGGTCCGGATTTTGACACGACTACCTGCGTCAAAATCCAGACCAATAAACTACGTGTGAACCCGGCCTTAGTGTTTTGAACTTGCTACATTTTTCCTGAGTTCATGAATGATTTCCTGAGGTGTTTGCATGTGATATGTAACCAAATATGTGTCCATGCGGTAGATAGTACCATATACATGCATGTGTTTTTATTAATTATTTTGTTCACATGGTTGTATTCTCAGTAATAGAATTAAAAGATAAGTTTTATCTACTCTGCTGTTATCTACTCTCCAAATCTTTTTAAGGCCCCACGTGGCGTCCGGCAGCAAAAATCTCTGCAGGAAAATCTGCAGCGTTTTTCTCCGCAGCACTTTAGAAAGAAAGTTCGTAAAGGTTTCCTCTAAGGCCTTATATAATTGTAGATTTGCTACTGTGGATATTGAGTTCCCTTGTCATCTGTAGCTTTTGCTGTTTATTTTGGTGGACAGTAAGCTTACCTTTAAGTACCAGTGGTAGGCAGCTGCCACTAGGACAAATAAAATTATGGGATGCATCAAAAACGGTATGAAAATACTATGCGAACACGAATCACTGGTACGGCCACACTTATGTGTAATTTTGGGCCCCAGTATACAAGAAGATCATAACTGAACTAGATAGAGTGCAAAGAAGAGCAACCAAAATTATTAGGGGAATGGGTGGATTGGAGTATAACAATAGATTGATAAACTTGGAGTTATTCAGTTTAGAAAAAAAGACGTCTAAGGGGGAGATCTAATAACAATATACAAATACATGAAGGGACAATACAAAGAACTTTCTAATGATCTTTTTACTCCTAGGCCAATAACAGTGACAAGAGGACATCATGTACGTCACCAGCAACATAGAAGAGGATTCTTCACAGTAAGGTCAGCGAGGCTATGGAACTCACTCCACCAGGAAGTGGTGATGGTGGATTTACTGAACAAGTTCAAAGAGGACCTGAATGCCTTTCTCGAACAGAAAAATATTACAGGTTATGGGTTTTAGATTATAGTATGATCCAGGGTTTTATACAAATACTATACCGATTGGAGTCGGGAAAGAATTTTTTCCATGACATGGGGCAATTGCCTTAAGCCCCAAAGGGTTTCGTTTTGCCGTCCTCTGGATAAACACTGTAGGCTTACAGGTAGACTTGATGGACCTGTGTCTCCATCCAACGTCATCTACTATGTCATTATGTAACTATGACAGGGCAGAATTTATTAACCCATCATTGCCAGTTTTCCGCTCAGCCCTTTTATGTGCCAAAAATGTGCCACATTCCCTGTGAGAAGGTGACAGGCAGAGTGCTGGAGTCACGGTATATCTCCCCCCAGATTCCTGACTTATGTGTGGTCCACTGCGGGTCAGATGTGGGTTATAGGCTCATTACTGGGCGAGGAAAGGCTGAAGAGCCTGCACTTCAGGGCAGATCCAGAGAGTGAGAGGAAGCATCTGGGTCTGTCCTGAAACTGTGTGACGATAATTGTGCTAGTTGGTTGGGTCCGCACTATTGCTGGTACCGAGCTACCTTCCCCACATTTCCTTTCAGCAAAACATGTAGGGACACCTCAGTCTGACATATCTACTAGAACTCGAACAGGAAAACTAGTGATAATGTGCTATTTTTTTAGCAGCGTCTTTCACCTCTTGGGGCCTTTATTAAGACTGTTGTAAGACATAAAACATATACAGTAGCCAAAAATATTTTAAAATAAGTTATGTATGGAGTTTTATCTTTTTGTGAAATACAATGCAATATTTATTCCCCGGTCAGATCCAAAATGCCTCCCAAACCAATAATAACCTATGTAGGAACATTTAATAGTAGCAGAAATATACCTTTGTGATCACAAACCAATGAACTAATGTGGAGAAAATCATCTTTTTAGTGATATGCACATCAACTTGTAAGTGCACTGCGGACATCCCTTATTTGCAAGATTTGCCTGTAGACAGCCGTAAGCGCACTGGCTCCTCTAGAATTGCTGCCCTGTTAGCTCCTTCATCTGTGAATGAAATTGATAGTCTGTGCTTGTGTCACTACTTTCTATAGGCAAACCTGGTCCTAATTCTGGTGCACCTCCAGACCCATTTATATAAAAAAAATACTATCTCTATATTGCTTCATTGGTTTATGGCCGCAATAGGATTTTTCTGTTCCTATATTCCTATTATTGGTTTGGAAGGGATTTGGATCTGACAGACCTCCCTCAATAGACTTCAACTACTAATTGAAAAAAGAAATAGTAGTAGGCTAGTGGTAGACATGTAACATTACTTCCTATATCTGTTACAACAGACTCAGACTTACCTTGTTCTGCATTTGCAGAGACAAGAAACAACAGAGCAATAATAATGGTGCTGGAGGTGGTCATAATGAAGGATTGAGGGAAAGGCAATCTTTGAGTGAACCTTCAGCTTCAGCAAAGAAATCCAAGTGATCTTTGAGTGCTGTGATCCACAGAATATGCACCTTGTGTTCCGTCTTTCTTTAGTACTCTATTAGACACTCAGTTATCTGCATTTTATGGCAGCCCAAAGGGTAAAATCCACTGAGTTTCAATTCTGTAACACAATAACCCAGCTCCTCCCAGATTTAGCTAACAAAAAAATATTAACCCCAACTATTGTACTTTGAAATGACATAGAACCGCAGCAGATGAATGGCGGACTGTGTTTATTATAGCCATTGCTGTAAGGATACACTACTACAAGCTATATGTGCATTTCTGGAGTAAACATGATGTTGCACAAAAACATGAATACTATTTGACAGTGTAATCCTAATAACTATACAATACTTAGTGTCTCATGTACGAAATGAGACTTGAAGGCATATTCATAAGAAGTATGTACTTGTAGTAACATTTTAACAAGATAATGTATATTGATCCTTATTATGACATGTTCTCCACACGCTGAATTTATTGCGGTTGTAAATGAGTTAAACATCCATTGATGGACTTTGACTGGTAAGTGAGTGATTTCGTCTTCTGCAAAGTGTAAGCCAGTATTACTCTTTCAGTTTCCCCGTCTAATCAGTTCCCAATTTTACTGCTGTCTTGGTCTAACATCCACTTGCTTGGTAGAAACTGACCATTATTTAACTCTTTCCCATATCTCTGTTACTGAATTGTTTTTGTTACCTCGTTTAGCTAATATCAATAATAATGTTAATAGTCTTATTAATTCAGGAGTTATTAGTAACAATAGACTGCATACGGAAACATATTTTATTCCAAGCAAAATCTTAGTTAAAAAATGTATTAAGAGTTCTCGAGGCCTTGTAGAGAATTGTCAGAAGAGCTTGTTGCGGTTGACTTCTTTAAAAGTGATCAAAGAAGGGCGATGAGCTGAGCGTGCAGGTAATGGATCTCTGTCCAGGAATGGCAGATCCCCACATTGTACTTCCACTCCATCCATGTTCAGTGTGAACTCTCCAGCTTGTCGTTCACTCTCTCCTTTGTAGCTCCTCTCCCCGGGTTTATGTTCTTCAATCTTTGGTCCAAATGCCCAATCTACAGATTATAAAAAGACATAATATTAGATTATTATGCATATTAGTACCTGCTTAACATGAAGTTTCCAAACTAAAAATAAATTTAGGACTTCTCAGGAAAAGCAAATGTTGACACGAATATTCTTCTTATAGAAATTTTTATTTAACGGTTGTTTTTACAGTTACGAAAGGGTATAAGAAAGACTTAAAGGTTATAGGGAAAGTAAGGATGTGCTAGGAAGAATAGAAAAGGCAACAAAAGCCTGGCTCATCAATGAAAAGGGTAAAAGCTGAAAAAGATGGGATGTAAAATAGTGGAATGTTGGAATAAATATTATTTTGCATCATAATGACAAGCTGTCAAAACTCATATACAGGTGAAGACACTGTGCGGCATTTGTTTGCTGACAGGATGCACGTCAGGATTCATGATGGGAGGGAGGCGGCACCTATATGGGATATAATGCAGGTAGGTTCCACCAATTCACCAGTACACAAATTTTGGCAGACAGCTTGTCATTATGACGCTCTGACAGAGGTCATAGTTAAATAGTTTAAATGTTTATATAGGATTACAGTGGTCCCTTGACGTTCGTGGGTCCGACCTTCGCGGAAGGGCGTGTATTGGTATTGTAGTTTATTGTACTAGTTAGGGGTCCCCTGACGAGTGCCCAAGGGACGAAACACATATAGGGACATATAGGGCAACTGTATAGGGCCAGCTTGGGATGGTCCTTATCAGGACAGGAGTCCTTTTTTGGGGGTGTAGGAAGTTCTTATTAGGGAGACCGGTCCACTTGAACACCAGGTGCTCCTTTGATATATTTCCTGCATACCCAGTGACAAACTTTGTGGACATGGTAAAAGACTGTTCCAATGTTTTGATATACAGTCAAGTGAACACATGACACCATCTTTATGTCTGTTATTTAGTATACACATTTTTGCATTGATTGTTTATAGACATTGTCAAAAAGACAGGATCACTATAAAATAAATATATTTATTGACATATAAAAACCACAGAATCTTGAATACATATAATGACAAATATTGATAAGGTAGAACAATGGTACCAATATATACCAGAGAGTGGGAGGCACAAATATACAATCAGTTAAACAAATACACATCACATGCCTGGTTGAAAAAGTAAACTGGAGGAGAACAAAACTACTCCAGAAAAAGTGAATAACGATGTGTGCTAATAAATCACTGTACTGCAAGATGTAATTAAGCATGTGGAGGAAGTGTGGAGAGAGGATAGTTTAAAATTTTTTGTAGTACTGAGAGGAAAACCCGTCAGGTCTGGAGGCCTTTTTTAGGGCATCAATAGCAAATATCCAATTCCTCACCTGTCATGTTAGCATTTAAAGCAGTACCTTGTGATGAAGAAACAATAGAGAGGTGAAGGGAATAAATTATTGGCAGGGGCAGAATAAAGTTTCTGATAAAACTGATGGAATTGGGTATAAATACAACTGGGGTTAGTGATAACAGTGCCACCTGGCTCTCATATCTGGTATATAGTAGTCATACAGTGTTGGCCAAAAGTATTGGCACCCCTGCAATTCTGTCATTGCAAGCAAAATAAATGAAGATATTAATACCAAAGATTTTGTGCTTGCAATGATTTTCTGGAAGAAAATGAGTATTATCTGACAGAATTGCAGGGGTGCCAATACTTTTGGCCAACACTGTATGTTGGCAGACCCTCAATTTGGAGGCTAAAAGCTTGTCAGGATTTGTACGTATTTGTAGAATCTTAACTGGGTCTAGTGCACAGCCTTTTTGGTCCGATGCGTCAGGACTGATTCAAAATAGCAAGAGGGGTGGAGTTGATTTGCCATTTCTAGTTTTAAGAGTTTGTGTTTCTAATCTGTTTGAACCTTAGTCCTCTTGTGTTTTAGGTGACTGGCTTTTATTATCAGTGTACCACAAATTGTGGACTTATGGGCTGTCCAATTCATGGCTGGATGTCTGTAGAAAATTTGTGGAGGGCCTCTTTAGTCTGATACTGGATACTAGGGTTGGTCAGTAGAAATTAATTTAAATGCCACATGAAGCAAAGGGCTGTGGAGGGTTGGAGGGCAATATCTACCAGTACTAGGTCATGATCTGACCAGGCATATGGGATATCGCGGGCATAGGTCAGGTCAGGGAGCATTGAAGCGGAAAGCAGAATCCTAGTGTAGTGGTGGTGAACAAGACAGAAATACGTATAACTTCTATGTTTCCCATTAAAATCAGGCATCTGCGACATTAAAGGGGCTCTATCATTGGGAAAAGTCATTTTTAACTAATCACATCCTTGCATAGGCTTTAGAAATGCTATTTCACACCTAACTTAGTATGTAGATTGCCTCAGTGGTTTCTGAATAAGTCCGTTTGTATTCATATGCTAATGAGCTTCCAGCCAGCACAGGAAGTTCCCAGCAGCACTCGTCCCTGCTATCATCTCCTATGTGTGTGTGCAAACAGGAAGCTGAGTCATCAGCAGCAGCAGCAGCAGCCTCCCATAGGAAACAATAGCAAAGAGGGTGCACGATGCATTGTGCACCCAGTCTATTTAGCATATGAATAAAAACGGACTTATTCAAAAACCGCTGAGGCAATTTACATACAGTTAGGGCCAGAAATATTTGGACAGTGACACAATTTTCGCGAGTTGGGCTCTGCATGCCACCACATTGGTTTTGAAATGAAACCTCTACAACAGAATTCAAGTGCAGATTGTAACGTTTAATTTGAAGGGTTGAACAAAAATATCTGATTAAAAATGTAGGAATTGTACACACTTATTTACAAACACTCCACATTTTAGGAGCTCAAAAGTAATTGGACAAATAAACATAACCCAAACAAAATATTTTTATTTTCAATATTTTGTTGCGAATCCTTTGGAGGCAATCACTGCCTTAAGTCTGGAACCCATGGACATCACCAAACACTGGGTTTCCTCCTTCTTAATGCTTTGCCAGGCCTTTACAGCCGCAGCCTTCAGGTCTTGCTTGTTTGTGGGTCTTTCCGCCTTAAGTCTGGATTTGAGCAAGTGAAATGCATGCTCAATTGGGTTAAGATCTGGTGATTGACTTGGCCATTGCAAAATGTTCCACTTTTTTGCACTCATGAACTCCTGGGTAGCTTTGGCTGTATGCTTGGGGTCATTGTCCATCTGTACTATGAAGCGCCGTCCGATCAACTTGGCAGCATTTGGCTGAATCTGGGCTGAAAGTATATCCTGGTACACTTCAGAATTCATCTGGCTACTCTTGTCTGCTGTTATGTCATCAATAAACACAAGTGACCCAGTGCCATTGAAAGCCATGCATGCCCATGCCATCACGTTGCCTCCACCATGTTTTACAGAGGATGTGGTGTGCCTTGGATCATGTGCCGTTCCCTTTCTTCTCCAAACTTTTTTCTTCCCATCATTCTGGTACAGGTTGATCTTTGTCTCATCTGTCCATAGAATACTTTTCCAGAACTGAGCTGGCTTCTTGAGGTGTTTTTCAGCAAATTTAACTCTGGCCTGTCTATTTTTGGAATTTATGAATGGTTTGCATCTAGATGTGAACCCTTTGTATTTACTTTCATGGAGTCTTCTCTTTACTGTTGACTTAGAGACAGATACACCTACTTCACTGAGAGTGTTCTGGACTTCAGTTGATGTTGTGAACGGGTTCTTCTTGACCAAAGAAAGTATGCGGCGATCATCCACCACTGTTGTCATCCGTGGATGCCCAGGCCTTTTTGAGTTCCCAAGCTCACCAGTCAATTCCTTTTTTCTTAGAATGTACCCGACTGTTGATTTTGCTACTCCAAGCATGTCTGCTATCTCTCTGATGGATTTTTTTTTTTTTTTCAGCCTCAGGATGTTCTGCTTCACCTCAATTGAGAGTTCCTTTGACCGCATGTTGTCTGGTCACAGCAACAGCTTCCAAATGCAAAACCACACACCTGGAATCAACCCCAGACCTTTTAACTACTTCATTGATTACAGGTTTACGAGGGAGACGCCTTCAGAGTTAATTGCAGCCCTTAGAGTCCATTGTCCAATTACTTTTGGTCCCTTGAAAAAGAGGAGGCTATGCATTACAGAGCTATGATTCCTAAACCCTTTCTCCGATTTGGATGTGGAAACTCTCATATTGCAGCTGGGAGTGTGCACTTTCAGCCCATATTATATATATAATTGTATTTCTGAACATGTTTTAGTAAACAGCTAAAATAACAAAACTTGTGTCACTGTCCAAATATTTCTGGCCCTAACTGTACTAAAGCTAGGTGTGGAATGGCCTTTCTAAAGGCTATGTAGGGATGTGATTCACTCGAATGGGTTTGAAAATTGACTGCAGGGTTTCCATCCCCTGCGATCACCCTTCTTACCTTCCACTCATGCCCCGTGAGTGTCTAAGTTCATAGGATAATATGAAACAATCTTTGTAAATTTTATATATTTATTAACCCAAGTGGATCGGTACTAGCCACTAACAGATACAGAGTATAGATAAATGGATTGTCAAACAAATACAGGTAAAAGCACAATACAATACAGAAAATAAAAATGGAAATAAAAGAATAGAAAAAATGAATACCAGAATGAATCTGTAATCCGGCTCACTGAGGCCTGACTCCTAGGCCTCAGGGCACATGTTTAAGTCAGTCAAACGTTATGTGTCTTACATGCTGTCCAGGAACAAAGAGCTCTTAGACCTCACTGCTAGGCCTCTGGGCACTGGTTTTAGTCCATAGACATGCCTCACATCTTTCCAGAATCAGAGCTCTCCTTGCTGCCTCTATGTTGAGTGACAAAGAATGTAGGTCTCCCTTCAGCATATGGCTAGTGCCCCACCCACACCTCCCTCTCAGATAGGCCCTCTCCTTCTTCCCCCATTGAATAACCCTGGGAAAGAGGGATGTCTTCTTAGGTGCTGGGAGAGATGTGTGTCTGGGGGTGAACTTAGGCTCACTAGCCTTCTCTCCCTCCCTGGAAACTGTTGCCCAGGGGTAATAAACTGACTGGCCAGAAATTCCAATCTCCCATGGTATACACAAAAAACCACTGAAGCGAATTGACCACCAATGTAAACAGAGCTGAAACACAACATTCCTAAAGGTATGTGTAAGACTGATATGAGCAAGTAAATATACATTTCCAAGAAAGATAACTGAGAGTCTGTTCACCACAATCATGTTTTAAAAAAAAGTCGGGCATGCACATTTTCCTAATAAATGGGTAAATTTTGGAGTATTTTCAATGTTAAATGTGTAAAAGCAGATATCAGCACAATGTATAATTAAACTCCTGAGTTTGTATTCTCTGCTTACCATTCATTTTCTATAGACATACTGTATATGTCACATAACTTTGGCTATGTTTGCCTTAGAGAGCTAGAAATTCTATACTATGGGAGTGTCCCTAGTCAAAAGTAAACAGGCCTCAAGCATACGGTTCCAGGTCTAATATTAACATCAAATTGACAGAGAAACATACAAAAAAGATGCTTAATAAAAATTCAAATAGGTTGCATTTATTATAGGGTAAAAGAACGCGGTACCAAAGTATCGTACTTTGCATGCGCATACTAGTTATTGTGCATGTGTAGGGCAATTAGCAGCAGTTTGGCGGCTTAATTTGGATAATGGTTTGCTCGGCTTACATACGTGCAGATGCACATGCTAGTCATTTTAAGTATCTTCTTTTTTTATTTTTATTTTTTATAAATTCTTTATTTATAACAACAAAATACATACAAACTACAGAACAGGACCCGCGTAACAAGAAGGGGTCCACGACAAAAATCAAGACAGAACCAAATGCAGTAATAAAGTAAAGGAGGACAAACAGATCGAGCCAATCAAAGGTTATAATGCAATGTAATCAAAAAACAGACAAACCTATAAAAACAAAGAAAAAAAGAAGAAAGAGAAGGAAAAGAGAAAAAAAAGAGGGGGAGTGAGGGTGTGCAGCTCCGAGCCCCAAGCATGGAAGTTAGGCAGCCAGAACGGGGTTACCATTCTTAAGACTTAAGAAAACATTAAAAAGAGAAATGAATAAGTGACTTATCACTATATGACTGAGTACCCTGGAAAAGGATCCAGGGCATCCATGTCTCCATAAAGACGTCATGCGCATCCCTCAAGGATACCGTGAGGTCTTCTATACAGTGAATATCATCTACTTTACGGATCCAGTGACAGAGAGAGGGCGAATTACACGATTTCCAGAGCGCAGGGATACAAGCCCTAGCGGCATTGATCATGTGGCACACAACAGATCTGCAATAAGAACGCAGGGGGAGGTCAAATGGATGAAGCTGGAAGAGGGCCAGAATACATGGAAGGGAGATCTGAGAGATTTGGACAATCAATCAGTACACACCCTCCCAAAAAACCCTCAGCGCAGGGCAGCTCCAGAATACATGTAAAAACGTCCCCTCCTACGTGCCACAGTGCCAACAAATAGGAGAGGAAGACGGGAAGATCTTGTGTAGCCTAGATGGAACATGGTACCATCTTGTCACCATCTTGTAGCCCGCCTCCTGATACTTGCAGGCAATTGAGCTCTTGTGGGCAAACTCCAGAATTCTGGAGCACTGTGCATCTGATAAAGACATATCCAGATCCGCCTCCCATTTGGATAAGAAGGAAGGTCTGTGGTCCAGAGGAGGGGAGATCAGCAGCTGATAAAAATCTGAGCACAAGTGTCTGAGGAAGCCAGAGTCAGAACAGGCCTTCTCAAAATTCGTGAAGAGCCTATCAAAGCCCACGGAGCTGGGATGCGAGGAGAGGAAGTGGGAGAGCTGGAGGGCCCTCCAATATCCCAACAGAGGGAGATCGGGGTTCGAGAGCAAGTCACCATGTGTGCACCAAGAATTCTCAGATCGGAAATGCAATGCCTTCTGCCTGCCCACCTCGCACCAACATCGAAAGGGCCCTGGGGAAAGTCCCACTGGGAAGGCCGGATTACCTAGGATAGGAAACAAAGGAGAGGGAGGGGAGAGATCCGCTCTTTCTTGAACAGAGGTGTACAAACCTGTAGGGTAGGGCCAATGGTAGGATGAGATCGCACAGTAGGCAGGGGCAGGGATTCCAGCCAAGGGAGAAGTGGAGGTAGGAGACAGAGAAGGAGCCCTCTAGGAAAATCCATTGTTTAAAGGAGGAGTGGTGGCACCAGTCCATGACTCTTTGGAGCATACTGGCTTCGTAGTATTTACAGGGATCTGGAAGGCCCAATCCTCCCCACTGCTTTGGCAAGGTGAGAGTTGAGTCTAGCTCGTTTGCCCTACCAAACGAAGTGCAGGAGGTCACTATATAATAACTTGAAATAGGCAGGCGGGACATGAATTGGCAGAGTTTGAAACAGGTAAAGCAAGTGGGGCATGACATTCATCTTGTAGACGGCACATCGGCCAAACCAGGTATACGTGCCTCTAGATCACCTTTTCAAGTCTAACCGAATCGCCTTAATCAGTGGGAGGAAGTTCCTAGAGTAGAGGGAGCTCAAATCACCCGAAATCCAGACCCCCAAGTACCGGATAGCAGAGGCAGACCATTGGAAAGGAAAGGAGGACTGTAGAGAGAACTGAAGCGAGACGTTAAGCACCTCTGATTTTTGAAGGTTAATCTTACACTTGTCATATAATGCACCCAATCCTAGTGTACAGCCTCGCCGGTGCTCACTAATTGATTGGTTGATTAGTGGGTGTGTATAAGAAGAATTCCAGCACCACAGACCTTCACTTGAACTGCAACTTCACCACTGACAACATGCCAAAAATCAACCCTGTGACCAAAGCCTTGATTATCAAGAGGCTGAAGAACAGATCCACTGCAGAGGTGGATGGCACCTTTACTCTTACAGTGCTGCCAAGTGCCATCAAGGTCTCATACATAGGTGGGATTTGTTCTCCTGCATGGAGATCACACGGACAGTGTCCTTTTGTCGCTCACCACCTGTACTGGGTCCAGGGGGCTCCCCAGAACAGAGCTGGCCCTTCTGACCAACCTGTCAAGTCTATTTCTGTCCCTGGTTGATATACTGCTCCCCAGCAGGCCACACCGAAAAAGATGACTGAAGCAACCACAGAGTTGAAAAAGGCCCTAAGAAGTAGCCTCTGGACTCTGAAGGCAGTCAGCCTCCTGAGCAGGTAGAGCCTGCTGTGACCCTTTCTGTGCAGCCCAGTTTAGTTTATTATTGAGGAGCACGCCCAGATACTTATAGCTCCTGACTATCTCAATGCATGTCCCTTGGATCTCCACTGGGGTTGAAGCACTTCTCCGTTTACTAAAGTCCACCACCATCTCCTTGGTCTTCCCAGCATTAATCCTGAGGTGGTTCTGCTGGCACCATTCAACAAAGTCCCGGTTTAAGTCTCTGTATTCCCTATTGTCACCATCAGTGATAAGGCCTACTATTGCAGAGTCATCAGAGTACTTCTGTAAGTAACAGCTGGATGAGTTGTGCCTAAAGTTAGCAGTGTACAGAGTGAAGAGAAATGGGGCAAGAACTGTACCTTGTGATGCCCCTGTACTACAGTCCCTGACAAAAGTTCTGTTGCGTCACCATGTTATGGAATCAAAAGCTTATAACCTGACTTTAAATTCATCTATTGGTTAAAAAATGACTCATATGAAAGCTGAAACCCTCCCAAATGTGTTTTTTATTAAGAAAATAAATTGGCTTCAATGGCGAAATATTGATCATTTAATGAACACAGAAAGGTCAGATTTTGGCAAGACAAAAGTTTTGTCACCTTGTCATATAATGCACCCAATACTAGTGTACAGCCTCGCCGGTGTGTATAAGAAGAACTCCAGCACCGCAGACCTTCACTTGAACTGCAACTTCACCTCTGACAACATGCCAAAAATCAACCCTGCGACCAAAGCCTTGATTATCAAGAGGCTGAAGACCAGATCTGCTGCAGAGGTGGCTGGCACCTTTAATGTGCCTCAGCGTCAAGTACAAAGAATTTAAAAAAAAGATTTGAACAGACTGGAGATGTTTTTGACAAGCCCAGGTCCGGGAGAGCCCACAAGACAACTGCTCAGGAGGAACGTTTGTTGGTTAGAAAATCAAAAGCCAGCCCCTCTTCCACTGCAGTAGAGCTCCAAACAGGCCTAGTCACCTCAAGTCCCTGTGTCAACTAGAACAGTTTGTAGGATTCTGTCTCGAAATGGCCTCCATGGTCAAATCAGTGCCCAGAAGCCATCACTAAACAAAAGGCAATTAAAGGCCTACAGCCTGCTAAATGGATGGACGCTGGAAAAGTGGCAGAAGGTGGATTTCTCAGATGAATCTTCAGTTGAATTACACCACAGCCGCCACAAATACTGCAGGAGACCTACTGAAGCCCGTATGGATCCAAGATTCTACCACCCAGTAGAACACTACCATTCAGTATGGGGTGTCCAAAAGATTTGCAAGGTGGAAGGCAATATCAATAGCCTAAAATATCAAGAAGTATTAGCTTCCTTTTACATTCCCAATCATAAAAGGGATCAAATTTTGCTGCAGGATGGTGCTCCGTCTCATACATCCATCTTGCATTGTAACAACCGAAATATCACTATAATATATGTTTGAATTGTCTATCTCAATAAATTTATACATTATTTTCAACCACAACGTCTGGAGTGCTGGGTTTTCTCTATAACCCTACCTGTGCACCCCTACCTGTAGAGTGACATGTGTTCTCTTACATTTCAATTCCTGGCAAGGATCAGCTGAATGTTGCAGGAATTTTGCAGCATTCTGCTGATGCTGTTCTGGCTTCATCTGACTACGTGGGCGCAGGATGTTGTGGTCAAGTATGTCAATCCTGCTGCCACTGTCACAGAGAAGATCCTCCGTCTTCTGATGGTGCCAGTTTATTGCTCTGCAATGATCCTGGATGTCTGGAATTAGGAACACTGGTGGACCCACAGCACCTGTTGAGTATATGTCTTTGTCTTGTCCTATTCTCTTTATTTTAATGTATAATAAAGTTTTTCGTTACTCCTGCTATCCAAAGGCAAGAGGCAGGACAGTTAAAAGGTGGAGGCTTTCTAATTGGCGTAAGGCTTTTTCAATCTTAGTGAGTGTCATAAGAGGAAAGGCAACTGAAAACTGTTGCATGCACATTTTGGTCTTATTCTGACGTGGCTTCCCGCATCAAAATCAGGAACAAAAAACGTGGTCCCGTGCCCCGTGTAAACTAGCCCTTAGGATCAATAAAAACACAGCAAAATCTGCAATAAAAAAAGCTGTGTTTCTGTTACGTGGGACCTCAGTCTGAGGGTTCATTCACATGGAGGAAAATGGTGAGGAATTTGGTGTGGAATTTTTAGCGCTGAAAAAAAGCCTCCCATTGACTTTAATGGGTTCCTTTTTCTGCTAGCAGGAGGCTTTTTTTTCAGCGCTGAAATTCCACACCAAATTCCTCACCATTTTCCTCCGTGTGAATAGACCCTAAGGTTGGGCCCCATGTTGTAGGAATGCAGTTTTTTTGTTGAAGAATTTGCTGTGTTTTTCTGAGCCAAGCCAGGGTTGGATTGATCAGAAGGGAGAAGCATAAGAAGCTTCTAATATACAGCATTTCCCATTCCTTTTGTAGCCATTCTTAGCTTTGAAAAAAACCACAGCAAAATCTGCAACAAAAACACTGCGTTTCCACAAGGTGGGGCCTCAGCCTCCTGCACACAAGTGGCACAGATTTTGTTTTCTCTGACCTATACATTAAAAATGAATTAACAGAGCCACAAATGCAGACATGTATAGGGTATGTATAGGACAGATATAGGACCTGCACCATAATTTTCAGCTCTTCAATTTGGCCCAGAAGAATATATACAGCACAAAAAGAATGGCTGTATATAAGGGTCCTTAGAAATGTATAGGTCTGTACTTTTATCCACAGTTGTGGATAAAAAGTTTGGTCATGTGCATGACAGTTTAGCAACTCAATGTGCCTCATATTAATAGCAGTTACCCCATCATGTCCCTCACATTAACCCGTGTGCTTCACATAAGGGTCACAGATATTTGAGAGACATGGAGTTAATAATTAAGTAAATATACGTCCTTTATTATTACCTCCATATGTCTCACATATTAGTAAGCCTTATGTGAAGCACACAGGTGTTAATGTGAGGAACATGATGGGGTTAACTGCTATTAATGTGAGGCACATGGAGTTACTAAAACTAAATTAATGACCCCAAATGCCTGACATTAATAGGCAGAGTAACCCCTGCTTGTACCTGGTGTTGTTTCACTTTGGCTTTGCTCAACGGAACTCTCCTCCTTCTCTTTGCATGGATGCAGACAGTAGGAGCTCCTCACATATAGCAGCAGGGTTCAGGCAGGATTCTTGTGCTGTACAGTGAGAGCTCCACCTCCTGGGCTTTCCTCACCCCCTCTCATTGGTGGGCAGAGAGGGCAGCCAGAGAAGGGGGAGTGTCCTTTACCTCAGCTATAGCAGAGAACTGAATGGACGCTCCGTCTTCATTTAATACAGGAAGGTATAGTGCAGGCTGCCATGCCAGCAAAATATGCCACGCGTGCCACTCTTGGCACGCGTGCCAGGGGTTGCCGACCCCTGAAATAGGGTTTTGGTTGTTATGGTGCCTATGCGAACTGGCCAGTCCTTTCCTGAGGCGGCTGTTGGGACTGAAAAATGTGGAATAAGAGGTAAACAAACCATATATTTTGGCCTCTGTAGGTAATGCAACGAGGCTAAATATAAATTTGGTTTCAGCTGTATGTTTAAACATGCCTGCTCCTTCTGTGGAGGTATTATCGACTGAGCAGAATGCTGTATGCGATAAAACAACATAAGGAGGTTAATCCAGTTCAAAAGGGAGTGACGGCGGTGAATCTATAGGCTATGATCCCTTATTGTAGAGATAAAGCACAGTTTTGCCTTCAGGATTCAGGGAAAGGTTTGTGATTTTGCTCTCAGTTCAGTCGGTTCCTTTCTCCACCAAGTTTAGTTATTCACTGCTTATCTTAAAGAGGTGTTGAATCAAGGTGTTGGATCAAGCAACGACCGTTTCATGCACTCAGCATTGCATCAGGCTTGCTAGGTAGCAAGCTGCACCCGTTTGAATTTCTGTGCCATCCTCTGGCCGCCTTGTACGGCGCAGGAGACGTGTCCGCTCGTGATTACCTGTTCATGGACTCTGGTCATTTTATGTTGGCACTGTTAGGGTTAACTGTTGTGCCCTTTGTGATTGACAGCCGATCTACCAATCAAGCCAGGGACGGGTTCTGGGCTTTTTATAAACAGGTTATTAGCTCACACATATTTGCTGGCTATTGTAACACTGTCCTTGCTATGCGGTCTGACCTTTGGTTTCCTTGTTATTACTCTTTTGGATTTTGATTTGGTACTGTTTGTCTCTCTGGTTTGACCTTGGCTTGCTGACTCTGCTTCTGTGTTATTTTGTCTTGTCCTGTTCTGTGTAATACTTATTCAGAGAAGGGACTGTCGTCCAGTTGTCCTGCTACCGCTTAGGGTAGTTGTGGCAAGTAGGCAGGGACAGGGGCTGGGTCAAGTTTAGAACTCACTGTCTCTGTCATTCTCTTCCTTCCTGGTTTCAGCAGCAGCCACTAGGGAATTGCTCATCAGGCAATTTCTTAACAGTAAGCCAGTAGTAACAATCTCGGTATCTGCTCCTTTTGAGAGTTAATTGGGGATATTAAGTGTGATTTTTTTTTTTTTTTTTTAAGGCTTTGGTCCTTGTTCCCTGGTATTACAGTTTGGACAAAAATCGTGCACAGAAATACATGGACGATGGCTTATTTGGTGGAGCTATTGAATAAGGCCTGCATAAAGCGCAAAAGATCGATATTGGCTTTTGTTGGATGTAATGGATGGGTGAGCATTAGACATTTGGAGCTGGAATCAGGGCAAGGTGAGTTTTGGTTGTGAGAAGATATACACCTGAATGCAGTTGACACAAATCTTTGGGCTTTGGAAATTCATGGAAGTATTGAGACGGGCCTGAAATTTTCATGGGTCTCTCACGCTTAACGTCTTATGGCATGATGATTTGAAGTTGGTAATAAATGGGAACAAAGAAGGAGTCATTGTAGTATGGGACAGCCCCCTTAACATCATGCATGACTCAGTTAATAAGCCTACTGACATGATGCGGGGTTTATTGTCAAATTAGTATTTCTATTCCAAAAGGAACAGATTCCCAGCTATGGACAGCACTAGAGGGCAGCATACAGAGGCACTGTCCTCCTAATTACATCCTGGAGAATAGATTTGCATATTTTTTACCCAGAATCCCTAGCAGAGCAGGAATGACTTGTAAGTCTCCGTACGCCTATGTAGGCACACACTCTCCCTAATGTGTATGATTATTCCCCGACCCTACCACTGGTATACAGTATATACCTGTCCCATAGGGGTGTGAAGTGAGGTGTATACTTTCCATCCAGTATACCGTACTTCACATATGCTCAATGTGTATACCGTCTGTGTATACTTGCAACAGTACACTTGTATACAACCGTGTGTGCGTCAATTATACCTGTCCCATAGGGGTGTGAAGCACAGTGTATACATTCCATCCGGTATACCATACTTTACATACGCTCAATATACATACTGTCCGTGTAGACTTGCAACAGTATGTTTGTATACATCGTAAAATGCGTAAGGCTAGCGCAAACGGACGGGGACGTGGAAATGCAGCTGATGGCTTGATGGCTACGTTAAGCAGGGTGCAGGGTACAATGCTGATGAGGCCCAAGCACCAGGAACAGGTGTTAAAATGGCTAGCGGATAATGCTTCCAGCAGCTTTTCCACCAGCCAGTCAGCCACTACCTCCAGTCGTCTTCCTACTCAAGAGTCTGGCCCTCCTTCCTCCCAACCTGCTCAATCTTCCCAGCAAAGTCATCCCACCTTTGCCTCCTCCTAGGAGCTGCTGTTTTTGGGTCCTTTTGCTGTCTCTCAGTCTGTTCAACCACTTCCCAAATCCCAGGAGCTACCAGACGACTTTGTGTGTACTGATGCCCAAACACTGGAGCATCCGCCATCTCCTGGCGATTTTGTGGTTGTGGACCCACAAACAGCATTTCCCATCCTCAGTGATGATGACGAGACACAGTTACTATCAGGGCAGGCTGTTGTCGTGTGCGGTGTGCAGGAGGAGGAGCAGAGTGAGCAAATGGAAGAGGAGGTGGTGGACGACGAGGCAACCGACCCAACCTGGACAGGGGTGATGTCTAGCGGGGAAAGCAGTGTAGATGTGGAGGCAGACGCAGTGCCCAAAAAGGTGACTAGAGGCAGAGGCATGTCCAGAGGCAGAGGACAGTTGCTTCGCAGAAGCCAGGCCAGACCCAGCAAGGCTCAAGATGTTCCCTGTCTTAGCCAATTGCAAAAAACTCGCCCATCGTGGTGTGGAGATTTTTCCAAGTATGCTCGGAGGACAAACTCAGTGCAGTCTGCACACTGTGCAACTCAAAACTGAGTTGAGGCTCTGAAAAGAGCAACCTGACCACTTCAGGCATGCGCTGCCATTTGGAAGGCAAGCACTGCGCTCAGTGGGAGAGAGCAAACGCAGGACAATCGTTGTCCAGCGTTGCCTCCACTGCCTCTTCCACTTTGCCCAGTGCTGTCGCTGCAGTCCAAACCACCAGCCAGGACACCTCCACATCTGCTTCTGTCACTTTGGGGACTTCACCCTTATCCTCCCCTTTTCCTACCTCCGCTCCTTCTCCTACACCATCATGCGCCTCTTCCCAGCAACCCACCATCTCCCAGGTGTTTGAGCGCAGGCAGAAGTATAGCGCAAGCCACCCACATGCCCAAGCCTTAAACATCTCCAAACTGCTGGCCCTGGAGATGTTGCCGTTCAGGCTTGTGGAGACTCAGACCTTCTGTGACCTGATGGCAGCTGCGGCACCTGGCTATGCCGACCCTAGCCGTCACTACTTCTCCCAGTATGTCGTCCCCGCCTTGCACCAGCACGAGTCCCGTAACATCAGGTGGGCCCTGAGTTCCGCGCTTTGCACTAAGTTCCACTTGACCACCGACACGTGGACAAGTGCATGCGGTCAAGGACGCTACATCTCAATCACGGCACACTGGGTGAATGTAGTTGAGGCTGGGACCGGGTCGCAAACTGTATCGGCCTGCCTTGTCTCCCCGCCCAATATTCCTGGCAGGAGTGTTGAAACACCACCTTCCTCCTCCTCCGCCGCCATTAAATCGACCCCAGCTACGAGTTGGAAACGTTGCAACACTTGTGTGGGGAGACGTCTGCAGGCCGTTCTGAAGCTCATCAGCTTGGGGGACAGACAGGACACTGCCTCCGAGGTGAGGGATGCCTGGATGAGACAGCAATGTGGTTTTCGCCGCTGCACCTGGGCCCAGGCATTTTTTCATGTGTGATAATGGCCGGAACCTGGTAGCGGCTCTGGAGCTTGCCAACCTCCAACACGGTCCATGCCTGGCCCACGTTTTCAACTTATTGGTGCAACGGTCTTTAAAAACGTACCCCAATGTTCTCG
The DNA here is from genome assembly GCF_031893055.1 of Leptodactylus fuscus. Taxonomy (NCBI): domain Eukaryota; kingdom Metazoa; phylum Chordata; class Amphibia; order Anura; family Leptodactylidae; genus Leptodactylus; species Leptodactylus fuscus. The sequence goes on from NC_134265.1 coordinate 211,118,327, forward strand.
AGCTACTGGTGAAAGTGCGGCCCTTGTGCACCCCCTTTGGCAAGTCTACAGTAGCCGCTGCTAGCCTCAATACACTCCAGCAAGGTCACTACACGCTGAAACCCTATATAACCTATGTTGAGCAGGGTGTGTGAGCAGCAGAGACCTTTGATGGAGTTCCAAATCCGAAAACGCAAGGGTTCATCAAAGTCATCTCCCTCAGTTTCTCAACCATGAATGCCCATGGATGGCAGACTTATGTGTAATCCTATCCCATTCTTTCCACTGGACACTTTACAGACTCATTAGAACCTCTATGAAAGTGAATAAATTATTGGAAACCTTCTTTCCTCTACATTAATATGGACAGAAACATAACTTTAAACCGAAAGAAACATTAGCATGCGCTCATCACAATTGCTGATATGACAGCTGCATCAAGCAGGGTGCAGGGTACAACACATGCCAGGCCCGAGCACCAGGAACAGGTGTTACAATGGCTAGAGGACAATGCTTCCAGCTTCTTTTCCACCAGTCAGTCAGCCACTACCTCCAGTCGTGTTCAAACCCAAGAGTCTGCCCCTCTTTCCTCCCAACATGCCCAATCTTCCCAGCAGAGTCATCCCACCCTTGCCCCCTCCTAGGATCTATTTTTGGGTCCTTTTACTGTCTCTCTCTCTGCTGAACCACTTCCCGAATACCAGGAGCTACCAGACGACTTTGTGTGTCCTGATGCCCAAATATTGGAGCATCCACCATTTCCTGCCAATTTTGTGGTTGTGGACCCGCAACCGGCGTTTCTCGGCCTCAGTGATGATGACGAGACACAGTTGCCATCAGGGCAAGCTGTGGTTATGTGCAGTTTGCAGTAAGAGGAGAATGAGCAATTGGAAGAGGAGTTGGTGGACGACGAGGCGGGGAAAGCAGTGTAGATGTGGAGGCAAGCTAAGCAGGAAAAAAGGTGGCTAGAGGCAGAGGCATGGACAGGGGTGATGTCTAGGGGGAAAAGCAGTGTAGATGTGGAGGCAAGCGCAGCAGCAAAAAAGGTGGCTAGAGGCAGAGGCATGTCCAGAGGCACAGGACAGTCACTCATGCCTGTATACTGTCATACAGCATATAGGACCTAACAACTTGGTGGTGCCAACATTTTTAAAAATTTACACCAATTTTCACGAGCTACCTCCAGCTACGCCTACATCTGCCTGAAGCACTGGCTGTTGTGCGAGGTCACCACACACTGAGATAGATACCATATACCCTAGATACCATATGTTAAACAGGGTGTGTGAGCAGCAGAGACCTTTGATGGAGTTCCATCTCCAAAACCCAAGGGTTCATCAAAGTCAGCTCCCTCCCAGTTTCTCAACAATGAGTGCCCATGGATGGCAGACTTATGTGTAATCCTATCCCATCCTTTCCACTGGACACTTTCCAAACTCAATAGAACCTCTATGAAAGTCTAAATACTTTGAAATCCTGTTTCCTCAACATTAGTATGGACAGAAACAAAAATTTAAAGCAAAAGAAACATTAGCATGAACCCCTTTAAATCACGTTGCCTACGACAACCACAGATGGCATAGGAAATAAGAAATCCAACAGCCCCCACCCTTAACTGTCATTGTGTGTGTGTGATGTGGTAAGACCTTACAAAATTCACTTTTGTGGCCCTTAAAGGGATTCTACCATTAAACTACTTTTTTTTCTAATTACCACGTCGGAATAGCCTTAAGAAAGGCTATTTGTCTCCTACCTTTAGACGTGGTCTCCGCCGCGCCATTCCGTAGAAATGCCGGTTTTAACCGGTATGCAAATGAGCTCTCCGCAGAAATGAGGGCGGGCCCCAGCGCTGAAAGACGGATGAGCGCATCCCCATTGCTGCCCGAGAGCTCTTTCCTGCGCCGCCTCCTTCTTCTGCAGCAACTCCGCCTCTTCTGGCTTCTCTTGCTTTTGTAGTTCTATACAGGAGCATCGAGAGGCCACCCCAAAATGGCCGCCGGCTCCTGTATTGAACTGCAAGAGCGGGTAGCCACTCTTGCAGTTCAATACAGGAGCTGGCCGGTGGCCATTTTGGGGTAGCTGCTCTTGCAGTTCAATACAGGAGCCGGCCGGCGGCCATTTTGGGGTGGCCTCTCTATGCTGCTGTAAAGAACTACAAGCGCAAGAGAAGCCAGAAGAGGCGGAGTTGCTGCAGAAGAAGGAGGCGGCGCAGGAAAGAGCTCTGGGCAGCAATGGGGACGCGCTCATCGGTGTTTCAGCGCTGGGGCCCGCACTCATTGCTGCGGAGAGCTCATTTGCATACCGGTTAAAACCGGTATTTCTGCGGAACGGCGCAGCGGAGACCACGTCTAAAGGTAGGAGACGAATAGCCTTTCTTAACGCTATTCTGACGTGTTCATTAGAAAAAAAGGTAGTTTAATGGTAGAATCCCTTTAATGTGAGCCCTTCAAAATTAAGTTAGAGTCCCTTAAGCTGATATACACTCAATATATCTAGCCTCTGTGTATACAAAAAAAACCCCATTATTTTGTATATGTGGACGAGGACGTGCCCGGGGGCGTGTAAATGCAGCTGGGGAGCAAGGTTGTGGTCAAGCTACAGCTAGAGGCAGAGGCATGTCCAGAGGCACAGGACAGCTACTTCACAGAAGCCAGGCCAGAGCCAGCAAGACCCAAGATTTTCCCTGTAATAGCCACTTGCCCAAAACTCACCCATGTTGGCCACCTTCCTCAATGTTGTGTAAATTTTGGAGCTATGCGTGGAGGACAAACTGAGTGCGTTTTGCACACTGTGCAACTCAAAACTACAGTAAATAGAGGCTCTGAGAAAAGCAACTTGAGCACCTCAGCCATGCGCCGTCATTTGTAAGGCAAGCACTGGGCTCAGTGGGAGAGAGCAAACGCAGGACAATCGTCGGCCGGCGTTGCCGACACTGCCTCTTCCATTGTTTCCAGAGCTGGTGCTGCAGTCCAGACCATCTGCCTGGACACCTCCACATCTCCCTCTGACACTTTGGGGAGTTCACCCTCATTTGCCCCTTTTCCTGCCTCTGCTCTTTTTGCCTGCACCATCATGCGCCTCTTCCAAGCACCTACCCATCTCCCAGGTGTTTCATTGCAGGCAGAAGTACAGCGCAACCCACCCACATACCCAAGTCTTCAACGGGCTCATCTCAAAACTGCTGGCCCTGGAGATGTTGACGTAACTGCTAGTGGAGACTCAGGCCTTCTGTGACCTGATGGCAGCTGCGGCACCTCGCTATGATACCCCTAGCCGTCACTACCTCTGTTGGTGTACCATCTCCGCCTTGCGGACCCTGATTTCCACTTTGCTGTAAGGTCCACTTGACCACCGACGCATGGACAAGCACCTGCGGTCAGGGACACTGCTTCTCTGTAATGATAGGCTGGGTGAATGTAGTTGAGGATGGGCCCAGGGTGCAAACTGGGGTGGCCTATCTCCTCTCCCAGCCCAAAATTCTTGGCAGGGCCTCTCTGAAAGCCTACTCCTCCACTGCAACCTCGACCACACCTGCGACCTGTAAGTGCTTCAGCATTGGGGTGTGGAGACGTCAGCAGGTCGTGGTGAAGCTCATCAGCTTGGCCGACAGAAAACACACTTCCACCGAGGTTAGGGATGCTATTCTCGATGTGACGGCAATGTGATTTTCCCCGCTGCACCTGGGCCCAGGCATGTTTGCTTATGTGATAATAGTCGGAACCTGGTAGCAGATCTGATTGAGCGCATATAGCCCGACTGAATTGCTGTGTATCCCACTTTGGTGTTTGGGGGTACATATCGTGGAAAGCTGGATTGAGCATATATAGCCTGATTGATTTGCTGTGTATCCCACTTAGGTTTTTGGGGGTACACACCATGGAAAGCCAAATTGAGCATATATAGCCTGACTGAATTGCTGTGTATCCCACTTAGGTGTTTGGGGGTACACACCGTGCAAAGCTGGATTGAGCATATATAGCCTGACTGAATTGCTGTGTATCCCATTTTGGTGTTTGGAGTACACACTGTGCAAAGCTGGATTGAGCGTATATGGTCTCCTCTCCCTGCAGAAGCTAATCCCTCTATAGCCCTCAGCAGATCTCTGTCCCTATCTCTCCAAGCCGCAAATGACATGAACATGGCTGACACTATTCTTAGAAATCAGAGGTCACCTGATTTCAGCAACAAATGGCTTTTTCCAATTTTTTTCAATGCCTACGTTGTTGTAGTTCCTGTCCCACCTCCCCTGTACAGTTATTGGTGCAAAAAAAGCGCCAGGGAAGGTGGGAGGGGATACAAATTTTTACTGTGTTTGCCTTGTGGTATTCGATTCTAATCAAATATATCAAATAGCCTGATATTCGAACGAATACCTATTCGATTGAACGCTGTTCGCTCATCTTTATTACCTATCAGTCCTATCGTTTTATTTTTGGATTTATTTATACTTTCTTTTAGCATTTTATTCTTGTTGTGTATTTTATGTTTTTATTGCATTTGTAAGCAGTGCGTTTTTTCTTTTGTTTTTTTTTTTATAGTGGCATGAAGAAGACGCCAGTTCGGCATCGAAACGTATAGCCACCCTATGCCTGTCTTTTTGGAACCAATAAACGAATAATAATTTATTTAAGTTTTGGTTTCCTTGGATTCCATCCAGTGGCGCTCCCATTCCATCCCGGTTTTTTGTTTTCTCTACTCTCACTTTGTTTAGGACGTTTTCTCAGATTCCCAGCCACAATATCTACGGAGAACTTTATAGAGTCTTTTTATTTTGTGGGGAAAAAAATGGTACGCCCAGTGTCTATTGTAAAAATACTGCAAGGACCTCACTCACTAATTGTGACCTCCTGTGTGTCACCTTCATACTGATTTTAGTGCTTATCATTGCAGGTTTGCTCCTTTGCACTAGTTAGTAATTTTGTTCTGTCAGTGGACCCCATCTTTGGAAATTAGAATATGTCTCTATAACCAAAGACTGTGCCTGCATCATGTTTCCTGAACCCTGTATGCAGATGTGGACCTAAGCTGGTAATTTCTTAACCCAAATTTGTGTTCTAGACCTCCGAACTGTATGTACCAGCATTCTCTATCTGAACTTTTAACCTGTTCTAAAGGGGACATATGGGTAAACACCTATGAATCTCAACCTATATCTGAAGCCTGACCACAAACAAACCCTCTAGATTAGCTAGTTAAGCCTCTAACAGTTTTGCAGGAACCGTGCTCAAGATTAGTGGAAAGGACCTGACAGTTCAGCCCTAGCTAATTGGTAGCAACTTCTTCTCCTGGCAACATCTCGCATTAGTTGAGATGAATTTAAAGGGTACCTAAACTTTGGAACAACTTTAGATTGATGAAGCAGTACGTATTTGTAATGCCAATAGACAAGCAGGGGACGGTATGTGAATTTCAGCATAAGCTTGTACTGTCTGTATATTGTACAGATTTCAATCAGTGACAGAAAGATGCAAATAACTGAAGAAACAGGCAATTTTCTTATATAAAAGTATATTACAAAGCTTGTTATCTTCACCTGAGCTTTGGGTTTCAGAAAAAAAGACAACTAAATGTTTGTTTACACTTTTAAGTAATATACAGCTTTGGCAAAGTATTCCTGAGGAATACTCTGCACAGCAGTGAAGTCTCCAGCTCACTTCTACTCCAATTGGTGTACTTTAATAGAATAGAAACATATGAAATAGAAACATATGCTCCCCTTCCTCTATTTTTGCTGAGGTTCAGTCTGTCATGCCACCCAATGCATCCTATGCGCTCCTGACCATTTAATAATAAAATGCTTTCCTGGTCTCCTCAACTCTCCATGTTTTAACCCTTACTTCTCCTTCGACATCCTGCTTATATGTCTACCCTGTGTTGTCCATTTTATGCAGAAGGGGAGGTAAGGGTTAAACCCTAGACATGCTCCATTTATCAGTATCTTCTTATACTTTAGGAAGTTATATTCCCTAAAGTATAGAATACCCCTTAACCCCCTAGAATCCCCCTTGGGATTCCATGATAGCTATTCAACATTTACAGCAAAGTGGTTGCTTCAGCAAACTGTAAATTAATATACAAAATACAAGATGTCATACAATACCATTCATTCGATATTGAAGAAAAAATAAAGTTATGACAACTGTAAATGGAAGGGAGAAAAAATGACTTTCACGTAAACTATGCATTAACTATATACACAAGTGGACAAAATTGTTGGTAACCTTCTTTTAATGAAAGAAAAACCCATAATGGTCACAGAAATAACTTGAATCTGACAAAAGTAATAATAAATAAAAATTCTATGAAAATGAACAAATGAAAGTCAGACATTGCCTTTCAATCATGCTTCAACAGGCCTAGACAGAAATGTCGGTTCCCTTAACTTAATATTTTGTGGCACAACCTTTTGAGGCAATCGCTGCACTCATACGATTCCTTTAACTGTCAATGAGACTTCTGCACCTCTCAACAGGTATTTTGGCCCACACCTCATGAGCAAACTGATCCAGTTGTCTCGGGTTTGAAGGGTGTCTTTTCCAGACGGCATGTTTCAGCTCCTTCCAAAGATGCTCATTAGGATTTAGGTCAGGGCTCATAGAAGGCCACTTCAGAATAGTCCAATGTTTTCCTCTTAGCCATTTGTAGGCATTTTTAGCCATGTGTTTTGGATCATTATCCTGTTGCAAGACCCATGACCTGCGACTAAGGCTAAGTTCACACTGAGTTTTTTGATCAGAACCTGAGGCGACAAAGCATGTCGTGGAACTCAAAGCTGGTGCACGGCACCGACATCCAGCCGCTCACCCTCCTCTGGATTAGGCTCAATGAATGGGCCTAGTCTGGAAAAAGGTGTGCCTTCAGGCCGAATCGCTAGGCGACTTGGCCTCAAGAATGAGCACCTCGCTTCTTTTTTTTCCCGGAAGAAATGGCTCCCGGAAAAAGCTCCTGCGTGGCTCCCATTGATTTCAATGGGAGCCGTCTTTTTGGTCAGGGTTTTGAGGCGGATACGGCCTTGAAACCCTGACCAAAAAACTCTGTGTGAACTTCTTAGCCCAAGCTTTCTGACACTGGGCAGCACATTTCTGTCTATAATCCCTTGATAGTCTTGAGATTTCATTGTACCCTGCACAGATTCAAGACACCCTGTGCCAGATGCAGCAAAGGGGCCCCAGAACATAACAGAGCCTCCTCCATGTTTCACAGTAGGCACAATGTTCTTTTCAAGATGTGCTTTATTTTTCCATCTGTGAACATAGAGCTGATGTGCCTTGCTAAAAAGTTAAAATTTTGTCTCATCTGTCCACAGGACATTCTCTGAGAAGCTTTGTGGCTTGTCAACAATCTCTATTTATTATTATTATTATTTTTGTCAGATTCAAGTTATTTCTGTGACCATTGTGGGTTTTTCTTTCATTAAACGAGGGGGACAACAATTTTGTCCAAGTGTGTATGTAAACTCAAAATGTACAATGAAAAGTTTTTTCCAATTTTATAAAACTTAAGATCTTAGGATCTTAAAGGACAAGGACCTTTGGAATATAAACCTGTAAATCAGAACCTGATTCCAAAATCCTAAATTTAATCCTGTTTCGTGTACCCTGGAGTTTGGGTATATGATCGGTATCTGTGGCTGTGACTTTATCAAGAATCCCTTTGAAGAGCCTTCAGAACTTGTCTACTTTGTATCTAGTATCTTTTACGCATAAACTGGTGACTATTTAACCCCTTATCGCTCTGCGCTCAGGGCCATAATAGTACAGCACACTCATGCTGCAGTCACTGGAACTGTGCAGCATGACATCTGGGTCTCAGTTGTATTACAAAGCCAAGGCCCAGGACACCAAGGGTCCCTTGTAGGACCTGAAAAAAGTTTTAAAAAGTGTAAAAGAATGTAAAATAAATAAACAATAAAAAGTAAAACAACCCCTTTAGAATAAAAAAAGCACAATGTAAACACATATACTAGATATCCCTGTGTGCATATAAATCTGCACTATCCTAAAATAGCATTATTTATCCTGCAAGGTGATCGCCATAAAACAAATATATTGCAATGCACAAATTAATATGTTTTGCTCACCTCACCTGCCCCCAAAAAATATATCAAACAGTTACACATGCAAAAAATTTGTACCAATAAAACTGCAAAATGTCCTGCCAAAAAACAGAGCCCTGAGAGAGCTCCATCAAAATAGTAAGTTATTGATGTCTGAATAAGGTGACCCAAGCAAACTGTTTATTTAAAAAAAAAAAAATGTATATAGCATTTTATATAGCAAAATCAGTAAAACTTAAAAACAATATAAGGGTGAATTCACACTGAGTAAACGCTAGCTTATTTTGTAAAGTAAAATTACACTTGTAAATTTTGCTATCCCATTGACTTCAATGATATTTTTTTACAAGTGTAAAAATACGCCTGTAAAAAATACGCCTGTAAAAAATACGCCTGTAAAAATACGCCTGTAAAATGTCATTGAAGTCAATGGGATACAAAATTTACAAGTGTAATTTTACTCTACAAAATAAGCTAGCGTTTACTCAGTGTGAATGCACCCTAAGGGTGCATTCATACTACTGATACGTTGTCTGATTCTGAACGTTAAAACACGTTCAGAATAAGCGGCGTATAAAGCAGTCACCATTCAGTTCAATGGGAGCCGGCATACGAGCGCTCCCCATTGAAATGAATGGGCTGCTTTTTTCACTACGAGCGCTCCCATTGAAGTGAATGGTAAGTGCTCGCGTGTACGGCTAGCTGTACACGCGAGCACTTCCCATTCACTTCAATCGGAGTGCTCGTAGTGAAAAAAGCAGCCCATTCATTTCAATGGGGAGCGCTCGTATGCCGGCTCTCATTGAAATGAATGGGAACTGCTTTATACGCGCTGATTCTGAATGTGTTTTAACGTTCAGAATCAGGCAGCGTATCAGTAGTGTGAATGCACCCTTAGGCCGGGACCACACATTGCAAAAATGCAGCGTTTTACATTACCTGGCTAATCCCATCTACACGTTGCAGAAAAAAGTCTGCAGAGGAAAAACTGTGTTTTCAAAAACTCAATTATACTTAGAGAAACACTGGCATTCTCCATATAAGTATAATAGGGGAAGAAAGTCTGCAGAGGAAAACTCTACATGGAGCCTTAGCCTAAATATGGTATTGCTGGAATCGTACTGAGCCACTGGACAAGGTTGCCATGTCATTTTAATACAGAGTGAATGCAGTAAAAGCCAAATGAAAGTACAACTCATCACACAAATAATAAGCTCTCATATGCTGAGGAAAAAAACCCAGTTCTGACCTTTTGAATTTTCTGCCTTTATTATACCTATACACAAACACCAGCATTTCTGCAGGTCTAACTTGTTTTTTTAATTGTCATTAGAAAAGCTACTTTTCTGTAGAGGATTAATAACATGTCTCTTATTTCACCAATATATAATATAGTATGATTACTATTATTATTATTATTCAACATATATATATATATATATATATATATATATATATATATATATATATATATGGTATACAGCATAACAAACATTTCCCAGCTAGTAATATTCTATAAATAGCTCTTCATAAGCCATCTTTTTTTACTTCATGGAATATCTCAAATATGTATTATAAATAACAGATGTCCGGTGAGATTTATTGACTATCTCTACCACATATGTTTCCATTGAATATTATACATTAGTGTCTGATTTATATGCACAATGAAACTCTACTTTAGTAGAAATCGCAGTAGCGTGTTTAACTTAATAGGTTGCTTACCTGCAAAATCATGCAGAAGATCTTTCATCAAATGGCCCACGATTGCATATGCTACTACTATAACTACTAGTGCTGCCATCAACAAATACACGACATATTTTGGCAACTGGATAGCATCTAATGCTGGTGGTTTATAGTCTTGATACAGTGGTTCTTCTGTTTCTTCTTCCATTGAGGATTGTGTCAGTAGTTGACCTTCCATACTTTGATGTTGCTCTTCTTCAAAATGTTGCTACTCTGATTCACAGAGTAGTAGTGAAGTATCCCATTCATCTGCTGAGAAGTCCTCTATGGTTCCTACTAGACATTCTTCTCTGTTCAGGATCTTGTGTTACATCCAGTTCTTTAGTTATGGTGTATTTAGCTTACATTATTATTCTTTCAGCTACCGGAGAGCATTTTAAATGTTTGCCTCCATATCAGTGTTTCATATGTCCAGGCTGTGATGCTGTTACCAATTTACCTACAAATCATAAAATATGTTAATACTCTTCTAAAACTCTAAGCCGACAATCTTCTATTACAACTGTCGACTTCATAGCAACCATATTCTTTTCTACAGTGGCTTCCTCCTGAGATTGAGCTGTTTATCCCATGACATAACCAGTGCATACTTTAAGGTATTAAAGCATAAGCTTTTCTTCACAGGAAATACTGTAAAGGAAAGATCTTACTTGAATGCTTCTATAAGGAATACTTACCAATGTTTGGTAACACAAGGATGCAATAGGGCAGAATTTATTCCTGTTATCTTAAATGTCATCAGTATAAGAACCCTTTCACACGTGCATGCCTGTGTGCTATCAGTGAAATATGGGGCAGCACACAGACCTATTATAGTCAAGGGGGCCATTCACACATCCACACAGATAGAGAGACACAGAGAAAAAAAGGGACATGCACTATTATTTTTTTTTCTTCTCGTCTCAGCCTCTCTATGGGTCTGTGAAAAAAATTAACACACAGATACCATTGGTGTGCTGTCCTTTTTCACAGACATTGCTAGGTAATGCAAGATAAAAAAACAAAAACTGATGATATACAGATCAGACACTAATGTAGAACACAGAAATACTCTAGGATGTAAGACATCTGTTATTTTCAAGTCCGTAAAACACTAGACCAGATAGTCAGGAGGTGTGCCATATTAAAGTGGTGCTAGTGTGATGGAGTTGGTGCATCTTACTAAACATTAGACCCTTTTACTTTTCTTACACCACCTCATGGTTGACTTACTACAGACCAACAGGTCTACCTACACCCCCTTTTCTAACCACTTTTTAACACTATATATTGATGTGCAAAATATGTCTAAAACACACAATAATAATTTAACTATAGTCTAATTAATAATCTAATTATTTGTTGCTCTACATATGTTATGGTTTTTTACATTTTCAGATTTTTAAATGTCACCCCACAACATTGCAGAATGGCTCTGCCTATAAACCACATTTATAATCTAAGGCTGGGGCCCCATGTAGCATAAATGCCGCGATTTGGCTGCAACAGTAACACCACGACAAAAACCGCTTCCCTGCATCTTTTTTCAATTGGTATTTGTGTAGTTTTTACCGCTGTGGCCAAATCGCGACAAAGTAGATCAGATTCTGGCAAATCCCATCCTCATATTGCAGAAAAAAAATCTGCAGAGGAAATGCTGCGATTTCAAAAATGTTGCAGCATGTCAATTATACCTATGGAAACGCTGGTGTTTTCTATATAGGTATATAGAAGCAGAAAGTTTGCAGAGGAAAACTGCGGACTTTCTGTGCAAATCGTTCTGGTAAAAAATGTGAGGCCTTAGCCTAAATCATATAACTATGTAATTCAGAAAAGTGCATGCAAAATTAAAGTATCCCACATAAATATCCTTACTGTGTATGGCACTACAACACAATTAAATGGTGGACAGAAATATGTATATAATCTACAGCATGGTAAATAATGAAAAGAAATCCTTGCCTCTTCCAGTGTTGTCTCCACTGAAGCAGCCAAGTAGTTAATACAACACTGGTAGGATCTGAGGGGATTGCTAATCATATAAGAGGATCAGAGCAGAGAGAAAAGGAGATTGTTGAAGGTGACGTTGGGCATCAGGTAGACTTTTCAAGCTCCATAGTCTTAGTTCTAGAGACAAAGTTTCATGGAGAGCAATGCTGTCATATTGTAGATTAACTATTTTTAGAAGATGGAAGAGTGGATATGTTTGCATTATATAGGACTCAGAATTGAACTGAGAAAGCCCATTGGAGGGCCCCTTCACATGGAGTATATGCTGGCTGATTCTGAACGTGTAACACGTTCCAAATCAGCGGCGAAAAACAGATCCCATTGTTTTCTATGGGAGCCGGCATACATGCGCTCCCCATAGAAATGAATGGGCTGCTTTTTTCCCTATTGCTTTCAATGTGATACGCGCGTAATACATTGAAAGCAATAGGGAAAAAAAACTCCCATTGATTTCAATGGGGAGCGCATGTATGCCGGCTCCCATTCAAGTCAATGGGAGCTGCTTTTTACGCGCTCATTCTGAACGTGTTCTTACGATCAGAATGAGCGCAGCATAACTCTGTGTGAAGGCTCCCTTAGAAAGTTTCTTAACCCTTTCAGCATTTCACAGCAATTAAAACAAAATAGAGGTCAAATTTACATTTACATAGTTTATCTAGATTAATGGAACTATGTATAAACACAAAATTTTTTTTTTTGGCATATTTTGAGGAGTTCTATGCTTTTGTATTTACCACATTTATGCAAAATATATCAAATTATATCTTACATATGTAGACCACATTTGCATACTCTGGGCTGAATCTGAGGCACTATTCATGGAATTAGTTAATTACCTTAATACAAATAATACCATGAATATGCATTTCATGTCCAAAATTAATAGCAATAATCTTGAATTTCTTGATGTCTTAGTTACTGCAACTGAAGATGGGTTAAAAAAAAGAGGTTTTTAGAAAGCCAACAGCCACTAATTCTCTATTGCACTATAATAGTTATCATCTTCAACATGTAAAAACCTCTGTTCCTTATGGACAGTTTGTTAGGCTTAGGAGGATTTAATAGTGATGAAAAAGGATTTATTAAACAAGCTGAAAATCTAAAAACCCGTTTACTAAAAAGAGGTTATCCCTTGCATGTTGTCTAACAGGCATATGAAAAAGCTAGATATATGAAACGTGAGGAACTTCTGAATGCTACATCAGGTAGAAAAAAAAGAGGAAAAGAAATGGGAAGATTTCACTTTTCTTTTAAATTTCTTTTAAATTTAAACCAAATAAAAACTGCTATATACAAAATTGGGTTTTATTAGAGGCTGACCCCATTTTGCACTCTAAGGGTGCATTCACACTACGGAAAGCCAGCGTGTATCACAGCCGTATACGCCGGCGTTACAGCAGGGCTGCCGGACACTTCCCATTCATTTCTATGGGAGCCGGCATGCGAGCGCTCCCCATAGAAATGAATGGACTGCTTTTTTCCATTCATTTCTATGGGGAGCGCTCGCATGCCGGCTCCCATAGAAATGAATGGGAAGTGTCCGGCAGCCCTGCTGTAACGCCGGCGTATACGGCTGTGATACACGCTGGCTTTCCGTAGTGTGAATGCACCCTAAGGCAATCAAAAAACCTCCATCAATCAAAAACAAAACTCTATTGACCATAGGTGAAGTTAATCATCGAGTTAAACAATTTATTTCATGCTAAACTAAATTTGTGGTATATGCCATTTATTGTGGTTTCTTTTATATAGGAGAAACAATAAGATGCATGTACATAAGGGTTCTCCTCGTCTAATTCAGCATATAAGTGAAAAACAGTATAAGTATAAGCCAAATTTTTCAGCACAGTTTTTGTGCTGAAAAAGCCCCCCTCGGATTATACTCTAGTCAAGCAAAAAAAAAATTATTATTATTATTTTTATTTTTTTTTATGGGAGGGGGTGTCTATGACCAGCCACAATGGTAATGTATAGAATCTCCCATAAAATAGTGGGGGAAAAAAGAAGCTTTAAAAAAAATATAACAAAAATTAAAGTAAATAAAAGTTCTAAATCACTCAATCCTAAATACCCTATATTCAGCCAGGCTTAATTCCAAGTGGGGAAAAAAAAACAGTCCTCAAGCTCAGGGAAGGGGCAGACAGACAACCAAAACACCCCCTCCCCTTCCCCAGCAACTACTGCACCCAAAAACTACGGCCATTTTCATTTATGAAATTTTCCAGTAGCTGCTGCATTTCCTCCCCCTAGACTTATACTCGAGTCAATAAATTTTCCCAGCTTTTTGTGGTAAAATTAGGGGCCTCGGCTTATACTCGAGTATATACGGTAGATACATAACACATTTTATTGGACAGTTTTGTGTATAAGTTTTCCTTCAGGTCCGATGTTATTGTTCATATGGTGGTGCACATGTATACTTTAATCTGAATGCATTGTAAGTCTCCTTTAAGGTCCGACTTATCTGTATCTGTTTGTTACTCCAGTTCTCTTTCTGGTCCGCCTATTTCTGTGCATGTCAAATAAGACAGTGGCCTAATATATTAAAGTTGCTGATGTAGTTCTCCTTCAGGTTTGATATTGCAGGCATGTTCTGACTCTGGTGAGGAGGAGAGAGTGCCAGAATTTGATTGGTTGCTCTCCCCAGCACCTTTTCAGTGTTTCTGAGTCTAGATATCTGATTAGAGAAAGTTTTAGAGGGAAATTTGTATAGAATTACCTGCTTTTCTCTGTTTAATGGTGACATCTTAAGGCTTTAAAAAGTGCATGTAGTGTGAAACTATTCGTAGCCCGTCTTATATGTATATATATTTTCCTCTCTCTCATGTCTACATGAATGTTTTATGGATGTTTTTGAGTAAAGACTGCCTTTTAAGAATACTCTGGTGAGTGCCCCCAATTTTTTCAGATCTTTTTCTATTTAAAATATCAAAGGATCACTGAATGTGATAGCGGATCTATTGAGTCGAGGATTCTTTGTTTCAGGAAAATGGTCTCTCCACATAAAAGGTCTTTCAGACAATCACCCTGAAATAGGGACATCTGGAAGTCGATTTGATGACAATCAGACTCAAAGCCAAGGTCAAGAAGTTCTGCTCTCTTTGCAAGGAGGACAATCCCTTGGCTGTGGATGCCCTGTCCATCCCTTGGAACTTCAGGCCAGCATACATATTCCCTCAAGTCTCCATGATACCAAGAGTATTGATGAAAATCAGACAGGACCAAGTCTCAGTAATTGCCATTATTCCATTCTGGCCAAAGAGAGCTTGGTTTTCCCAGCTCATACATATGAGTCACGAGATATATTGGAGGCTTCCCCTAATTCTGAACCTGGTGTCTCAGGGGCCCAGGCTATACCAGGATCTGAAATACTTCAATTTGACAGCCTGAAGTTTGACCGAGTCCATAGTATAGAGAAAAATGGGAGCTCACCGTGATTGTTTCGGGATTGTTTCTTCGGGGTGCACGATCAGATTTCCGGATGCATGGAAAACAGTGGGTATTCAACAAAAGGTAGAGAAGAACGGCATCACTCCGAAGAATTTTTATAAAAAATAACTTTTAATCCATATAATTAAAATTACAAAGAAAAATAAGTGAAAAAAATGAAAAAAGTGTGAATACATATAAAAAACGCCAAAGTTTTGACCAATCCCTACTACGATTAAGGGGACTTTCTGTCTTCCTAATTACTCTCTTTCTAGAGCAGAATACAAAAACAAAAACTATGCCCAGATATATAACATCTTTATCTTCTAGGCATCAAGGAAGTGGATTGAGAATTCTAATCCCTCTATTCCAGATATCCTGGAATTCTTTCAGGATGGCTTGGACAAGGGCCTTAGTCCTTTTATCTTGAAGGTTCAAGTGGTGGCCTTGTCAGCCTGCTTCGATAAACTGAGATTATGAATGATAATCTGTTTTCCCTTAGTCATAACAGCAGCACAAGTGGGGTATTCTGCCCCTGTGTGCTGGTAGGACAGATGGAATTTTTAATTAATTAATCAATCACAGCCTGGCCCTATAAGAGGGCACAAGGACCTCCCACCTGCGTGTTAATACAAGAGTATATAATCTATACAACACACATAACAAAACATTTGCAAAAAAATATAGGGAGGGAGTCTTGTGCTGCTGTTATGACTAAAGGAAAACAGATTATCATTCATAATCTCAGCTTCCCTGTCGTCATACAGCAGCACAAGTGGGGAGGTAGCAAGTAATCCCCCACTCAGGGAGGGTTTCCATGGCCCATAGAGGTCAGGATTGACCGCCCAAAGGCCGTCGCGACAGACGCCCGGGAGTTTAGTCGGTAATGCCTTACGAAGGTAAGAGGAGAGGACCAAGAGGCAGCTGCACAGATGTGCTCTAGTGGGTCCACCGACCTCTCCGCCCAAGATGAAGACACCGCCCGGGTCGAATGCACCGTTAGACACTCAGGAGGGGACAAACCCCGAGTTGAGAAGAACTTGATGGCCCCTTTCACCCAACGGGATATGGAGGCCTTAGAGGCCTTCTGACCTCTAAACCTCCCGGCCAGATTGATCAGGAGGTTCTCTGACCTCCTAAAGGGCAGAGTCCGGTTGAGATAGATCCTAAGACATCTGCCCAGGTCTAAAGAATGCAGCCTAACCTCCTCTGGGGAGGAAGGCTCCGGTACAAATGTTGGTAATGAGATAAGCTGGTTCATATTTGCCCAAGAGGGAACCTTGGGTATGAACCCCGGTAAAAACCGAAGTTGAACCCTGTCCTGGAAGAAGGAAGTGTACGGCTCCTCTGATGACAGGGCCTGGAGCTCTCCAACCCTCTTAGCCGAGGTGATGGCTAGCAAGAAGGCTACTTTAAGCGTTACTAGCTTTAAATCCACTTTTCCCAGTGGCTCAAACGGTGGGTCACACAAAGCCACCAACACGATCCCCAGGTCCCAACGGGGGCTGACACCGAAGGTCTAATTCTCGTTGCACCCCTAAGGAACCCTTTCACTAAGGGGTGTTGAGATAAATGCCTCCTCAGATAGGCGGACAAAGCAGCTACCTGTACCTTCAAGGTTGCTGGAGATAGCCCTTTGTCTAGGCTGTCCTGGAGGAACTCCAATATTGATTCCACCGAGGTATCAGATGTTCCTGTGCCATGCTCCGAGCTGTCAAAAGTTCTGCTTCTTTTTCGAGTCCTCTCTAGGGCGACCCCGACCAAGGCCCCTGGGGCGGGATCTACCCCTGCGAGATCGGGAAATCAGACGAGATGATCCACGTCCTCTTGCCAGAGCTCTCCCGCCTGCTTCTTGAAGCTTGGGGAAGGTTCTTCCCTTTAGTGTCTGCGAGTCCCTCCATCAACTCGTCCAGGCCTCGACCGACGAGTCTTCCGGGCTCAAATGGCAAGGCGCAGAGCGCAAATTTGGAGGAGGCATCAGCCCTCCACGGTTTCAGCCAGAGGGGCCTCCAGGCCGCAGTAGTGAGCGCCATGCTTCGGGAGGCAAGCTTCAGCTATTGGCGGGAGGCTTCGCCCATATAATCTGCAGCAGTAAACAGGGAGGGACTGAAGACTCCGGAATACACATCCCGCTCGAGCTGGGAGAGGTGCGAGCGGAAACTATCGGCCACGGAGGTGGAGGCTATGGCCACCGACGCCTGGGCAGCTGCGGCCACATAGGCTTTCTTCAAAGTCCCATCAGAGCGCCGGTCCAGAAGGTCTTGCAAGTTCGACCCATCCTCCAAAGGGACAACCGTGCGGCGGGACAGTTTGGCGACCGCCATGTCTACCTTCGGAGGTGGGCCCCATTGATCCAGCTGGGAAGAGGCAACCGGGAATAGTGCCTTGAACACCCTGGAGTTAAGATGAGGCTTCTCAGGGTGTTTCCATTGCTCCGACATCAGCTTGGCCAGAGCTGCGTCCACTTGAAAGACCCTCCGGTCCCCAGAGGTGGACGAGGAGGCTTCCCCGTCAACATCAAGATCGCCTGATCGGATGGACTTCAGCAGACCTCCCATCTTTCCTATGGGAAAAAAAGATCTGCTGGAATAAGCATACTCCTCCTCGGATGCTGCAGAGGCTTCTTCCATCTGAAGCCATCCCAGGGAAGGTAATGAAGGAGAGCGCCTGTCTGTGCGTCTCCTCTTATGGGAGATGGAATCCCTGATGTCCTTCAGGGATTCCTCCTGAAACACATGGGAAAAAAAACACAACTCTCATATAAATCTCCCCTTAAGAGCCCCTCACCTCTCTGAATACACCTACCATGTATTCGTTCACCCAGACCACCACGTCATGGGTGGAAATCTCCTCAGGAGGAGGACCCCTGCAGGAGCGACAGCGGGAATCACCATAGCCTAAAACACAAAAGGAGGTGTGTTTTTTTTTTCCCCAGCTTCCTTCTTATCCTGCCCTGCCTCCCAACCTCCTCTCAGCCAACAACCCCTCTTACCATCAGGAAGGGGTGTTTCACAATCGGTGCAGGCCAAATGTCTCCTCTTGGAGGAGGGTTTACGGCGACGGAGATCGACCGGAGGAGGGGTAGACGAGGACATATTGGTACTCGCTAAACACTCGACTCTACGGGAATCATATTAACCGTCACATCCCATAAAATGAACTTGCAAGACCTAGAGTTACACTCACCGAGATGGCTGAGAAGAGTAGGAATCACAGGAATTCCGGCTGACGGTACAGACCAAGCCAAGCTTCACCAGGAACCGGGAGGCAACCACAGTGAAAGCCCCACTACAAGTAGGGAGGCACTAAACATCAGGAAGAGGAAGTTTAAATAGCCCGCCAGGGGGGCGTGGCCACGCTGGCTCCACCCAGGGGGAGGGAGGGTCGCGGAAAAGAGAGAAGGCAGGAAGCTCTCACCAAAATAGTACCTGCTAACATGGAGAAATCCTTTCTCCCCAAGCAAATCGGCCCCTGTATCCAGGTACCTGGGGCGAGTGCCGCGGCCGCCGACTCCTATGGCGATGTCTGTAGCGCTGCCGGCGGCGAAAGTGCGTCACCCTGGAGCGCCGGCCAAGCACTCGCCAACCAGGCGCGCCGGAAGTGACGCGGCCGGCATCCTAGCCGGCGAAAACGAAAGGGACGGCCGCCGGCGGAACTGCATCCCCGGCGGCCGCCACAGAATGAAGACCCTCCGCCGCCACCAAGACTGGACAGCCGGAGGGAGACAGGAGGTAAAAAAACCCCTGTCCAACAGAGGACATAAGGACACAAATGTTTTGTTATGTGTGTTGTATAGATTATATACTCTTGTATTAACACGCAGGTGGGAGGTCCTTGTGCCCTCTTATAGGGTCAGGCTGTGATTGATTAATTAATTAAAAATTCCATCTGTCCTACCAGCACACAGGGGCAGAATACCCCACTTGTGCTGCTGTATGACGACAGGGAAGCAGTTATTCCTAGAACCACTGGTAAAAAGATTTCTAAAGTGTACATCCAGACTAAAACCACTTGTTAATTACCCGATTCCCCTGTGGGATTTATCCACAGTACTAAAAAGGGTTGTGTGAGCCTCTGTTTGAATCTCTTGAGGAAGTTGACATCAAATTCCTTACACACAAGACTGTCCTTCTTTTATCAGTAACCTCAGCTAAAAGAGTTGGCGAACTGCAAGCCTTATCATCTGTGGATCCTTACATCTCTTTCCATACAGATAAAGTTTAATTAAGGTTTATGCCAGGGTTTTGTCCCAAGGTATCATCTTACACTATCAAGGTTTTTATCATCTGTATTATTTCCTAATCCAGTTACCCCAGAAGAGATTAAACTTCATGCCTTAGATGTCAACAGATGCTTAAGAATCTATATTGCAAGATCGATACCCTTTAGGCCAGATCTGAGCAAAGCCCGGCCCCCGGGCCATATCCGCACCCTCTGACTGATTCAGACCGGCCCGCACAGCTTGACTAGGGAGGCGTGTCTAGGGGGCGTGTCTTAGTGCCGGCAGGACTGTGCAGGAAGATGGAGACGTGGTGTGTGTCATAAGGTACTGGGGAATGTAAGATGCAGGGGGGAGTGTGTGTGTCTGTATGTGTGTCTATATGTGTGTATGTGTCTATCTGCGTGTGTCTCAGTAACCTAGGGGCAGAGATGGAAGGGGAATGTTATACTAGGGCAGAGATGGCAGATGGAGGGGGGGGGGACATGAAACTGGGGGAGAGATGGAGGGGGAGGGACATGAAATGGGGCAAATGAAGTGAGATATGAAACTGAGGGAGACATGGAGGGGGGACATGAAACTGGGGGTAGATGAAGAGGGCACTTAAACTGGGAGGACATTAAAATGGGGACAACTGGAGGGGGCATTAAACCATGGAGGTAGGTGGAGGGGGACCTGTCTGCCTCTAATTGCCCCCAGTTTAATGTCACCCTCCAGCTACCCCTACGGTTTAATGTCTACTTCCCGATTTTAATGTCCCCCTCTAGTTGCCCCCAGTTTCATGTCCTGCTCTAGCTGTCAATTTATTGCCCCCCTCCAACTACCCCTACTGTTTAATGTCCCCCTCCAGCTGCTCCAGTTTCATGTCCCCTCTAGTTTCCACCAGTTTATACTGGGGCACCAGGAGGACTTAATACTGTGGGGCAGTTGGAAGGGAACATTATAATGTGGGGGCATATAATGTACGGGTGACTGTAGGAGGATTATACTGTGTGGGGGCACATGGAAAGATGATTGGGAATGGGCAGAGTCAACATAGAAGTGGGTGGAGCTAAATTTGCCATGGCGCGGCCCTCTAGCATAGTTTCAATTTCTTATGCGGCCCCATGGGAAAATGAATTTCCCACCCCTGCTTTAGGCGGTCAAAGAATCTTTTTTTCCTTTACAGGAAAAAAATAAGGGGCTTAAAGCTTCTGAACATCCCAGAGGGTTGGACCCCCTGATTTTATCAAACTCATTTACTAGAGCCATTTCCACTTCCTGGACTGAATGGAACTCTGTTTCCTTTAAGCAAATTTGTTCTGCAGCTTCTTGGAGCTCTCAACAGAATTTTATAAATCATTATAGATTTAATGCTCAGGATTCAAAAACCACTTCCTTTGGCCGTTCATTTTTAAACTCAGTTCTATAAGAAGGCTCTTTCTAGGGGTTCTACTTGTTAGATCCCCACTATTGTGATGCTATTGGGATGGAAGAAAAGCATAGATTATGATGTTTTCCCTTAGTCCTAACAGCAGAACAAGGTTCCCTACCTTTGTGTTGTTTATGTATTTATCTTTATAAATACATTTTTTTGGGGGGGGGGGGTACTTCCTTCCTTATACTGAGGAGGAGATAATTATTTATCCATGTGTTAGTTATTAAAAATTCAATTCTGTCCTACCGGCACACAGGGACACTAATACCTCACTATTGTGTTGCTGTATGGGACTAAGGGAAAACGGATTAACATCATAATCTACGCTTGTATCAGAACCATAATGGAAAACTTTCAAAAAATTTCTTGATCATACAAGGACATTTGGTCATGATATAGGCCATGACCTTGGGATAAGAATGTCAGTTTTAAAGGATTTATTATAAGTCCAAGAGCACCAACCAAAGGTGGACAAGGACTACTACAATAATAACTAATATAATAATAAAATAATCTCATGTTTCGAAAAACTGATTGGAGAGACATCATTAAGAAGGCTGGATGATACCTGAGTGAAAGCAGAGTTGTGGGTGTGTGTTTCCATTTTCAATGTACAGGGTGTCTGGAAAGTAAGTACACAAAATGGACTTTAGCCAGTATATGAAGCATTTTTTTATTAATGAACATGTGGCCGGAAATGCACCATGGCAGAGCTGCAGGTAGACCAAACACAGTACATTTCTACACAATGATTTGCCGGTGTTGCTCAAAGACGTGCCTTTGAACAGGAGGACAAGAATGTGGCTCCAGCAGAATGGAGCACCTCCCCATTTTGGCCACATCATCTGTGAACACATCAACAACCGATGGCCGATTCAGTGGAACGGACACGGCGGACCTGTGCTCTGGTCCCCTCACTCGCCGGATTTGGCCCCACTTGATTTTTTTCTTGTGGGGACATGCCAAGTCCGTTGTGTACACAATGCCTGTGCCAACCTGCAAAGAGCTTCTGAACCGCACCCAGGCTTCATTCGTCACGGTGAGGGCCATGCCAGGAGTCTGTGAAAGGGTGTGTCAATCCATCTTCCGGCGTTGCACTGCTTGGATCGAGGCAGGCGGACAGCACTTCGAGCAATTCTTTAAAATACGTAACAGTGATTAAACTGATTTCCCATTAAAGCACTATCTTTTCTTCGTTTCTCCTTTCACATGGCGCAGCGAGGGATAGGAAACCGACATCTTGGTCTACCTGCAGCGCCACAATGGTGCATTTACGGTCACATGTTCATTAATAAAAATGCTTCATATACCAGCTAAAGTCCACCCTTTCATTTTGTGTACTTACTTTCCGGACACCATGTCCACGTTATATATGTAGGGCTAAACTGCATTGGGAGATATATATATATATATATATATATATATACACACAAACAAAAAATATAAATATATTATAGATATTTTTATTTGAACATTCATATTCCAGGATAGAAAGCAGAGAGAGACACACATATTGCATTTGTCAACCCATCAGTGGCAATAACTTCGTCGTAACACTTGTGCAAATGGACACAACTCCAAAACAGGCAAAGGAAGAATAGAACAGAGGCAAAAGAAAGAGAAGAGAGGGGAGGGGGAGACAAAAGGGCACTGGGGAGCATGCAGACACCAAAGGGAAAAACAAGAAAAAACAGAAGGAAGGAGGGGGGTCATGATAATAAATAAGAGAATTCAGACGATTCACAAGACACCACTCATGGCTGCCAGAGGGTCTCAAACTTGGAGGAGGTAGAGGTATCCTCCACAACCAGAGTCTGCATTTGTCTAATGAGGAGAAATTCCTGGAGCCACTCCAGCAGAGAGGGGGTTACTGGCGGGATAACCGTCCTGGCAGCCGTGAGAAAGTGACGAAGGAAGTCGCCCTTCACCTGAGATATCCGACCTGGAATGAGAAAGAGGAAAACCAGTTGAGGAGAAGGGACTACGTCCCGTCCGCTGACTTTAGTGTAAAGAGAAAACACGGAAGACCAAAAGACCCAGATCTCTCCACACTCCCACCAAATGTGGAGGAGAGAGCCCACAGCGGACTGCACATGCGTGCCGTCTAAAGCTAGAAGAAGCCATCAGAAGAAGACGTCACGGAGAGGGCGTTCCAGAGGAAGAAGAAGCCATAGCTGGAGATTTCGCTCGCAGCATTGAGGACTCCCCCCAGTGCCGTTTGAGCACTGGGGACCACCCCCAGTGCTGTAAGAAAACTCATTTGCACACCAATGAAAACCGGGATATCTATGGAACGGCAGCACGGAGAAGACTTCTAAAGGTAGACGAATAGCCTTTCTTAAGGCTATTCCTATGTATTAGGGAGAAAAAAAAATTAATGATTGAATCCCTTTAAACAAAAGGAGTTATCTGTAGAGCTATCTGTGTATGTAGAAAAAGAGTATGTGGGAAAGACGAACAATAAATTGAGTATTACTATAGGCCGCATGGTGGCTCAGTGGTTAGCACTGTAGCCTTGCAGCGCTGGAGTCTCCCCGTGGGTTTCCTCCAGACATACTGATAGGGAATGTAGATTGTGAGCCCTATATGGGACAGTCAATGTCTGTAAAGTGCTGCGGAATATGATGGCGCTATACAAGTAAACATAATAAATAAATAAATAATAAATTTCAAAAAAAAAAAAAAAAAAAAAAGTGGTTACCTGCGAATGCCAGTTTCCATTTCATCCGCGCAGGACTTTTCTCTCCACTAATTTTGGATGTGAACAAAGCTTCACATATATAATAGTATGGTTGCAGACGCTCCACATTGTCCTTATTTAGATTCTCTCACTAATGTAGCCTATTTGTTTGTATAGCACCATCATATTCCACAGTGTTTTTACAGACATTGTGGTCACTGTCCCATACAGGGCTCAAAATCTGCCTCAAAACCCTGACCAAAAAGACGGCTCCCATTGAAATCAATGGGAGCCGCTCAGGTCTTTTTTCCGGGAGCCGTTTCATCCGGCTCCCGGTAAAAAGAAGCTTTCGCCTCAGGTTCCGATCCAAAAAACCACATGTGAACTTACCCTAACTACCCAGGGGTGACATTGTCATTAGCTTCTATTTAGTGCACACAGTGCAGTGGTAATACTGGTGTTTTTTGTGAGGTCCTACAATATCTATAATGGTGGTTTTCATCACACACTTATTTTATATATTTTCATTCTTTATTAGGGAAACAAAAGTTTTACGTGTCATATTTATCTACTATTGTATAATAGGTGGCAATAAGGACATTTTTTGCCAATAGGCAATTTGATATAGTGATTATATTTAAATGCACCAAATATTTGGGCTATTTGATTACATGAGTAGTATAATTTACACACAAATATAATTTATACAGACACTATAGTAGGTTATAGTGTATATATACTATATTCGGCTAGGTAGGTGTAGGTGGGGGTGGGGGTGTGTGTGGTGGCCAGATGGGAGATAACGCTGCAGTTGGGTTTGCTGGGTGCAGACAGCGTAGACTTGTCACAGTCTCTGAGCAAAAGGTCACAGCGCTGCAGTCCCGTGTTACCACCACTGGGAGGGGTGATGAGGAGACCGCGCAAATGTTGGTGGTGATTGTTCTTCCAGGGCGCTTCCCGTATATTGGTGGTGTTTGTGACACCCTGATGTTGTCGATGCAAAGTCAGACACAGAAACAGTTGTAAGGTCAAAACAGAGTTGAACTTTTACTGAAAACTCACCCATAAGGGTAAAGAAAAAATCCTAAATAGTTTTAAATTATTTCAGGAGTGAAGTTTTGAGAAAGGAGTGATTTAAGGGGACTTATATTACAGAGCCCTTTCAAAGCCCCTTCAGAACGGATTTGAATTGGTCTCATTAAAAATGGGTTTTGAATATGTTCTTAACAATTTGGAAAATTGCTGATTGAGCTGTAAACTAATGTAGCATTGGTTGTTGTCAAAATTTCAGAAGCATACAGAAATCTTGTACACGTACAGCGACAGTATTCTATAGTTGCATTGGAAACTATAAAGCAGTTCTTTATTCCATTATGCAAGACTTATAAATCTATATAAATAATCAGCATTCAAAGTTAGGAGGCCAGCTCTTGGATTTGGCTAAGACCATTTGCATACTGGAAGTCCTCACTGTTCTCATATTCATACATATCTAAAGCCACCTCACAGCTCTCTCTAACCACCTGCTGTACGTCCCCCATGTGGGTTCTAAGGGCTTTTAAACATTCTTCTTGTGCAATAGATCCTAAAGCCTCAGCACACTCGTGGCGGACCATTGGACTCTCTTGTAAACGATCCAATGCTGCGGCAAGCCCTGGAACTGCTGCTTCATGCTGCATCTGGCCCAAGACATATCCAATTTCATGCCGAAAGAGAGCGCCGCCACACTGTAAACCTTAAATAAAATGGAGAGGTTTTTATTATATGAGCAGTCCTGTATACAGAATTCACTTTCAATTGAGCACACATGAACTCTAGGGCAAGCTAAACAAAGCACTTTTGCTGTGTGTTAGAAGAACAAAGGAATCCAGCCAGGCCTTCTTCCTGATCTGCCTCCTCTTCTTTCGTCGTCATGGGTGACGCATGCGCAGTCAGCGAGACCCTGTTAGAGCCAACTGCGCATGCCAGCCGGCGGCCATATTTGCGAGGCCGCAATTGCGCGCATGCGCAGTACGCTCCCCGAAGTATTTGCCAAACAGAGTGTACTGCGCATGCTCAGTAAGGTTCGTACAGCCTTCCAACGCCTGGATGAGTTCACTCGCGCGTCGAAGGGCTGTACGGACCTTACTGAGCATGCGCAGTACACTCTGTTCGGCAAATACTTCGCGGAGCGTACTGCGCATGCGCGCAATTGCGGCCTCGCAACTATGGCCACCGGCCGGTATGTGCAGTCAGCTCTAACAGGGTCTCGCTGCCAGAGCCGACTGCGCATGCGTCACCCATGACGACGAAAGAAGAGGACACAGAAGGGGAGGAGGCAGATCAGGAAGAAGGCGTGGCTGGATTGCCCAGTTCCAGCAGCAGTGGGGACGCCTCCATCGGCGTATAAGCGCTGGGGCCCGCCCTCATTGCTGCCGGACACTCATTAGCATACCGGGAAAAAACCGTATTTTGGCTGACCGGCGCGGTGGAAACCACATCAAAAGGTAGGAGACGAATAGCCTTTCTTAATAATAATAATAATAATAATAATAAAATGTTTTATTTATATAGCGCCAACATATTCCGCAGCACTGTACAATTTGTAGGGTTCAAATACAGACAGATACATAACAAAGAACGTCATTTCACACAATGGGACTGAGGGCCCTGCTCGCAAGAGCTTACAATCTATGAGGTAGAGGGGGTGACACAAGAGGTAGCAGGGGCGGCATTCCTTATACAGTATTCAGACAATTTTGTAATAGAGGTGACTGTCATTACACAAACAAAACTTTGAGCCATCACTAGTGGTGACCTGTAACATGTGGATGGAGCTTGGACAAATAAAGTTAGCCTGAAAAGACATCATATCATGTGGGGTAATGTAGGAGCGGGGACAGAGGAGGGTTAAATTTTGGGGATTCTAATTATAGCACGGCAGGGTTTACATTAGAAATTGTGATAGGCTTGTCTGAAAAGATGTGTCTTTAGTTTGCGTTTGAAACTGTAGAAATTGGGAGTTACATGGTCATTAGAAAAAAAACATGTTTTACGTGTACCTCCAGTGATAAAAAAAAAATAATTCAGAAATGAATAGTTCAGGTGAAAATAAGAAACTATGTAATATCTTATTAAAAGAATATATTTTTTTTTTCTCCACTTTTCAGGCAGTTCCTTTCTCCATATTAGTCTAGGAAGAGTGGAGGAGGATTCCTTGTTTGTTTGTTGTTTTTTTTTTTTGTTTTTTTTTTAAACACTGCAAAGATATACATAAAAAGCTGATAATACACAGGATGAGGCAACAAATCAATTAACCAGTCAGCAGGAGCATACTGCTCAGCCCCTCCTTGCTCTATGATGTTGTATGAGGATGAATATGGAGACTAATATAATGTAAATAAGCAGTGAGGCTGTAAGTGCTGAAGGAAACTGACCTCCTTAATAAGATATACTGTGCTAGGTTCACACTACCGTTCAGCTTTCCGTTCTTCAGATCCGCTTAGGAACCTGAAAAACGGAAAGCCAACCCACATAAAAAGCAGTTACCCCCAGAAACCTCTGGACCCCTTAGACTATAATGGGGTCCGCCGGGTTTCTGCCCCAAAATTACAGAGAAAAGAAAGGAGTCCATTAATTGGGAAGGGCTAGAAGTGGGTGGGGTAGCTAGGGAGATAGTGTGAGGGAGTAAGCGAGTGAAAGAGGTAGTGAGTCAGCTCATGCAATGCATCTTGGTAGTTGTAGGATAAAAGCACAGGAAGCTACACCAGTAAACAAATGCATAGGATGCGAGGAGCTCCGAGAGACACCCAGAAATCACTCAAAACACTGCTAACACGGCATTTGGGTGCACTTAACCCATTAATAGCATTAACAGACCTTTATAAATAAATAAATACATAAATAAAAAAATAAACTTTTTACTGGCAAATTTTAAGGAAGATCATCAATTTTAAAGCAACAGGGATCTGTTAGGACCTCCACCCCCTCATTCTTCCTGTTCCTTTCACTTACCCTTTTCCTTTCACTTACGTATACCCCATCTATTCCTCTTCCTGGTCCTGTTCTATGCAGGTTTTTTCTGCCCATTTTTGTCATCCTTTTCTGTCAGTTATTTATTTATTTATTTTTTTACTAGAATTTACTCTTTGATTCTTTTTATCTGTTTATGTCTTTTCAATGTATCTATTATTTTTCTCCCCAGTATCTTCTGGCTTCATTACTCAGGATCACTTTTTATTCCTTATTTTTTTTATTATTTTCCAAGTCTATAGACTTCTTCTTCCCCTCTTTTATCTTGGTCCCATTTCATGTTTTTCTTTCCTTACCCCCTTTTTATTCTGTTGAATAAAGTTAAAATAAAGTAAGGGATTTGAGCCAGAAAATTTTTTTTGCAGGATTCCAAACCTCTGTAAACATATCAAGCATGTAAAAGTGCATTTTACTTTTTAGTGGCTCACCATCTGTCAATGCCAGAACAGATTCCTTTCCTCCAATATTTCGTAGGGCAAACATGGCACGATACCGTTCAAACAGTGGCAAGCTGTCGTTTAATAAGATAGAACGCAGAGCTGGTACATCTCTTTCTTCAGCAGGTGGAGCAGGGTCCACTGACAGGAATGGATTATCATCAGGAGCATCAGGATTTTTCTGAAGCCATTCTATCCGTTGAATAGCAAGCTGACATGTTTCTGCAACCTGGAAATAAAAACAAATACAGTAACCAACCAAATTTCCATCTCCTGTTTCTTCATCCTAACATTACAATGGACCTGTCACCATTCCACACAGGTTTGTTTTAAGGAGGACCTTTCATGTCCTCGAGCACATGTGATTTTATATACCGCTAGAAAGTCGACAGTGCATTGAATTAAGCGCACTGTCGGCTTTCCAGTTATGTGACCCAGGGAAAGAGAAATCAGTGCTGTTACCGATGTCTGCTGACTGTCAGAAGGGCGTTCCAGTCAGTCTAGCTGGGCTGTGAGGAACGCTCCTCCTCACAGTACTGTCCATAGCTCTGTACTGTCCTTACCACCCAGAAACGTATTGGCCCATAAAGTGGCACCTTCCTCTATAAACTTTATTTTAGATGTTTTTAAAATCTGAACGTTCTTATCTGGATCTCTACAATCTCTGGCAATAGTTTTCTTGACGTTACCATGTTCGGGACTGGGAGAAAGGGGGTACTTGTTACTGGAAAATACTCAGTCTGGGTCACTTTCACTAGTGGAGTGACACAGGGATCAGTATTGGGTCTTCTTCCATTTAACATGTGTATGAATGACTTGGTAGAATATTTACAGAGCAGGGTGTCCATATTTGCAAAGGATACTAAAATATGTAATGTAATCAAACATGAGAAGGATAGTAGAATATTACAGAGGGATATATGGAAGCTGTAAGCATGGGCAAAAATTTGGCAAGTGAAGTTTAATGTAGACAAATGTAAGATTATGAATTTTTGTTGAAAAAAATAAAATGTATGATTATGTACTTAAAGGGATTGACCAAGCAAAAATGGACAATACTTAACCTTTAAATAAGTTGGGAGCAGTGGAAAAAAATAAAATGCACACTCACCTGTCCTGGATGCTCTGGTGTCCTCCCGCGCCTCCCTGGTCTCTTCCAGTGTTGTGCAAGCGCCACTGATTCGCCTTAGAGGTCAGCAGGCCTCAGGAAGATGGCCTGGGATCAGGTAGCGATATTGAGGCCCTTTGCTGATAGGCCTCAGTGGTCACGTGAAAATAAAAAAATTAAAAAAAAAAAAAAATCAGAAGCTTCAGCACAACACCGGAAGAAACCCGGGAGAGCAGGAGAACCAGCAGGCACGGGAGGACACCGGAGCAATCGGGACAGGCGAGTATGCATTTTTTTTTTCTTCCCACCCTAGCTTATTTAAACTTGAAAAGGTTTGTCCATTTTTGCCTAGACAACCCCTTTAATAGTAAGACTGCCACTGAAAAAGACTTGGGGATTTTGGTGGACATTAAACTTACCTTTAGTGAACAGTGCCAGGCAGCTGCCACCAAGGCAAATGAAAATTATGGGATGCATCAAAAGAGGCATATATTCTCATGGCGAGAACATAGTTATGCCTCTACACAAATCACTGGTACGGCCAGACAGACTATTGTGTGCAATTTTGGAGCAGAGAAGGGTTGATCAAGATTATTAGAGGAATGGGTAGATTGGAGTACAACAGATACACATAGGGTTATTCTTTTTAGCAAAAAAAGTGGAACAAAACAAAACACACACTTTCCAATTATCTTTTTACTCCTAGGCCATTGACAGTGGCAAGGGGACATTTTTTATGTGTTGAGGAGAGAAAGTTTCACCAGCAAAATAGAAGGGAATCCTTTACTATAAAAACACGGAGGCTATGGAACTCACTACCACAGAAAGTGGTGATTGTGGATTCATTTTGCAAGTTCAAAGAGGGGCTTGATATCTTTCTGGAACAGAAAAATAAAGGTTATGGGCTTTAGATTTTGGTAAGAACAAGTTGATCCAGAGTTTTATACAGATTGCCAGGTTGGAGTAAGGAAGGTTTTTTTTTTCTACTGACATGAGACAATTGGGATAAGCTACATGGAGGGGGTTGCCTTCCTCTGGATCAACATTGTAGAGTTAAAGGTTGGACTTTATGGATCTGTGTTTTCAGCCAATCTCATGATCTACTATGAACTGGAAAAAAAATAATTTTCTTGTCACCCAGATCTTGGAACATTTGGAAAATGTAGCTGGAAGTTGCTTATCAAGCAACATATTGACCTCCTCTTTAACCGGTTAAGGACCAGGCCCAAAAGTATGTTAAAGACCAGGCCTTTTTTTTCAAAACTGACATGTGTCACTTTAAATGGCAATAACTTTGAGACGGTTTAACTTACACAAATGATTTTGAGACTGTTTTTTTCGTAACACATTATACTTCATGTTAGTGGTAAATATTAATCAATATTTTTGTATTTATTTATAAAAAAACTAGGAAATTTGATGGAAATTTGGAAAAAATTGCAATTTTCAAAATGTGAAATTCTCTGCTTTTCAGGCAGATAGTCATACCACCCAAATACATGAATAAATATTATCTCCCATATCTCTGCTTTATATCGGCATCATCTTTTGATTGTCTTTTTATTTATTTTGGACGTTACAAGGCTTACAAGTGTAACAGCGATTTTCTAGATTTGCTAGAAAATTCTCCAAACCAATTTTTTAGGGACCGCTTCAGTTCTGTAAGGAATTATAAAGGCCTGTATAATAGAACCCCCATAAATCACCCCATTTTCAAAACTACACCCCTCAAATTATTCAAAACAGCATTTGGGATGTTTGTTAACCCTTTAAGTTTTTCATAAGAATAAACATAATATGGAAGTGAAATTTAGACATTTCATTTTTTTTCATTAATACATTCATTTAGACCTAAAATTAACACATTCACAAAGGGTTAAAGGAGAAAATGCATCTCACATTTTGTTATGCAATTTCTCCCGTACACAGAAATACCCCACATGTGGGCGTAAACTGATTTTTTGGGTACACGGCAGTGCATGGAAGGGAAGGAGCGACACTGGGGGTGTGAACAGCAGATTTTGCTGGAATAATTTTCAGGCATCATGCCTCATTTGCAGAGCCCCTAGAGTACCAAAACAATGGAAACCCTCCAAAAGTGACCCCATTTTAGAATCTACACCCCTCACAGAATTCATCAAGGGGTATAGTCAGCATTTTGACCCTACAGTTGTTTCACAGATTTTACTAACATTGGGATGTGTAAATGAAAAATTTCTAAAATGTCACTTTATCCCCAAAGTTTTAATTTTCACAAGGGGTTAAAGGAGAAAAAGTCCCCCCACAGTTTGTTAAACAATTTCTCCTGAACACGGCAATACCCCATGTGTGGCCATATTCTGCTGTATGGGGACATGGCGGGGCTTGGAATGGAAAGAGCGCTATTTGGCTTTTGGATGGCAGATTTTGCTGGAATAATTTTAGGTGCCATGTCGCATTAGCAGAGCCCCTAGAGGACCAATACAGTGGAAACCCCCTAAAAGTGACCCCATTTGGGAAACTACACCCCCCACAGAACATATCAAAGGGTAGAGTGAGCATTTTGACCCTACAGCTGTTTCACAGATTTTATTAACATTGGGCCATGAAAATGAAAAATTACTTTTTTTCCAATAAACTGTCAATTTAGCCCCACATTTTTCATTTTCACAAGAGGATAAAGGGGAAAAAGCTCCATAAAGTTCGTTAAACAATTCCTCCTGAACACAGAAATGCCCCATATGTGGCCATAATCTGCTGTATGGGAACATGGCGGGGCTCAGAATGGAAAGAGGGCTATTTGGCTTTTGAAGGACAGATTTTGCTGGAATATTTTTCAAGTCCCATGTCGCATTTGCAGAGCCCCTAAAGTATCAATATAGTGGAAACCCCCTAAAAGTGACCCCATTTTGGAAACTACACCCCTCATAGAATTTATCTAGGGGTTTGGTGAGCATTTTGGCCTCACAGCTGTTTCACAGATTTTATTAACATTGGGACGTAAAAATGAAAAATTACTTTTTTTTCACAATAAATCGTCCATTTAGCGCCATATTTTTAATTTTGCAAGTAGTTAAAGAATTAAAAGCCCCCCACAGTTTGTTACACAATTTCTCCTGAACACGGCAATACCCCATATGTGGCCATAATCTGCTGTATGGGTACATGATGGGGCTCAGAATGGAAAGAGCGCTATTTGGATTTTGGAGGGCAGATGTGGCTGGAATAGTTTTCTCGTGCCATGTCGCATTTGCTGAGCCCCTAAAGTACCAATACAATGGAAACCCCTCAAAAGTGACCCCATTTTATAAACTACACCTGTCAAGGAATGAATCAAGGGGTATTATCATTTTGTGCCTAAAATGCTTCCAAAAAAATGAATGTCCAAAATGAAAATTGAAATTTTGAAAGAAATATGCCATTTCGGTGCCCAATACGTTGCACCCACTTTGTGTTGTCAGAGAACTGCACTCCTAAATCTATTAAGGGGCCATCCCGAGGGGCAAAAAATGATATATGTGGGTGTAAACTGCTGCTTGGGCACACAGCAGGGCTCAGAAGGGAAGGAGCACTGCGCTTTTTAGCTTTTGGGGTACAGATTTAGAGGGACTTTCTGGGGGCCATGTTCCTTTTGGAGAGACCTGGAGGTAACTGTAAACCCCATTTTGTAGGGGCAAGTTTAGGGTCTCTGCAAAAGTGTCATGGCATCCAAAAACCAAACCATCTGTGCTCCAAAAAACCCAATAACCCTTCTGTGTCCGTCTGTGCCCTAATATCAGTTTATACCCACATATGACATTACGTACGTTATCCTGGGTACACCAGTGTCATACATGTTGCATAAACTGTAGTTTGGGCACACAGCAGGGCGCAGAAGGGAAGGAGCGCTATTTTGGTTTCTGGAGCACAGTTTGGTTTTTGGACGTCACTTTTGCAAAGCCCCTGAATTGTCAATAAAGTGGAATCTGCAGACATGTCACCCTATTTTGGACACTAGCCCACTGATGGGATTTATCAAATGGCGTAGCGAGAATTTTTAACCCTTGAGTGTTGCATTTATTTAGTTTCCAGAAATGAAATCGCAACTGATAATGAGAAGTTAAAAATGAAAAATTTCCAGAGATTCGCCATTTCAGTACCCGATATGTTGTGCCCGACTTATGTCAGCAGAGACACTCCACAAACTGGTAAGTGGGTATCCCGGGCACAACAGCTTTCAGAGCCTTCATCTCTGATACAAGGCGGGCACAACATATTACGCACTGAAATGACGGATTCCTGGAAAAATGGTCATTTTCAGTTCTCACAATCATCTGCGTATTCATTTATGGATAATAAGTTATAGCAAAACTTGGGGGCTAAAAATGCTCTCTGTACCCCTGGATAAATCCTTCAGGGGTGTAGTTTCCAAAATAAGGTCACATATCAGGGGATTCCACTTTACTGGCGTTTCAGCTCTGCAAAAGTGTCATGGCATCCAAAAACCAAACCGTCTGTGCTCCAAAAACCCAATAACCCTTCTTCCCTTCTGTGTCCGGCTGTGCCCTAATATCAGTTTATTCCCACATATGACATTACGTCCGTTATCCCGGGTACACCAGTGTCATACATGTGTCAAACATGTGTCATAAACTGCAGTTTGGGCACACAGCAGGGCGCAGAAGGGAAGGAGCGCGATGAGGCTTTTGGAGTACAGATTCAGATGTTTGGTATCTGGACGCCATGTCATGTTTGTAGAGCCTGTAAGGTACCAGAAAAGTGGATTCCCCAAAGGAGTGACCCCATTTTGAAAACTGCACCCCTCAAAGAATTTATCAGGGGGGGTAGTGAGTATTAGTATCCCAGACGTGACTGCACAGCGGATGGCGAAGAGGGAATATATAAGCTGTGTGGAGGACATTGGGGACACCAAATTCCCTACTATGTCCCAGGAGCTCCTATGATTGGGAGAGTCACTCTGGGGGTCACTTTGGGGGTCACTTCTGGTGTCTGTTCCCTCATAAGCTGTAAATCTGGGGTGTCCACTGATATTCGCTCACACCGCTTATATATTCCCTTCCTGACGCCGCCAGTTGTATTCTAATGATTTGGCGATTTTGCGTGATTTTGTCTTCACATTGCTAGATGCTATATTTTCTTTATTCTTTTGGTGACGCGGCCATATAAGGGCTTGTTGTTTGCGGGATGTGATGTATTTTGTAATGACACCATTTTTGGGTGCCTACAACATACTGAATACATTTTATTAACTCTTTCTTGCTGGATTTAAAAAAAAAAATCAAAAAAAAAAAAATCAATCCTGGCATTGAGTTGTACCCTTTAAATTTTGCGCCATGCAGCGTACAGTATAAGTAACATGTAGCCTTTATTCTGCGGGTCGGTACGGTTACGGCGATACCTCATTTATAGTATTTTTTTATGCGATACTAATTCTGCAGAACAAAAACACATTTGGGGACATAAATCAGTGATTTTTGCATCGCCATCTTCTGAGAGGCGTAACATTTTTATTTTTCGGTTGACAGTGTTGGTTGAGGGCTTATTTTTTGCGGGACAACCTGCGCTTTTTATTGGTACTATTGTGGGGTGCATATGATTTTTTGATCACTTTTTATAGCATATTTTGTAAGGTGATATGGTGAAAAATCATTACTTCCGGCGGGTTTTTTCCGGTTTTTTTTTCAGATGTACACCGTATACATTAAATATTATTTCACTTTTATTGTACAGGTTGTTACGGACGCGGCGATACCAAATATGCATTGTTTTTATTAATTTTTAGTACTTTTTTTATATAATTCATTTTGTATAGAGAAAAAGGGATTTTTGGGCTTTATAACTTTATTACTTTTTTCATACACTTTATTTTTTTT
Source organism: Leptodactylus fuscus (assembly GCF_031893055.1). Lineage (NCBI taxonomy): Eukaryota > Metazoa > Chordata > Amphibia > Anura > Leptodactylidae > Leptodactylus > Leptodactylus fuscus. Next base: position 211,153,253 of record NC_134265.1, read on the forward strand.
TAACTTTTTTTTTTTTTACTTTTTCATGTGTCCCTTTAGGACACTTGAATCAGTTGATGCTTTGATGAAAGCATCAACTGATTCTGTATAGTAGCTTGCAGGACACGAGCAGGACATGAGCCTGCTCGTGTCCTGCAAGCTGCAGAGGAAGTGAGACACATCGCTCACTTCCTCCATCGGTCGGCAGGATCAACCAGGTATGTGGGGGCTCCGGTAGTCTGGGGTCACTGGCCAGACCCCAGACTACCTTTTACTGACATCGGCACCCCCCGATCTCGCCGCGGGGGGTGCCGATCAGCTTCAATCTGCGGCGGATCCCTTTCGATCGCGCTGTGATGTTTCATGGCACGATCGAAAGGGTTAAAACGTTCAGTCGGAACTGAGTCCGACTGAACATTGTTGAGGGGGTGGTTAGGTGTTAGTAACACCTAACCCCTGCCCTCCCCCCGCCCCACCCCCTGCCTAGTGAGTCTCTGAAGACCGGCCGTAAATTTACTATCGGCTGGTCTTAGAGACCAGGACTGCTGGCCGTAAATTTACGGCCAGCGGTCCTTAACCGGTTAATCATAGACTTCAGATTGTCTAAGAAGGATAGGATCTCTTCTGCCATGATTTTATCTGTGTACTTCTGGCCAAGGAGTCTTTAGACTCCCTGACGCAAGCAACTTAAATATAGTGCATTTCTGACAAGGGTTTTGAAGAGAGAGTTCTTTAGCCTGAAACATCAACAGGCAAAAAATAAGCAGGCAATCCACAAGTCCCAGCAGGAGAAGGGGATACACAGGAGGGACCAAGTGGCCTAGGGACTTTAGCAGTCTCCATGCAGCCCTGGTCAAGAAATAGCAGCACAAACACAGACTTTTGCAATAAAAAAAATTGTTTCGTTTTGGCACCAAAAACACCAGGCAGTGGATCTCTGTTCTGTTGGGGAAATCCCTTTAGCAGCAGCTCTAAGGAGGCCTGGATAGGATAGCAAAATGTTAATCATAGTTAACACCCTGAATATAACACAAGAGTGAAATGTAGGTCTTCTATATGGCTGCCCCAAAGCTTACATTCCAAAAAAAAAAAAAAAAAAAAAAAAAAAAAAGAATAGCTAAAACACTTTAAAAAGATGAACTCACTTGGGTACATTTATGAACAATGACATTACTAACACTAGCCTCTGAACTAGCAAAACATATGCCTCATATACAAAGCGCATTTTTCCTCATAAATCAGGCAAACCTTCCACAGGGTTGTGCGAAAATTTTCCACATCATTTACACCATATTTCTGCTGTAAATAATTTTACATTTTGTGTGGTCGACTGCACACACCTACTCTGTCCCCTTTTTAGAAAAATGGCGAGAGCAGCAAAGAGATTTTTTTTAAAAAAAGTAAATTCTTTGGTTTTGTGCAAATAAAGTTTTTTGCGCAGACTTCTTATACCTTCTACACCAAAAAACTGGCATACAAACAAACCATTCCTATTGTACAGACTTACATCTGGTGAATTAAAGTAAAATGAAATGCATAACATGCACTCCAATTGTGTTAAACTGAGGCAGAGTAAAACGGTACATAAAACAAACATATCAAATTCATTTACAGATGGTGTCCATGGGGCTCCAAAACAGCATGACTGCAGGGCCTAAATGGTCGTAGGTCGCCAATATTTGAAGCGTGGGGTCTGAAACCCAGGACCTCCACTGATAAGTTACTCAGAGGCTGAGTGCTATGGCCTTACTGCTGAGCCAATGATGTCATGTTCCTTTGTCAGATGGTAAAGCAGCAACTCAGGATAGATCATCAATACACAAGTCCTGGTATTCCTCTTTATGCTTGGATCATACAGTATGTATTACCAGTGACTTAGCAGCTGGTGGATTCACTTGTGGCTAACCTAAGGCAATATTCAGCGCCTGCATAGTGGATGGGTTCAAATCCAAAAAACAAAGGCAAAGGTTGAAATCCATCTTACTTGCAGGTGTAAAACCCAAAGCAAAAAACAGCCTTTTTAATTTTGCAGAGGATGGATCTGCTGTGGAATATTCCACAACTGGCTGGCACGTGTGTCTATAGCCTTGAAAACATACAATAAAAAGTTAAAACAAATACCAGTTTCTATGGAATAAAGATACACATTGTAGTAAACATTCATTATTACCTCTATAACAGGATCTCGGCTATACTCTTTCAGCAGCTCCAGAACTTCTGGATCTCCAATTGCCCCCAAAGCTTCACCTAGGGAGATATGGAAATGGAATATTTTGGGTTACTAAAACATAGTAAGGAATATGGAATATGCAAATAAATTCTTCTTGATGGAAAAAGCACCTACTTTTGGAAGATCGCTCTCTATAGATCAATTTCAGGTTTTCTAAGACTTATATTGTCATTGACTAGGATTGAAGCCAAACCAGAACATCTCTTCCAAACGAAGACTCATCTGCAGATAGCCATTTCAGGGTTATTGCCCCATCCATGCATTGGGTACTATATACGCACAAAAACATGGATTTGAAAGGGTACTGTGTCGTCTTAGGGAAAAAACCAGTAGACCAGATAAAAGAAACTGGATTTCAGTGACAACACCTACAACTATATCTTCACTGGTATGAACGCTCCTTCCCCTTCTGATAGTACTCATCCATAGAAGAGTACTGGGGAGGGAGGAGAGAACAGATCGTGAAAACCGAATTCAGCACACTGTCGTCTTTCTAGCGGTATATAAAACCGCATGTGCCCCAAGTGATGAAAGGTCCTCTTTAAGCTATGTGAGAATACATCAGCGTGTATCCCAATCCTGATGTGCTTTCACAGCATAATGCTTCATCTTAGTGTTGGTTTAGATTATATGAAACCGATCTGGCTGTTGTAGGTGCGGTGGGGGCAATAACATGGCAGAACATCGCTCTGACCGGGGGTTATGGAGCAGGGTGTTAGCTGTCAGTTATAGATAACACCAGCTCCCGATGCCACCTGCTCAAATCGTGAGCAGGAGACCATCATAGAGCGTACTATTACACCCACTTGCACCTGGCACCAGGGACGTAATAGCCTGCCCATAAGCTTGTTGAAGAATACAGGAAATGAGAAAGAGACAGAAAACAAACTGGTGAGAGAGTGAGATAGGAAATCCCCTTTAAGGTGTGTAGTTTTCAAAATGGGTCACTTTCTAGGGGATTCCTCTTTATTGGCAACACAGGGGCTCTGCAAACATAACATGGAATCCAAAAACCAAAGAATCTAAATCTGCACACTGAAAGACAAACCACGCTTTTTTATGCCATGCTGGATGCCCAAACAGTTATGCCATTGTTGAACCCAGGAAATGCCTCTTAATATCTTATGTGGGCATAAAATGCTGTTTGGGCAGCAGGATGCAGAAGGGAAAAAGTGCAACTTGGTTTTTGAAGCTGGTGGTTTGATTTAGATGCCATATCACTTCTTTTATTTTTATTTTTTTTCTTTAAAAGAGCCCCTCCGTTATACATCTGGAAAGACTACAATTTTAATCAGCTGCAAATTAATTTTTGAAAATTAAAATAATGCAACACACAACGGTAAAAATGCTCACCATGCCTCTTGATAAATTCATTTAGGGTATTGTTTGGAAAATGGGGACACTTTACTGGGGCACTGCAAAAGTACCACTGCATCCAAAAAAGTCTAAATCTACACTCAAAGCCAAAAAGGTGGTGGTGGTGGTGGTGGTGGGGGGGGGGGGTTGTACCCAAGATAACTCATATGAAAGTTTAAGTGAGTGACACAAAGTGGGCGCAACATATTTCAATTTTGGTAAGAACTGTCACAAAGTGATCACTATACACCTTAAGAAATTCTCTGAGGGTGTAGTTTCTAAAACAGAGGGATTTTTTTCCCCCCAGATTGCTTTTGCCTCACACTCTCTGCAAATGCCCACCAATAGAGTGTAAATAAGTAAATTAGACCTCAAATGCATAGGGTGCTTTTTCACTTCAAATAAAGTTTCCAGAATGGGGTCAGTTTTAGGGGTCGTGTTGTAGTGCTTATTTTAGGGATCTGCAAATGACACATGGCATCCAAAATCTACTCACTGAGTGTCACCCCCACCTATATAATCTCCCGGACCGGAGAGCATCTGGGGCAGCAGAGTTGTGGTGTTTTGGTATATATATATATATATATATATATATATATATATATACATATACACACACACACACTGGACCACAACTTTTATCTTTACCAAAAACTGCCATTATTTCAAGGGATTAACTGGTCCTTACGTGAAGAAACAATCGGGAATAACTCTACTGAAAGACTGTCCTGTAGACTCCATGAGTAGTTTGGCATTGCTTATTCTCTACTCTTAGGCCCTCTAGTGGCCAAGTCTCAATTCCCAACAGCACTGAAGCTTTCTCTTCCAGATGGACCATTAGCTCTAGTAAATGTCACATAAAGGCCACCATGTACTTGTGACAGAGCCCGCGACTACCTGCTTCGTGGCGCACCATGGCGTCCTGACTGCAGTCCTTCAGCACGGCGATGAGTATGGGCAGCGCACTCCGGTCTCTCATCTGCCCCAGGCAATAGGCCAGTTCATGCTTTAAAAGCGCCGAGTTATCGACAAAGCCGCGCCCGATCCATTCCACAGCCTCGGGTCCGCCAAGGTTACGAAGAGTGAACAACGCACGGAACCGGGCAGGTAAAGGGAGACTCGTGTCCAACAGTATCCGACCAATGCTCGCCACCTGGTTGTTCCTGGAGGCCGCCATTATGCAGAGAGGAAAGCGCGGCGGAAGTGACGTGAAGCTGTCACGGATCAGGCGTCCTGCCGAGTGTTATGAGGAAGTCGCTGGTTCCCATCATTTCTTAAGACGTTGTTGCCCCTAGTGGCCAGGTCCTGCATACATAAAGTTTTAACCAGCCGACCACATTTATTAGTTCTTATACTCCACAATGAGCAGATCACTTTCGAGGCATTCTGTGAGATAACAAATAATGTCAGTTAGGTAATTGTGAGAAAATGGCAAAAGAATATTTAACCCCTTCCTGCTGCAGGCATTTTTCGATTTTCATTTTGACTCCCCCCACCCCTTCCAAACCCCATAACTATCATCTTCCCGCTCTCAGAGCCATATGAGATCTTAATAAGAGATGAGCGAGTACTATTCAAAACTCCCGCTTCGAATAGTACGCACCCATAGGAATGAATGGACGCAGCCGGTCTGTGTTTCGGCCGCTTCCATTCATTCTTATGGGTGCGTGCTATTCGAAACGGCCGTTTCGAATAGTACTCACTCATCTCTAGTATTAATGTTTACGGGACAAATTATTCTTCATGATGTTACCATTACATTTTCTGTACAATGTACTGGGAAGCTGGAAATAAAATCATAATGTGGTGGATTTGAAGAAAAAGTGCACTTTCTTTCGGACTTCGGATTTACGGCATTCACTGTGCGGCCAAAATGATATGTCACCTGCATTCTAAGTTTCGATACAATTCTGGGGATAACAAATATATATAGCTTTGTTTACATTAACAAAATTCCATAACTCTGCCAAAAAATTTTTTCTAAAAGTCGGCATATTCTGACACCCGTAACTTGTTTATACTTCCACGTACAGGGATGCATAAGGCAGGACAAGGTGTACTTTTTATTTCTACCATTTTGGGAATTAGCGCCTGGCTCACCCATAGACTAGGAGCCAGCGAAGCACACTCACCTCAACTGTCTCCCCTGGGCAACCACTTGCCATTATGACCAACCTTCATGGTTCCCCAAGTTGTCTCAACAAAGGACCAGCCGTGTAACTTGTCTCCACAGTCAAGAAACCCTGGGGCATCTAAGGGCCCGTTCACACGGGCACAGAGGGAGCGGATTATGACGCGGAATCCACGTCATAATCCGCCCCCTCACAATGGTGGCCTATGGAGATCGCAAGCTTTCTTTTTTCCGCTATCGGCAACAAAAAAGAATCGACATGACCTTTCTTCAGGCAGATTCTGTCTCAGGAGGTCAATAAAAGTGAATGGGAGGCGAAAACCGCGTCGTCGTGTTTTTTTTACAGCCCATTCACTGTCCGGGAGGGGAAAACCGCCTGGCGTTTTCTGAAGTGGTTTTTACCAAAACCGCTCCAAAAACTCATTAAGGCCCAAAAACCGCTTCCTAATTAGGAAGCTTTTTTTTCAGACCAAATGACGCCACACGTAATTCACATGTGAACTTAGCCTAATTAATGCAAATTTATAAAGAAGAATTAAAATGCAAAATATATAATAGAATTAAGAGTTCAAATCTCCCCCCCCCCTTCCCCTTCCCTAGAATACATATAAATTTAAAAATTACTATGAAACACATAGATATTAGGTATCCCTGTGTCCAAAAACATCTGGTCTAAACATAAAAATATTTTTCCTGTACAGTTATCCGTAGTGGGCATACCTCCCAACCGTCCCGATTTCCGCGGGACAGTCACGATTTGGGTGACATGTCCCGCGGTCCCGGTTGGAGGGAGGCATGTCCCGATTTCAACTCAGATCTGCGTCCAGAGGACGCAGATCTGAGTTTAACACATATGCGGCTGAAGCAAGGAGCTGACACAGGTCAGCTCCTCGCTTCGCCGCTGCCCGCCTCTCTCCCTGACACATGCGGCTGAAGCTGCTCGCGTGCTCGCTTCGCCGCTGCGTCTCTCTCTCGCTGACACATGCGGCTGAAGCGAGGAGCTGACCTGTGTCAGCTCCTCGCTTCACTGCTGCCGCCGGCTCCTGGCTTGTAGACGCGAGATGGAGAGGACATGAATCTGGGGGAAGAGATGGGGGACATGAATCTGGGGGCAGAGATGGAGGGACAGGAATCTGGGGGCAGAGATGGAGAGGACATGAATTTGGGGGCAGAGATGGAGAGGACATGAATCTGGGGGCAGAGATGGAGTGGACATGAATCTGGGGGCAGAGATGGAGAGGACATGAAACTGGGGGCAGAGATGTGGGGACATGAATATGGGGGCAGAGATGGAGAGGACATGAATCTGAGGGCAGAGATGGAGAGGACATGAATCTGGGGGCAGAGATGTGGGGACATAAATCTGGGGGCAGAGATGTGGGGACATGAATCTGGGGGCAGAGATGGAGAGGACATGAAACTGGGGGCAGAGATGTGGGGACATGAATCTGGGGGCAGAGATGGAGAGGACATGAATCTGAGGGCAGAGATGGAGAGGACATGAATCTGGGGGCAGAGATGTGGGGACATGAATCTGGGGGCAGAGATGTGGGGACATGAATCTGGGGGCAGAGATGGAGAGGACATGAATCTGGGGGCAGAGATGGAGGGACATGAATCTGGGGGCAGAGATGGAAGAGGGACATGAAACTGGGGGCAGATGAAGGGTGTATATGAAACTGGGGGAGAGATAGAGGGGGGACATATAATTTACGGGTGACTGTAGGAGGATTATACTGTGTGCGGGCACATGAAAAATTAACGAGTGGGCGGAGTCAACACAAAAGTGGGCGGGGCATTTTGTCCCTCTTTCGGTTCTTCAAAAGTTGGGAGGTATGGTAGTGGGGGGTGGAAAAAATCAAAAGTGCCACTCTTTCGCCTCTGATAAAAAATTTAAATAAAAAGTGAAGAGATCCAAGAGTATAATAAATTACTGCAAATCATGTTGTGGCAGCCATTTTAGTTCATCAAGGATAAATCCCAAATTATTCGGTTTTGGTTAAAAAAAAAAAAAGTAATTTGTAATATTCGGGAAGAGTCCATCTCATTGCGAGCCGATTCACTCGACAGTAATACCATCAGATCTCAGTCACCTCACTGCTTCCCCTCTGTTCATGAGGCCACATGGGCCTTCTTATGGTTCTTTACAGGCATTTCAACTGTTTTCAGTCTTATGGAGTTCACATGTTAAACCCCCTATAATCCAAAATAAATAACCACACTAAACTTTATTGTGGCAAGTTTGTTGTGACATTCTTAACACCATAAAGTACAGTTGGGTGAACCTGACCGATTGCGGCACCTTAATCGATGGCCAGAGCCTGCTTGCCCTTGGTTTGCCCATATGAATGCGCACCTCTACTAACTCCTCCTGTACAACCATTGGTCACCCTAACCAACTTTCATGGTTGCCTGAGTCCATCTGAACCAGGGACCAGTCTTGTAACTTATGTTCCTCCACAGACAAGAAACTCTGTTGTGAAGTTCATGGTTAGCTTGCCATAGCTCAGACATACCACTGCCATGAGTGTGAAGTGACATAATCTTGCCACAAAAATTGTTCTATTTTACCCCCACCACTTACCAGTCCTTTAGATAATCTTTTACAACCCTTAACAGAGTAGGATCTGTTAAAAATTATTTCTGACCCATGTATAACTTCCTCTCCAAATTATCCATTACACCTATAGGCCAACCAAATCACTTTCAGGGCTAGCTATGCTATCTAAACCCACCGGCACCCAGGTAGCCATTGATCATTCTGCTCTATCTTGAAGACTACCTGGCCTTACCACCATTGTCTGACAAAAATAAATATCAATAACCTCTGGATAGTCCATTACTTTCAGGTACTTGTGCGGTTTATTGACACCCCAACATGGTGATATGCAGAATCCACTGCTTCCTGAATTAATCTTGTAAGCGCAAAACATTATGTAAGTATCCATTGCCATGCTCTCTTTTAGACAACTCCAATACCATAAATTTCAACCACCGCTGTGGCTGGTTCAAGATGCAAGATAAGGAGGCACTTGAAGAAAAATGGGCTGCATGGTTGAGGTGCTAGAAGAAAGCCATTACTGTGCAATGTAATCTCGCAGTTCAATACACTAAATAGCACAGAGACCAGCCTCAAAATTTCTGGAACAAGATGATTTGGAGTGATGAGACAAAAATCCAACTTTTTGGCCAAAACCATAAACATTGCATTTGGAGAGGTGTCAACAAGGCCAGGAATTTACAGGAACTGGAGACTTTTTGCCAAGAAGAATGGGCAGTTTTACCATGTGAGAAAATAAAGAGCCTCATCTACAACTACCACAAAAGACTTCAAGCTGTGATTGATGTTAGAGGGGGCAATACATGGTATTAAGAACTGGGGTATGTGAACCTTTGAACAAGGTCATTTTGATGTTTTTGGTTGTCATTATAATTTAAAAAGAGAAAACACAGAAGTTTGACAATAAATGGCTTCACCCAACTACTAACCATGAGTCGAGAAAAAGTTTTTGTGTTATCATTCATATTCTCTGAAAAAAAGGCCCCCCCCCAAAAAAATCTGCCGGGGTATGCAAACTTTTGAGCACAACTGTAAGCCCATTTAACAATTATACCCCCTTTATAAATAGAAGAAAACACAGAGAAAGCACCGTGCGACACCTAGCACATTACCACTTTTACAGGAAATAATACTTATGCAAACTATGCGTAGATAATGACCTATAGATGCTGTGATAGAGTCACAGCACCCCAATAGGCATTCAATAGTAGATTGGTAATCAGGAGCAGCAGACCATATCCATATGAATACGTAGAGACCACAAACAATAAGGACCAAACCATGCGACTCTTCACTGGAGTGTCAGGAAAGTAAAGATCTGCGCTTACCCTCAGAAGTCTTGATAAAGTTCCTTTATTAAAAGCCTTTTCACACAATGCGTTTTGGGCCCCCCACTGGTCCTTTTCTCAAGTGTACAATTAAGAAAGGGAACAGTGGGAGTCCCAAAACGCGTTGTGTGAAAAGGCTTTTAATAAAAGAACTTTATCAAGACTTCTGAGGGTAAGCGCAGATCTTTACTTTCCTGACTCTCCAGTGAAGAGTCACATGGTTTGGTCCTTATTGTTTATGGTCCCTTATAAATAGTTCCCCTCTTATAAATAATAGCTCGCCCCTTTATAATAGATGCCTTATATATAATAGTTTCCCCCTTTTCATAGGCATCTTATAAATAATTCTTCCCTTATAAATAATAGTCTGTCTTATGAATAATAGCTCATCCTAATAATAACCCCCTGTATATATAATTTCCCTTTACAAAAGCTCCATTATATAATAGTTCCTCCTTATACAGTGTCAGACTAAAGGGCCTTAGGCCCACCAGAGGAACTTATTCTGGGGCCCCACCCAACAGCTTCTGCTAATAGCCAACACCACAGCTCCTTCACTGTAATCTTACATATGTGATGATTATATGGCATTACTGAGTATGTTCCCAGTATAGTCAACCACTAGAGTACTGTGCATGTCCCAATAGTTCCATGGTCGATTCATGCACAGTACTGTATGGAGAATGACATAGCCATGGAGCACTACCCGTATGGTAGTATTGTAGAAGGCAGCAGCGGTATCTGTGTCCTGGAGTGAGGATATGTTAGCGAGTGGTAGGAGAGAGCCTAAGAGCGTGCAGGTGTCAAGGCGGTTGAGGTTCCTGCGGGGGCCTGTTAGTTTAGAGCTTGGGATGTCTATTAGAGAGGAGAGGGCAGAGAATGTCAGCAGGTTGTGGTCAGAGAGCGTGGATGGAGAGTTAGAGAGGCTGCATATGGAGCAGAGGCGGGTGAATATGAGGTCTAGCGTGTGCCCCTTTATGTGGGTGGCAGAGGAGGACCATTGGGAGAGACCAAAGGAGGCGGTGAGGGACAGAAGGCTGGAAGCAGGGGGGTGGTCTGTGTTAATGCGGATGTCGGTGAATAGGAAGTGTATGAGCCAGATGGTGAAGTGGTCGATGAAAGCAGCGGTAGGTCCCGGTGGTCGATATATGACGGCCAGTTGGAGGTTGGAGGGTGAGTAGATACAAACCGAGTGCACTTCAAAGGGGGGGGGGGTTGAGGGCAGGCAGCGTTTGGATAGGGGCAAATGAGCAATTGTCTGATAGGAGGATGCCTACACCTCCACCAGGTTTGTTGTTGGGCTGGGGAGTATGTGCGAATTGCAGACCTCCATAGGAGAGGGGGCAGGGGAGGCGGTGTCTGAGGGTGTCAGCCATGTTTCTGTGAGACCGAGAAATGTAAATTAATTGAGAATGAAAAGGTCGTGGATGTAGGCAAGTTTATTACATACGGAGAGGGCATTCCATAGTGCCACGGAGAGGACAGGGGGAGGGGTAGGAGTGAGTGAGATTGGTTTGAGATTTCGGGGGTTCCATGCGCTAACGACAGGTGTGGGGAAAAGGCCAACAGTGGGGAATTGCTGGAGAGGTCCAGGATTAGGATATGTGTCTCCAGAAGTAAGGAGGAGCAGGGAGAGGGACAGCAGGTGTAGGTAGGGGAGGGTTGTATGTGTCTGGGGCGGAAAGCCTGCAGGTTTGTGAGTAGCTGTGCAAAGAAGGTCATGTGCTTCACAGAATAAAATGTTCCCTTGAGCACTTCACAGTTTCTCCACATGGTATATAAAGCTCCACTGTGGCCCCACACCCATATAAAATACTCCCCTGAGCCCCCGATAGTGGGCCCACATGGTATATAATGCTCCACACAGTGTAATATGCTCCCCAAAGCCCCAACACAATATAATACTCCACAGTTACCCACACAGTATACACACTATAATGGGCCTCAGACAGTATAATGAGCTCCCCAGCATTCCCACACAATATAATATGCTCCACACAGTATAATATCCACTTCACAGTAGCCCCCAGTATAATGCTCCACAGTGGCTCCACAGCATATACTTAATAAAGGCCCCCTAATATAATGCTCCTTAGTGTCCCTTCCCCCCGTATAATCCTCTCCAGAGGATCCCCCTAGTATAATGCAAAACACTGCGCATGCGCTCTCCAACTCGAAAGCAAATCCAAGGTAACCATAATGCATACTAGACCCAAAAGCACACATGCGCGACCCTACCATTCATCACCTTTCTTGCGATCAGATGAAAAACCATCCTCCACCCAGGGAGACATGTGAGTACATATTAAAGAGGACCTTTCACCACTTTTGGGCACATGCAGTGTTATATACTGCCAGAAAGCCGACAGTGCGCTGAATTCAGCGCACTGTCGGCTTTCCCGATCTGTGGCCGGTGTAAAGAGCTTACGGTGCCGGTACCATAGTGCTCTATGGTCAGAAGGGCGTTTCTGACAGTAAGTCAGAGACGTCGTTCAGCCTCGCGGCGCCTATCGCGCTGTGCTGTGGAGCAGAGAGGAACGCCCCCTCCCTCCCTGATAATGCTCGTCTATGGACGAGCTGTGTGAGCAGAGGGAGGGGGCGTTCCTCCCCGCTACACAGCACAGCGCGATAGGCGCCGCGAGGCAGAAGGCATTTATTTGATGCACAATCCAGGCAGGGAATGCCTTTTTCCTATTGTACTGTACTCATGTTTTTACTATGGACTAAATAAAAAAAAAAATCGGACTATTTAGAGGCTGCTAGATTTACGTTTGTTTTCTATTGGAGTGCTCCGAGCCGACAGAGCTTATCATCCGTACACCTGATTTACTTTGCTACAACCGTGAGTGTTTTCTTCAGTTACAATATATATAATATATATATATATAACTATTTAATACAAAGAATATTTTCAAGGTTTCTTCTTTGGGCTGTGTATTTCCCCTTCCCCTTTTCAGAGTTTGTTTTTGGATTGATAAACTTTATGTGATTTTGTAACTCTGGGACTTCTACTCTTAGGCTCCGTTCCCACGGAGTAACGCGCCGCGCATTCAGACACATGTATACACATGTCAGAGTGTGAGCGCTCAAAACAGATTCACTGCAACGTGGGTCGGCTCTCGCGCTACACATTGAAATCAATGGATTAATAAGCCGACACACATTGAAGTGAATGGGATCTGTTTTGAGCGCTCACACTCTGACACGTGTATACATGTCTGAATGCGCGGAGCATTACTCCGTGGGAATGGAGCCTTAGTCTGTTCTCCCTCCAACCCTTAATCCCATTCAGTTTTAACCCCCCCCCCCCCCCCCCTCCATTGGAGCTTTTGAATAATTTAGGCACATCACGTGCCATCGGGAGGAATTAAGACTGATATAAGTTTACATAAATTCTCCCCATTGTCTTTGTCACTATAGGTAGTTACAGACTTCCTAAAAAAAAAAAAATTACCAAATTGATTTTGAAATTATTTTTTTTACCATGGCAATTTCTTAGCGGTAAATGTGTTTTGTGTTTAACAGTACTCACCTCAGATGTCTAGAGCCCTTTATAATTTTTGTAACAGTAACGCTGTAAGATCTTTTTGTAGTATTTATTAGTTACGTTTTATTTCCATGGTAGTTTTATTCTGTGATAGTGGGTACAGTGAGTATTTTGACCCTAAATGTGTTTAACAGAATTGGGCCATGAGAATTTGGAAGAAAAAAAAAACTGATTTGAAAATGTTGTTATAACCCTAAAGATTTCATATTTAAAGTGGGTTAAATGGAGAAAAATCACTTTTACAATATATTAAACAACTTTTCCCAAGTACAAAAATGTCCCAGAAGTGGATGTAAACTAATGTAAGGACAAACAGCAGGTCACAGAAAGATAGAAGCGCCATTGAGCTTTTGGAGAGTAGATTTTCCTGGGATCAGTTTCAGGCACAGTCTTACTTTTAGGAGCGCAGAACTGAACCTAATGACTGCTAGCGGCAATATCGTAGCCAAACTGCTACACACCCAGTATGAGACAAAGACAATCAGGACGTTTTCACCAGACCTCCTAGGGGTGGAGATGGGCAATCCCAGACCAAAGTTGACAACACAGAGGAATATGCCACAAATTGATTAACCACGAGCAGAAGCCACAGAGCAGAATCACAAGCAACTCACCAGACACAGAGTGAACAACAGAGCAGGGTCGACAGCTGAGATAGCAGCGAAGTGCAGGAGTGAGTGTGTTAAATATCTCTGAAATTGCGGTGAAACTTGTGACCACGTGTTGTAGGCTTGTTATGAATCAGTGTAGAGGTTTATTAATATCTTGAAGGGAAAACACAGGAACAGGAAAAATGTCAAAAATAACAGAAATATCAGTCAATGTCTCAATAGCTTACATCTTCAGAGAAGTTAGATTTCTTCATCTGGATATCCTGTAGTTACAGCTTGGTTCACGCTTGTCATCTGGTTGGTGGACTTGGGCTGGTCACGACGTCCATGACTGACCATCTGTCAGGGCCACCCACCCTGGTCTTCCCAAAGACAGACCCAGACATGTGTATTTCTTACTCATTTATATTCATGAGAGGGGGTGTTACCTTCTAACGTGTTGCTATGTAAGGAAATGTCTAAAATGGTGTACTGTAACCGCAACCATGTTCCCAAAATATAGAAATGTGATGTCAGTAGAGTTTAACCCTTTGTGGGCTAAAGAATATTGTAATATTATAATAATTAACAGAGTGATGGAAGGAGAGGTCAAGGTATGTAGCCAGAGTAGACACAATTTTTGCAACAGAGAACACTGCAACATGGTAAGTATACACTCACCGGCCACTTTATTAGGTACACCATGCTAGTAACGGGTTGGACCCCCTTTTGCCTTCAGAACTGCCTCAATTCTTCGTGGCATAGATTCAACAAGGTGCTGGAAGCATTCCTCAGAGATTTTGGTCCATATTGACATGATGGCATCACACAGTTGCCGCAGATTTGTCGGCTGCACATCCATGATGCGAATCTCCCGTTCCACCACATCCCAAAGATGCTATATTGGATTGAGATCTGGTGACTGTGGAGGCCATTGGAGTACAGTGAACTCATTGTCATGTTCAAGAAACCAGTCTGAGATGATTCCAGCTTTATGACATGGCGCATTATCCTGCTGAAAGTAGCCATCAGATGTTGGGTACATTGTGGTCATAAAGGGATGGACATGGTCAGCAACAATACTCAGGTAGGCTTTGGCGTTGCAACGATGCTCAATTGGTACCAAGGGGCCCAAAGAGTGCCAAGAAAATATTCCCCACACCATGACACTACCACCACCAGCCTGAACCGTTGATACAAGGCAGGATGGATCCATGCTTTCATGTTGTTGACGCCAAATTCTGACCCTACCATCCGAATGTCGCAGCAGAAATCGAGACTCATCAGACCAGGCAACGTTTTTCCAATCTTCAATTGTCCAATTTCGATGAGCTTGTGCAAATTGTAGCCTCAGTTTCCTGTTCTTAGCTGAAAGGAGTGGCACCCGGTGTGGTCTTCTGCTGCTGTAGCCCATCTGCCTCAAAGTTCGACGTACTGTGCATTCAGAGATGCTCTTCTGGCTAGCTTGGTTGTAACGGGTGGCTATTTGAGTCACTGTTGCCTTTCTATCAGCTCGAACCAGTCTGGCCATTCTCCTCTGACCTCTGGCATCAACAACGCATTTCCGCCCACAGAACTGCCGCTCACTGGATGTTTTTTCTTTTTCGGACCATTCTCTGTAAACCCTAGAGATGGTTGTGCGTGAAAATCCCAGTAGATCAGCAGTTTCTGAAATACTCAGACCAGCCCTTCTGGCACCAACAACCATGCCACGTTCAAAGGCACTCAAATCACCTTTCTTCCCCATACTGATGCTCGGTTTGAACTGCAGGAGATTGTCTTGACCATGTCTACATGCCTAAATGCACTGAGTTGCCGCCATGTGATTGGCTGATTAGAAATTAAGTGTTAACGAGCAGTTGGACAGGTGTACCTAATAAAGTGGCCGGTGAGTGTACATCACAGGTCATATGTAAAACAGGGGACCAGAGGCATCAGAGACAGCCTACTTACTTTAGCAAGCAGAGGGCTGTGCTGGAGGAAGAACATGCTTTGCTGCAAAATATGCTGGGCTTTAGTTTCTATCAGATATGCGACATCCCTTCCAGTGCAATGACGTGCAAGGCTCAGTGCTCATCTTCCAGGAGTAACAAAAGTGCCATAGTCATGGCTTGCTGCTCCATGTAAGGTTGAAATTAGCAATAAAGCAACTTAAGGGGGTTGGCCACTTTCAGACCAATATTGACAAACAAATGTACAATAAAAATATATACAATTTTCCAATATACTTTCTGTATCAATTCCTCACAGTTTTCTAGATTTCGGCTTGCTGTCATTCATTCTGTTACTTCTAGGGGATAACCATGAGGAATTGATACAGAAAGTATATTTAAAGAGGGCATGAGAGCAAAACTGATCTGTAGCAGCAATAGCTACTGACCATTAGGGACTCCACCTGTGTACCAAGCAAATCCATATCCATCAGCCACCATCTTGATACACCTTCGGTACTGAGACACAGCCCTGTATGCAGTCCGACATAGCCCATAGTAGAGAAGGTTGATTAAAGGAACCTGTCCCATGTAAATCCCTAGGAGAGAAAAACAAAACAAAACAACTGTCTCTCCTTCCTTGCCTCCTACTTATGGAGGGGATGTGATTGAATAATTAACAACAAGGTCATATTGCTTATTAACATGTCTATCTGATTCCACCTAGGGAGCTGAACAAAAGTTCAAAAAAGTTAAAATTTGTAGATCTTCTAAAGTAGCCCAAAAATTAAGAAAATAAATAAAAATTAAATCTCAAATCTAATAAATAAATGGCAGTTGAAAATTTTATTTAATTTATTTTAACTCCACAATTTCAGTTTTTGTTTTTTTTTAATGAATATACACATAAAACATAATTGTGTACTTTTACCCTCTTAAATTAAAGTATATTTGACAAAGAAAGAAAAAAAAAAAGCAATGGCCTACATTTGCTATTGCAGTTATGACTAAACTGGTGTGTAAATATGGTTCACCTTTGGCACCTCTAGTTTGGGCTAAAGTTTATCAACAAGCTAGGAATGTGGGTGTTGACTTTCAGAAAAAGGGATGGGTCTTAAATGCACCAAAATAGTGTTTACAAATTCTGTTTAAAAGTAAGCCAACTACCGTATTTTTCGGACTATAAGACGCACTTTTTTCCCCCCAAATTTGGGGGGAAAAGAAGGGTGTGTCTTATAGTCCGAATGTGGTGCCTGGCACCCGCCGTAATAGAGAGGCGGATGCCGGCAAGGGATAGACGCCGGGGCCTGAGACATCGCTGCGCTCCTCTGCCCTGCATGAAGCCAGCAGCGGCTATGTTATTCCGCTCCTCCGTCCCCCCGTCTATCCCTCGCCGGCATCCGCCTCTCTAGTACAGCGGATGCCGGGTCTGTAGTCTGGATTGGCGGCGCCTTCTCCCCCGGGGCCGGTCCCCACCGGCTCCATACCTGTGAAGTTGCAGGCCGGCTCCTGCGCGGCGATATCGCAGGAGCCGACCTGTTCGGGTGACAGCCGGTAGCCTAATGAGGCTCCCAGGCCTGTCACTGCTATATTAGTATCGCGGCTGGGTCTGTGACCAGCCGTAATACTAATAGACAGAATGTCCCATAGACGGCAATACAGTTGTATTGCCGTCTATGGGACTTGCAATCAAGTGACCGCAGGTTCAAGCCCCCGGGGGGGAATGAAATAGTAAAAAAAAAAAAAAAAAAAGCTTTAAAAATATATAATAAAAATAAAAATATGAAATAAATAAAAGTTCTAAATCACCTCCTGTCTCTAGAATATATATATAAAAGTAGAAAATCATATGTCATAAACCACCGGGTTTTTTTTCAATACAAGGTGATCTAAGCAATAGATATTCCCCAAAATGGTATAACTAAAAAGTACTTCTGGCCCCGCAAAAAAAACCACTCTATGCATCCCCGTACAGCTGCAGGGTCACCTGTCAATGTGGCCTTGCAGCTGTTGCAAAACTACAACTCCCATATATTAAATATTTTACCATTTTTTGCTTCAAAATTTTTTTTCCCTATTTTCCTCCTCTAAAACCTAGGTGCGTCTTATAGTCCGAAAAATACGGTAATAGAATTTAGACTACATCCAGCATAAGTCACTGTGATAAATCTGGTTCATTTTTCAGAAAGACTGTCTAAGTTTGCACTAACTAATCATAAATTGAGCCAATGTTTGAATCAACTGAATGTGCAAAAAATTACAGGAGATACACTCCGATAAAGTAACACGTTAAATTTTCAAAGTCTGGTTTGGTCATTAAGGCTAAGACCTTACGTGGTGGACTGCAGCATAAAAGCGTTGGAGAAAAAAACCTGTTTTTTCCTGCAGGGCTTTTCACAGACCGTCTACAGAGGAAAATTCTGCTGACTTTCAATTATACCTATTTGGAAACTGCCAGCATTTCCATATACGGTAGGTATAATTAACATTCTATGATTACAAAAATCGCTCAATTTATTTTTCTGCAATGTGTGGATGGGATTCGCTAGATAAGTTGTGAAGGAAAATGTTCTCTGAAAAGATATATTACAAAGCAGGACTAGGCAATTAATCAAATTCATTGCATTTATTAAATTAATTTGAGTAATTCATAGTTTCTAATTTTGTTCAGAATCTTGAAATAGTTAGTTACCCTGCCTGAAGTGTGGAGCTAATATTGGGGCTGAGAAAAGGTGGCAGTAAGTCAACAAATGCAGGATCAAGGAGGGTAGGACAGACAGATGTGATGTACAGAGAGGGAGGAGATACCAGGATACAAAAGATACTCAAGTAATTGCTGCTGTTGCACTCTATTATTCCATGCTTTTTAATACTGCTAGGTTGTATATAAGAGGCTGTTAGCAATAAATCAATTAACCAGCAATCAGGAGAATCTTAGGCAGGGTTCACACAGGATTTTTTCCATCCGGAATTTGAGGCGGAGGCCGACTCAGTTTCCGGATCAAAATACGGGTAGCTGCGACTGGATGCCAATGCAGTGGACTAGCATTCAGTCATGCACTCCGCTCCAGATTAGGCCCAAATGAATGGGCCTAACAGCTCCTAATAGAAACAAACAGCTCCCGGAAAAAAGAACTGACCAGCTCCCATTGATTTCAAAGGGAGACGTTTCTTTGGGTCAGGATTTTCAGGCGGAAAATACCCTGTGTGAACTCAGCCTTATTCAACCCCTCTCTGCTACATAGCTTTGTAAGTGTGAGGCTGAATAAGGAGCCCGATATAATATAAATAAGCAATCATATTGCAGATAAGGAGCAGGGCAACAGCTTAATAAATGAGGAAGGAATCATTTATCCTTAATAACATATATTACAAAGTTTCATATATGCATTATTCATTTATGAAAAGTTGTTTATATCTGAAGATACACTTCATGTATATTTGCATAGTTTTTATGTGGATCTTGTGGACATTTGTGGATTTTGGGGTGGAAAATGCACCCTACACCTGAAAGAAAAATAAAAACGATGTAAGACAGAAAGACCCGAGTCAGGTCGTGTATGCCTCCTACGGACACTAGGTTAAAACTGACTAGCACAGTGTTTGTAAAGAGGCTATTCACTGAAGGCAGAACAGACTTCTTTTGATATTCCTAGTGTCAACCTCCTAGTGGCCAGGTCTATACCTTATGGTCCGAGAATCCTCAGATTATCTATAGATGTCTATGAAACCAGCACAATTTTGCTGAAGAATACATTGTATATAAATATGTTATTTTTATTGTACACCAGTAGCTAAGAGACGTTTCAGTAACAATAACATAGAAATATGTATCTCTTTACTCTCCAGGAAAATAGGTGGGAAAGCATATGCTTTTCATTTTAAAACTTTGGGAATGGTTATAGAAGATATCTATGTGAAAGTTTTTGCAGAGGAAAGCAAGTCTTGTTTCAGCACACTTTCTGTTTTATATCCATCAGTATTCTCCATATCAGCCAAGATTCCTTCATCCCAACGGAATGTTAACAATGCGGTTGGAACCTGCAATTATTAATATTCATAAGTACATGTAAAATTTAACAAAAAAAATTATATATATATATATATATATATATATATATATATATATATACACACACACACACACGCATTATAATTTTGGAACAAAAGAGATAAAAAAAAACCCCACAGCTTCTCTGCAATGTGTAGTGTTAAAAAGATTTGACATAATCATGAGATGTTAACTGTAAAGAGTTCACAAGGACAATAAATGTAAATAAGCCTAAACTAAAGAGTCTGGAGATGCTACATTATTAATCAAAGAATTGTAGAACTCACACTAACATGCTATTAGAACAAGAGATCTCCTCATAGAGCAGTATGGCATTTGCACTTTGCCAGCCCAGTTCCCCATTGCAGTGAGATTGTGCAGCTAAAAATGTCTTAACAGCAGAAATGTGTGACCACTGAGCATAGTGGGGGGCAGGGCTTTGGTACAGTGTTGTTGCTATTTTGACTGGCCATGCCCTTACCGTTTTCCTATCCCCTACATTAATTCCAGCCGTGCTGCATAAGGATGAAGTCCGTTTTTTAATTAAGGTTGCTCTTACATGTGCAAGGTTTAATCACGATTTTAAAAGCAGTTTTTGAATCATCCATATTGAAAACTTCATAGACTAAGGGCAACACTATTTTTTTTCTGCCTCTTACATGCCTACTAACTTTTTATCTGCCTACTACATGTTGCTTTTGACAACATAATATGAAGGGTAATACTACATACAGAGGCTCTGATTGCACGTTAGGCTGAGTCCCACTTTAAGTAAAACATTTATTACTAGCTGCTATTTGTTACTCGCTGTGGGTTGCTGTTTAGCCAGTAAAAAGTATAGCTCACTGAACTCACTGGTGGCCTGGCCCTGCACGTTAGTTTTTAATCTTGGCGGGGGGGAGGGGGTGCAGTTTTTTCCTGTGTTTTATTGTGCTTTTTCTAATAATGAAATTTTAAAAAAACAAACAAAAAACACAATCTGCAGACACAACTAGCTTTAGTGTTACTTTAGTTAACTACCTGGTTATCATATTCTGTTCCAACTGGAAGCAGCACATGAGCCCATTCAGATCAAATAAAATGATGATGATGTTAATGATAATAAATTCCTGAAAAGTTGTTCAATACACCAAATAATAACATCAATGCTCTCTTCTGTTGTTCAGCTCAGTTACAGGTGCATACCTATACCTAATGTTGGATGATTAAAATGATTGACACCAACAGACTCAAAAGATGTAGAATGTCCAGTATTTTGCTAAATTAAAAAACGTTCTATGTGCAAGAACTTTTTGTTCACAATTTTTATTGGAACCTCTGAAACAGATGTGGCGTTGGCCTAACTAAATGTTGGAACACAACTCTGGTACTCACCAAACCACACTCACTAAGCGTAAGAGCTTCATTTTCCAACTTTTGGCCACAAGGAGCAATGAGTTCAAATGGAATCCAGTCATTTTGCAGATGTTGACGAATAAAATCAACCAAAATAGACAGCCTTTCTTTCCCATAGAATAAACCTGAAATAGCAGAAGAAATAGGACCTTCAGTAGGAGTAAGTCCATGCATAGCTGCTTGTCTGGGGCTGGGGGCCCAATCTTTCACACTGTACTAGCTTGGCTGCACATTATTTCTTGACCTGCTGCCTGACAGCATGAAATGCAGCAGTGTGCATATCACAACTTTTCCTCTCCAGTGATTCAGATGGTGTGCTTCATGTATTCAAAACACGTAATCTAAGTCTCTAGAGAGAAGGCAGGGAATATAGGCTACACAGTGTCAGGTTAAGGCCTCATGCACACTACTGATTGTGCTGCTCAAGGCTCTTCTAATGAGAAGCAATACAGCATTCCAATGACTAAAGACCAGGTCCTATCCTGCTCCGTGACATCAGAACCAAATCCACCCCATTGAAGTCAATGGGGGAATGGAAGGCACTCTGATGTCATCACATTCCTCTATATACTTGGACTTGTGAATGAGGCCTGAACCACAACTAGCTTTGGGGAACAAGGATTGAATAGGAATAAGCATCTTGGTTTTCTTATAAAAAGGTGTGCCATCATTCAGATGTAACATATTACAGAGTTTGTGCGTGACCTCGCATTCTAGATCTATGTGAGACTTAGCATATATATTTTTATATACAATGGGAGACATCAAAGTAGATAGTCCCTCCCAGCAGAATATAAGTCATATACTACCCAAAATTAAAACCTCATGTAGACAAACTGTACTACTGATTCATACATAGTTTGTTGAAAACTTAGGTACACAATTTATTTAGCGAATTTATTTTTGTTCTCACAAGAGACTTCTGATTTATTAGAAAAAAAAAAAAAAAGTTCAACGCATTGATGTAAATATTTGCCAAATTCTTTATTTTCCTGTTAAGAGCATACAACCTACTAAAGTTTAAGATTATCTCACCTTGTAATACATAGCCATCTGGAAATCTAATCCTGACAAAAGTATATTTATATTTCTTTCGTTCTTGTTTTTCTTCCCGCTCCCGCATTTCTTTAGTCTTCAGCATGGAGTCTTGCTTTAACTTTTCTGTTCTATGATGAAAAGTTTTTTTTGTTATATATATATATATATATATATATATATATATATATATATATATATTGATTTAAAAGTGGTTATTCCCGAATCAAGAAAAAAAAGAAAAAACCTCCCTGAAGTGATACACATCATTATATTAACACTCGCAATGCAAAAATTACTCTGTTAACCCTTAAGTACTATAATGGTGTCTATCATAATGATATGTGTATGATAGTGGTGTATGATAGGCACCATGATAGTACTTAAGGGTTAATACTCTCAAATACTCTGCAGTAACACTTTAACGGGTTTAGACTCTACTCAACCCAACAGGATCTCCAGGTAAAGAAGGTGGGGGATAAGAAAGTGTGTCTATTATCTCACAGCTGCTGATGGCCAAGGCAATAAGATATGGAAGGTACTTCACACCATGAGGAAAAAGGTGAAAATAGATATTGTAATATTATTTATCTATAGTTCCAAAGGGTTACCTAGGGAAGCGCTACTAGAAAGGGGCGTTTGGGGGCTGGTGCAAACCACTTTTAGGCATTTAAATAAAAAGCATGGGTAGGTAACTGAACTTTTTCCCCAGGTGAAAAAAAGCCTAGCTACAGCTCTGCCACTGTACATATTAATTGTATATTTTGAGGAATGTTTCTTTTACAACCTAGGCACGACCGCATGGGTCTAAAGGGAACACCACAGTACTATTATGGCGTAAGCCTCACGCCTGCTCTAAGTCCTAGTGGGTGTCTGCAGGTACACCAGCACCCCTGATCTGAGAAGCCATGGTCAAGCATGACCACGGAATCTAAGAGGTTTCTGCTAATTTAATGCCCTTCATCAGCCCCCTTGCGGTGAGTTTGGTGGATACCGATATGTATTTTCAGGATCCCTGGTTGATCCTGATACAATGAGAGGATGTCAACCTATCAGCCTATGTGTCTGGACATAAATTAAAAAATAAAAATAAAAAAAAGTGTAAAAATAAATGAAGTGTGTTAAAAAAATAAATAAATTAATACATGAATAAAGCCCCAAAAATGCTCCTTGACTACATGAAATGAATTATATATATAAAAAAAAAAAGCATAAATAAATTATAAAAAAGATGTTTCATATTGACATGTCTGTAACAACCTGTACAATTAAATTTAAATATTATGTAACCTAACATGGTGAACATCATAAAAAACAAAAATGGAAAAAAAAACCGCAATTCATGTAATGATGTTTTGCCATCTCGCCTCACAAAATATGCTATAAAAACTGATCAAAAAGGCATATGTTCCCCAAAATAGTACCAATAAAAAGCACAGCTCACCTCACATAAATAAATTCTAAACCAACACTGTCAACCCAAAAAAAAAAAAAAAAATGTTACGCATCTCAGAAGATGGCGATCTGAGAAAAATTAATTTACGTCTCCAGATACCGTAAGTTTTTGTTCTGCAAAATTAGTAACGAAAAAAAAATGAAAAATTACCTATTGATGTAATTGTACCATACCATAGGATAATCAGTAACATGTTAATTATGCACTAAAAAATGGTAAAAACCAATGTCAGAATTGATGTTCATTTCATCAGCCAATAAAATTTAGTCAATGTTATAGGCGCCCAAAAATTGCGCTGTTACAAAATGCATCTCAGGCCATGAAAAATAAGCCCTCATATGGCTACCAAACCAGAAAAAACCCTCAAATCGCCAAATCATTAGAACAAAGCTGGCTGCGGTAGGAAGGGACTATATAAACTGTTCAAGCTATATTAGAGTATCACCACCGAATTAGAATTTATGAGCGAAAATACCCAAGAAGTGACCTCCCAATCTTAGGAGCTATTGGGAAAATAGTAGGAAATTTGTTGTTCCCAAAGTACTTCCATAGCTTACATATTCACTTATTACCGTGTTACTTTGCATTCACATCTGGGAGACTAATGCTCACTACACCCTTTGATAAATTCTTTGAGGGGAGCATTTTTAAAAATTTAGGCAAAGAATCTTGAATAAGGACACAGTTCCTGGCCATAGGACATATATGCACCGTGGGAATACTTGCGATGAGCTGACGGTCCCTCAGTCATGTCCAGCAAAAATGTCAGCAGGGAAGTTAGACTGGGCCTGTGTAGAACAGACATCGGCAGGTTCCCAGCATTGCTGCTTTTAGTGGGACATAAAGTAAAAAATAAAAATAAAAAAAAAAAAAAAAAATCTAATAATAATAATAATAATAATAATAATAATAATAATAATAAAGTATAAAAACAAAAATTATAAAATGTATAAATCCTCAAAAATGCCCCTTTCTTATTTAATATGAACGGAAAAAAAATAATCAAAAAATCAGTACAATAAAACTGAAAAATCATTTAACCTACCGGTATGTGTTGTTTAAAAAAAAAAAAGAAAAGCCAGAAGTAATGATTTTTTGCCATCTGGTCTCACAAAAAGGTGGTCAAAAAGTCATATGTTCCCTAAAACAGTACCAATAGAGAGCATAGCTCACCCCACAAGAAATGATCCATCAACAAATGGTCAACTGAAAAATAAATGTTATGCATTTCAGAAAATGGCGATGCAAAAACAATTCATGCCCCCAAATGGATTTTTGTTCTTCAAAATTAGTAACACATAGAAAACCGACCCACAGAATATGGGTAACATGTTACTTTTGATGTGCGGCAAAAAATGTAATTAAAAAAATGCCATAATTGGTGTTTTTGTTATTTTTTTAAATCCACCAAAAAAAAAGTTAAGAAAATAAACGTTATAGGCACCCCCAAAGTGGTGTCATTAAAAAGTGCATCTCATGCCGCAAAAATCACATAAAATTTTAAAAAATATAGATTGCACAAGGTGAAGACAAAAAAAATCTCCAAATCACTTGAACCTCACTGGCTGCGGCAGGAAGGAAATGTATGATCTGTGCGAGCTAGATCAGGGTATCACCACATACTTAGAGCTTATGAGGAAAAATACACCTGAAGTGACCCCCCCCCCCAATCCTAGGAGCTACTGGGAAAATGGTAGGGAATTTGTTGTTACCAATGTACTTCCACATCTTACATATTCACTTATTATCATCCGCTGTACATTCACGACTAGGAAACTAATGCTTGATAAATTCTTTGAGGGGTGCAGTTTTAAAAATTGGGTCACTCCCTAGGGGCTTCCACTGTTGCAGTGATCCTGAAATGCCAGCAAAGTGGAATCTCCTGACACGTGGCCCCATTTTGGAAACAACACCTTTGTAGGAATTTATCTAGGGGTACAGTAATATGTTGTGCCCAGCTTGTATCAGAGACAAATGCTCCAACAGCTGTTGTGCCCGGGATTCCCACTTAACAGTTTTTTGGAGTATGTGTCTCTGCTGAGACGAGCTGGACTCAACTTATCGGGCAATGAAATAGAGTGAATCTGGAAAAAATGCCATTTTCACTTTTCATTATCAGCTGCGCATTCATTTCTGGAAATAAAAGTAATGCAATACTCAAGCGTTAAAAATGCTAGCTATCCCTTGACGGTGTAGTTTCCAAAATGGGGTCACGTGTCTGCAAATCCCACATTACTGTCAATTCAGTCACCCTGCAAAAGTGGCATGATATCTAAAAGCCAGTTTTCCAAAAGCCAAAATAGAATTCCTTCCCTTCTGCGTCCAAACAGCACTTTTTAACTATATATGGCATTGTTAAGTATGTTATCCAGGATACAACAGTAACATAAATGTGGGCATAAACTGTTTCCACCATCTAATAGATCTGTCCCTGATATATCCATTGCAGTCTCAGGCCTTACTATAACTCCTAGGCAGCAGGCCCGCTGCCTCGGGGTCATGTTTGACGCAGATCTTTCCTTCACCCCTCATACTGAATCACTCGCACGTTCATGTCACCTCCACCTCAAAAACATCTCCAAAATACGTCCTTTCCTCACCAGAGATACACTAAAGACACTTATTGTCTCTCTGATTCATTCTCGCCTTGACTACTGTAACTCCTTACTAATCGGTCTTCCCCTCACTAAACTCTCCCCTCTACAATCTATTCTGAATGCATCGGCCAGGCTCATCTATCAGTCTAGACACTACAGCGATGCCTCGGGTCTGTGCCAGTCGCTACATTGGCTGCCTATTCATTATAGAATAAAATATAAAGTTATCACTCTCATCCACAAGGCTCTCCATAATGCTGCACCTCCATACATTTCCTCCCTCATCTCTGTTTACCGCCCAACCCGTTCTCTCCGCTCACTCAATGACCTAAGA
Organism: Leptodactylus fuscus; assembly: GCF_031893055.1. Taxonomy (NCBI): domain Eukaryota; kingdom Metazoa; phylum Chordata; class Amphibia; order Anura; family Leptodactylidae; genus Leptodactylus; species Leptodactylus fuscus. Next base: position 211,179,773 of record NC_134265.1, read on the forward strand.
CTTACATCCTCTATTATCAGAACCTCCCACGCTCGTATACAAGACTTCTCCCGAGTTGCATCACTTCTCTGGAATTCTCTACCCCGGACAATCAGATTAACTCCCAATTTCTACAGTTTCAAACGCAAACTAAAGATACATCTTTTCAGACAGGCCTATCACAATTTCTAACGTAAACCCTTCCGTACTATAATTAGAATCCTCAAAATTTAACCTTCCTCTGTCCCCGCTCCCACATTACCCCACATGATATGATGTCTTTTCAGGCTAACTTTATTTGTCCAAGCTCCATCCACAGGTTACAGGACACCACTCACATGTTACAGGACGGCTCATAAAGTTTTGTTTGTGTAATGACAGTAACCTTGATTACAAAATTGTCTGAATACTGTATAAGCAATGCCGCCCCTGCTACCTCTTGTGTCACCCCCTCTACCTCATAGATTGTAAGCTCTTGCAAGCAGGGCCCTCAGTCCCATTGTGTGAAATGACTTTCTTTGTTATGTATCTGTCTGTATTTGAACCCTACAAATTGTACAGTCCTGCGGAATATGTTGGCGCTATAGAAATAAAATTTATTATTATTATTATTATTATTATTATAAACAGCTGTTTCGGCACAAAACAGGGAGCAGATGTGAAGGAGCGCTATGTGCTTTTGGAATGCAGATTTAGACTGTTAGTCATTAGACATCATGTCACATTTGCAGAGACCCTTAAGTTGCCTTATAAAATTGGGTCACTTCTTGGGTAATTCCAAATTACTGGCACCTCCAGGGCTCTGCAAAAACAATATGGTTCAATGCTCTTTCCCACACAGTAGTTTACGCCCACATATGTAACTTCTTGTACCCAGAATAACAAACTTAAAAGTTGTAGGAGTGCTCGTCTCTGATGACACAAAGTGAATGTAATGTATTGGGCACTGAGATGGCATATTTCTTTTATGAAAAAAAAAAAAAATAGTTTTCACTTTGTACATTAATTTTTGAGAAGCACTTTGGCTCAAAATTCCTTGAGGGGGTGTAGTTTCTAAAATGAGGTCAGCTTTGGAGGATTTCCATAGTGCTGGTACTTTAAGGATTCTGTAACTGAAACTAACCTCTTGTGAATGTGTTCATTTTAGAGCTAAATAAACATATTAATAAAAAAAAAAAAAAAAATTGTATATCTAAATTTTACCTCCATATTGTTTTAATTTCTATGAAATGCTCAAAGGGTTAAATTTCCCAATTGCCGTTTTGAATTATTTGAGGGGTGCAGTTTTAAAAATGGGGTGATTTGGGGGGATTCTAATATATAGGCCTTTAAAATTCTCTTCAGAACTGAGGTGGTCCCTAACAAATGGTTTTGGGAACTTTTTGTGTAAATCTGGAAAAAGCCTTCTAAAATCCAAAATAGATTAAAAGATGAAGCCAATATAAAGCAGAGAAATGGTGGATAATGTGTATTAATGCATTTGGGTGGACTGAACATATATGTTTGAAAAGCAGATCATTTCATATTTTTCAAATTTCCTATTTTTTTAATACATAAATACAAGAATATTGATCAACGTTTACAACATAAATGAAGTACAATGTGTCACAAAAAAATCTGAACTCACTTTGGTAAGTTATTGCCTTATAAAGTGACACGTCAGTTTTGAAAAAGAAGACCATATTTTCAAGGTGCTTTTAGGCTGTGTCCCTAAGGGGTTAATAAAGTAATAAAGTCATCATTTAAGATACCAAGGCATTATTCAGAATTGTCGTCTGCTTTGGGGGCAAGTCATACAGCTGCTAGGCAGACCCAGATTATAATGGCATGTGCAGTAACAATCCATTTCGTGTATATCCTACACCTTGCTAAGCTACCCAAAGTATAAAAACAAGTAGTAAAGGACAAGTGTATGGAAGTATACCTGCAGGACCAGACTACACAGGGTTTTATATGTAGCCTTTCATCATGGAGGGACACAGGTCTGCGTAACAGTTGTATACGGAAAATACATGCACTCTCTAATTATCATTAAAGGGATTCTACCATTAAAACCTTTTTTTTGTGGATAAGATGTCGGAATAGCCTTTAGAAAGGCTATTTGTCTCCTACCTTTAGAAGTGGTCTCCGCTGCGCCGTTCCTTAGAAATACTGATTTTTACCGGTATGCAAATGAGTTCTCTCGCAGCGATGGGGGTGGGCCCCAGCGCACAAACAGCGATGGGAACGTCCCCACCTCTGCCAGAGAATTGTCTCCAGCGCCGCCTCATTCTTTGTCCGCTAACAATACTGTGCAAGCGGCCATTTTCCCGTGGCCTGTGCGCCTGCGCAGTCTGCTCTGCTCAAGGCCCAACACCTAGAAGTTACGAGCCTGCGCCGGAAGAAGACATTGAAGATGACACTGCGGACGAAGAAAGAGGCGGCGCTGGAGACAATTCTCTGGCAGTGGTGGGGATGCCTCGATTGCTGCGAGAGAACTCATTTGCATACCGGTAAAAACTGGTATTTAAGGAACGGCGCAGCAGAGACCACGTCTAAAGGTAAGAGACGAATAGCCTTTCTAAAGGCTATTCTGACGTCTTAGCCACAAAAAAAAAAAAAAAAAAAAAATTTAATGGTAGAATCCCTTTAATTATAACTAATAATTATTAGCTTTCTCTAACCTAGTGGATATATAATGGAATGGAATACTGATGTGAATAAAACACAAAGGGTGAGATAGAAAACTATTAGCTATAACAGCATGTCTGTGTGCATGTTTGTTTCTCTCTTCTCTTCCCCCCTTCATAGACTTCTAAGGGCAGAATGGAACCTGACTCATAAAAGGAAAAAAAAATGAAAGTAAAATATCCATATTATACAAGACACACAGGCCCAGAAGATTTAGGGGGCCCATAAGCACTATTTAGGTTCAGTGGTCAGGTCTATGACGGATTAAACTTCTTTCATCTCTTTTCTCACTTACAGGAGCCCATCTACAGGAGATGTACAGGTACTGGCCCTGAACCCCTACAGGTCCCACTGCCAAATAAAATGTATTACTATCCTAAACGACACGATATAGAAATGAGGCCCCATTACAAATTTTACAGTTGGGCCCAAGAACTTCAAGTTATGAGTGGTTTAGTATGATGGGTAGCAGCTTCCTGGACTCAACAGAAAAGTTTGTGGTGCTAGGTGCCAAATAAACAGAATTGTAGCTAATAATGGCAATCCAAAATAATGGCTTTATTCAGCTTGTAAATGATTGGAAGAATGAAAACAAAACAGACTACCTTCTGAGGGCAAGATACTTTAGTAAGTTTTCTCTTCAGCAGTCTGCCTCACACTAAGCTCAACCAAGTCCCTTATAGATTTTAGTCCTTATGACACAGTCCAATAGTCTGTCTCCAATTTGTCCATAGTCTACCTGTTTTCTGCAGGTTGCCAACAGTATCCTAATGCTGTAGCTCTCTCTCTCTCTGGAGTTGGGCCCAGGGACGGGTGTGGTAAAGGTCTTTTTTAACCCTGCTTATGGGTCATTTTACAGTGCCTTCTAGGTCGACACCCTCACAATATATATCTGTGTATTTCTATTATGATTATTTAAATAAAACATTTCTTTGGTTTGTATATCGTGGTATATTTCCTTTTTTTTGGGTTTTGTGCTTCTACATTTGAAGGGTCCCACAACAAGATTTTAAAGAGTTATGTAAATTGTATAGTATGTCATCTGCTTCCTCTGAGAGCGGATTGTCTGTCTTATCTCGTAAGATAGATTTAGCAGTGAATTCAGAATAAGTGATTGATTTATGAAATGTGGGGTAGAGGAAAGAAGTCAGATAACTGGGGAAAGAGGCATTTTTTCTGATAAGATGTATTACAAAATTTCTTATATTCGTTTGTAGTATTTATACAAAAATAGTTAAAAGGAAAGTGACTAAGTTTTCAAATACTGATCACTGACCTTAACTTTTGTTCTAGTCTGATTTCTTCTATTGTCAAGTTATAAAAATCAGCAGGCAGGTCAAATGTTGCAGCTTTAACAGATGGCATAAAGATCTGTGGTTGTCGGTCAAGAGTGGCGATTAAGGGCTCTCCACTTAACAAAGAATCATGATACTTTTGCAAGTCGGTTAACCTGTTAAGTGCGTCACTGTCCAATACATAGAATTCTTCTTGCAGATCTAGTAGGTCAATTACAAAATAAAAATATAGTAAGCCAGGCAAGTGTCCTAAAATATTATAAAATGCCAATATAAACAACAATATGCAGAACAGTAAGGGGATGTTCACATTTGCGCTCGGTGTCTAGTGTGTACATTCCACCGGGTCTCCGTCCTCAGCCCTAGCGAAACTGGACAAGGGATGGAAACCTGGTGGTCAGCTTTAAAATCCATTTTTGCCAAAAAGTGTAATGTGGATAAATAGGTGGAGGCTACATAAAGAAACATATTATGTCCCTAGTGTAGCGATTATAAATAACATCCTATTAGACAGAGGCCGTGTTTTTAAGACTTTTTTGTTCTATTTGGTGTATGTAGATTTTAGACTGTTGGTTAATAAAACTATTGGATGTAAACTGACCTTGTATTGCTAAATAGGATTAATTACCTATAGCTAATAAGGAAGTTTGAGAATTACATCCTGACACCAATTTAAGAGAGAGTATAGTCAGGTCTAAAATGCCTCCCAAACAGTGTCGGACTGTGATGTCTAGGGCCCCCCAGTCGAATTGATTCTAGGATATCCTTAGGATAGGCCATCAATATCTAACAGCCAGGACTTCTGCAGATTAGCTGTACCAAGACAGCATGGCTATAGGTAATAACAGGTCAGAAGCCATGTAACTCACTCGTCATACAATGTGCACTACTGCAGTACCTAAACCCACCGCTACACATTGTATGTCAAGTGAATGGCTTCCAGAATTGTTAACATTACCTGAGAAAGTTGCTCCGCAGAGTTCCCGGCTATCGGACCCTGCAGATGTAATATTGATTATTTAAATTTAAAAAAACCCAAAACATACCTGTCCCCGGAGCTCCGTTGTTCGCCACTGGTGTCCACTCAATCTTAGCCCGGCCCCACTTCTTGCCAGGGGTCCTGCATTTCATGTGACCACAGAGACCAATTAGTGGCCTCAACAGCAGTTAGTGAGGTACTAGTGACATATGTGAGTAATGTCATCTATTCCTCTCCAGCAACACTTGTGGTCATATGGGCCATAGGATTTCCAGCAAACAGTAGCCAGCATGAGGCCAAATGATTACTGGCGGCGGACAACGGAGCACCAGGGATTTTGGCGCTGAATCCACGTCACAATCTGCCCACTCACAATAGAGGTCTACGTAGACCGCTAGCTTACTTTTTTCCGTGAGTGGCATGTTGCCCTTTCTTCAGGCAGATTCTGCGGCTGATTGAGCCCCGGCTCCGCCTCGCAGCAGCACCCTCCGAACTAGGCCCATTCATTTGGGCCTACTCTGGAGCGGAAAGCTGCAAATGTCGGAAGCCGTGACTATCATGGCAGGCGCAGTTTGGCCCTCTTCTGACGCAGCTTCCCGTGTCACAACCATCTTCATAGCCCTGCTCATTAATTGTCTTGGAAATAACCAAACTAAAATTTCTACAGACATGAGCAAAATATAGGAGAAAAAGAAACAAAATATATGAGTTTGACTCAGATGATCAGCTGTTTTAAAAGACTGTAGGGCCGATGCTGCAGTCTCTTTACTGAATGCCATGCACGTTGCTGTACATTGCGTAGGGGCTATGCTTAGTATTGCAGCCCAGTCCCTTTCACTTGAATGGGACTGAAGTACAAATAAGTCACATGATGAATGAATGTGACTTTACTCATCTTTCAAGCTGAATCCCAGCAACCAAATATTGATGACCTATCATAAGGATAGGTCATCTACATTTAACTCCTGGAAAGTCCTTTAACCCCCTTCCCCACATCCTCCGTACTAGTACGGCGGATGCCGGGTGTTCATGTTTTATAAAGTAGACACCCAGAGCTAATGCCCCCGGCCGGTGGCCGCACCGATCGGGGGCATTAACCCCTCCGGCATGGCGCCATTTTCCCAGCGGCGCATGGGTGCCGCCATTTTGCTATAAATATATATATATATTTTTTTTTTCCCTAGAACACATATAAAAGTACTTAAATACTGTGAAACACATGCATGTTGGGTATCCCTGTGTCTGAAAACGACCGCTCTACAAATCTATAAAAATATTTCCCCAAAATGGTATACCGTATATACTTGAGTATAAGCCGAGACCCCTAATTTTACCACAAAAACTGGGAAAACGTATTGACTCGAGTATAAGCCGAGGGGGGAAATCCATCATTGCAGATAAAAAGTCTGGTCATGTGCATTGCAGCTTAGTAACTCCATGGGGATCATAGTAATAGCAATTAACCCCATCAGGTCCCTCACATTAACCCCCTGTGCGCCTCACATAAGAGTTACTGATATGTGGGACATATGGAGGTAATAATTAGGCATCTTCATAATTAAGGTCCTTCATTAGTAACCCTTATATGGGCCACACAGGTAACTGTTATTAATGTGAGGCACATGGAGTTACTGACACTAAATTAATAACCCCAAATGCCTGACATTAATAGGTAGAGTAACTAAAGGAAGGTACTTGTGTGTTTCACTTTACTGTAGCTTCCTCTCCTCCATACAACAGACATCTTCCATAAGACACAATGAATCCTGGCCACTCATCTGCAGGGTAGATGCTAAATCCTAGTGTGCTAAAGGACCTCTGATGACGTCATGACCATGTGATTGGACTCTGGTGTGGGCAGAGCTACTAGGATTTAGACTCAACCTTATCTGCAGATGTAACATACCAGTGGCTACAGGACCTTTGATGACATCACAGTCACGTGACCTCATGAGAAGCCAATCACAGAGAAGTAGCACTAAAGGACCTCCCCCTTCCAGTTTTCTGTGCTCCGTGGACCCTGACTCACGTATAAGCCAAGGAGAGCTTTTTCAGCATGAAAAATGTGCTGAAAAAGTCGGCTTACCCTCAAGTATATACGGTAACTAAAAATGTACACCCGGCCACGAAAAAAAAGGACACCCTATATATTCCCATACACGGAAAGTATAAAAAAGTTATGGGTGTCAGAAGATGGCGACTTTTAGAAAAAAAATTTTTGGCACAATTTTGGATTTTTATTAAAACGTAAATAAAACTATATAAATTTGGTATCCCCGGAATCGTACCGAAACATAGACTACAGGTGACATGTCATTTTGGCTGCACTGTGAACGCCGTAAAAACAAAGCCCATAAGAAAGTCGCACAAATGCACTTTTTCTTCAAATCCCATTCTGAATTTTTTTCCAGCTTCCCATTGTACAGAATAAATAATGGTAGCACCATGAAGAAAAATTTGTCTCGCAAACATTAAGACCTCATACGGGTCTGAAGAGCGGAAAAAAAAAAAAGAGTTATGGGTAGAGATGAGCAAATATTAAGGTATTCGAGATATTTGATTCCGATACCATGCGGTAAAACAGCAAAAATTCGTATCCCCTCGCACCTTCTCTGGTGCTTTTTTTTGCACCAATAACTGCAGGGGAGGTGGGACAGGAAGCAGGAAAAGGTAGGCATCGAAAAAAATAGGAAAACGTCATTAGCTGGCTAAATCAGATGACCTCGGATTTATAAGAATAGTGGCAGCCATGTTCGTGTCATTTGCGGCTTGGAGTTAGACAGGGAGAGACAGTCTGCTGAGGGCTAGAGAGGATTTAGCTTCTGTTAGGCAGGAAAAATTCTCAGAGCTAAGGGGGCGTTCACACTACCGTCGGTGTCCGACATGTAGTGTCCGCTCCTAGTGTCCGCTCAAAATCTGTCACGGACACTAGGAGCGGACACTAGATGTGTCCGTGACACCTGTCATTCACTTTAATGGGCATCGGGTGCGTTCTTTTGCACTCCGTGCCCGTCCTTCCCTGTCCGCAAGAGAAGATGTCCGACTTCTCAAGCGGACAGAGGAACCCTGCATGCTGGAGGAGGCGGAGTCTAAGATCGCTCCACACCAGTCTCCATTCAGGTCCGACCTTAGACTCCGCCTCCTCCGGCAGAGCCAGCGCTGTTTGGCCGAAGGCTGGCCAATGCATTCCTATGCGAATGCAGAGACTTAGCAGTGCTGAGCCAGTTCTGCTCAACTACACATCTGATGCACACTCGGCTCTGCTACATCAGATGTGTAGTTGAGCAGAACTGGCTCAGCACTGCTAAGTCTCTGCATTCGCATAGGAATGCATTGGTCAGCCTTCGGCCAATCAGCGCTGGCTCTGCCGGAGGAGGCGGAGTCTAAGGTCGGACCTGAATGGAGACTGGTGTGGAGCGATCTTAGACTCCGCCTCCTCCAGCAGAGCCAGCGCTGATTGGTCGAATTCCGTACTCTGGCCAATCAGCGCTGGCCAATGCATTCTATTAGCCCGATGAAGTAGAGTTGAATGTGTGTGATTAGCACACACATTCAGCTCTACTTCATCGGGCTAATAGAATGCATTGGCCAATCAGCGCTGGCCAATGCATTCTATTAGCGTGAGCTGAGTTTGCACAGGGGTTCTAGTGCACCCTCGGCTCTGCTACATCAGATTGCTACATCTGATGTAGCAGAGCCGAGTGTGCACACTCGGCTCTGCTACATCTGATGCACACTCGGCTCTGCTACATCTGATGCACACTCGGCTCTGCTACATATGATGCAGCAGCAGAGCCGAGTGTGCATCAGATGTAGCAGAGCCGAGTGTGCATCAGATGTGTAGTTGAGCAGAACTGGCTCAGCACTGCTAAGTCTCTGCATTCGCATAGGAATGCATTGGCCAGCCTTCGGCCAATCAGCGCTGGCTCTGCCGGAGGAGGCGGAGTCTAAGGTCGGACCTGAATGGAGACTGGTGTGGAGCGATCTTAGACTCCGCCTCCTCCAGCAGAGCCAGTGCTGATTGGTCGAATTCCATACTCTGGCCAATCAGCGCTGGCCAATGCATTCTATTAGCCCGATGAAGTAGAGCTGAATGTGTGTGACTCCGCCTCCTCCAGCAGAGCCAGCGCTGATTGGTCGAGTTCCGTACTGATTGGTCCAATGCATTCCTATTGGAAAAAGTTTATGTCACAAAAATCACAATTACACACCCGATAGAGCCCCAAAAAGTTATTTTTAATAACATTCCTACCTAAATAAAGGTTATCCCTAGCTATCTCTGCCTGTACAGCTATCCCTGTCTCATAGTCACAAAGTTCACATTCTCATATGACCCGGATTTGAAATCCACTATTCGTCTAAAATGGAGGTCACCTGATTTCGGCAGCCAATGACTTTTTCCGATTTTTTTCGATGCCTCCGGTGTCGTAGTTCCTGTCCCACCTCCCCTGCGCTGTTATTGGTGCAAAAAAAGCGCCAGGGAAGGTGGGAGGGGAATCGAATTTTTTTGGAGTTTGCCACGTGATGTTCGATTCGAATCGAACACATCGAACAGCCTGATATCCGATCGAACATGTGTTCGATAGAACACTGTTCGCTCATCTCTAGTCGTTACAGCTGACCCTCTTGGTGGACTCCTCAAAGACATGTAGGATTTCACATAAGTCTGCCATCCATGGCCAGTCATGGTTGACAAACTGAGGGAGCTGACTTTGAGGAACCCTTGGGTTTTGGAGATGGTACTCCTTCAAAGATCTCTGCTGCTCACACACCCTGTTCAACATATGGAATGTTGAGTTCCAGCATGTGGTGACGTCGCACAACAGTCGGTGTTCGGGCAGATGTAAGCGCTGCTGGAGGGTTTTCAGGCTAGCAGTGGCTACTGTAGACTTACGAAAGTGGTTGCATAAGCACCACACTCTCACCAGTAGCTCAGGCACATTGTTACGGCGGAGGAAGAGGCTTTGTGAGAACCCCTGCAGGGAGTTCTTGGGCAGGGAGAGGGGATGGGCCGCCCCAATTTGCAAGCAGGTCCCAGCCTCCACTACATTCACCCAGCCTGTCGTTACAGAGATGCAGCATCCCTGTCTGCATGTGCTTGTCCAGGCGTTGGTGGTCAAGTGGACCTTAGAGCAAAGCGCGGAACTCAGGGCCCACCTAATGTTATGGGACACGTGCTGGTGCAAGGAGGGAAGGCACACCAAGAGAAGTAGTGATGGCTAGAGGCAGCTGCCATCAGGTCACGGAAGAACTGAGTCTCCACAAGCATAAACGCCAACATCTCCAGGGCCAGCAGTTTTGAGATGTGGCCGTTTAAGGCTTGGGCATGTGGGTGGGTTGCACTGTACTTCTGCCTGTGATCAAACTGGGAGATGGAGAGTTGCCGGGAAGAGGCGCATGATGGTGCAGGCAAAAGGAGCAGAGGCAGGAAAAGGGGAAGATGAGGGTAAAGTCCCCAAAGTGTCAGAGGCAGATGTGGAGGTGTCCTAGCTGGTGGTCTGGTCTGCAGCACCAGCACTGGAAACAGTGGAAGTGTTCAGCCCACGATTGTCCTGCGTTTGCTCTCTCCCACTGAGCCCAGTGCTTGCATTCCAAATGAAGGCGCAGGCATGAGATGGTCAGGTTGCTCTTTTCAGAGCCCCCTATTCAGTTTTGAGTTGCACAGTATGCAAACTGCACTCAGTTTGTCCTCCACGCATACGTTGAAAAATCTACACACCATCGAGGGATGTAGCCTCGATGGGCAAGTGGCTAGTACAGGGAACATCTTGGGCTTTGCTGGCTCTGGCCTGGCTTCTGTGAAGTAAACTCTCCTGTGCCTCTGGACATGCCTCTGCCTCTAGCCACCTTTTTTGGTGCTGCGCTTGCCTCCACATCTGCACTGCTTTCCCCGCTAAACATCACCCATGTCCAGGTTGGGTCGGTCACCTCGTCGTCCACCACCTCTTCTTCCAATTGCTCACTCTGCTCCTCCTCCTGCACACCGCACATAACCACAGCCTGCCCTGATGGCAACTGTGTCTCATTATCATCACTGAGGCTAAGAAATGCTGGTTGCAAGGGTGGGAGGACTCTGCTGGGAAAATTGGGCATGTTGGGAGGAATGAGGGGCAGACTCTAGGGTAGGAACACGACTAGAGGTAGTGGCTGACTGGCTGGTGTAAATGCAGCTGGAAGCATTATCCGCTAGCCATTATAACCTGTTCCTGGTGCTCGGGCCTCATCTGCGTTGTACCCTGCACCCTGCTTAACGTTGCCATCAAGCCAGGGATTGTAGATGAGCACAATGCTGGCTGCCCCTCACCAGTAGGCATTGCATCCGCAGTTGCTTGACCGCGACCTGGGCCCCCAGCTGGATTTCCATGCCCCGTCCTCTTCTGCCAGTCTTACGCATTTCAAGATGTACACAAGCGTAGTGTATAGTAAGTATACGCGGTATATATTTTGAGTGTATAGCAAGTACGGTCTACACTGTATGGCAAGTATACCCCTTGCTTCACACCCATATGGGACAGGTATATTGGGCGTACAAACAAATGTATACAAGCGTATTTTTTTGAAAGTATACACAGTATATATTTTAAGCGTTTGTAAGTACAGTCTATACCGTATGGCAAGTATACCCCTTGCTTCACACCTGTATGGGACAGGTATATTGGGCGCACAAACCAATGTATACAAGCGTATTTTTTTGAAAGTATACACGGTATATATTTTGAGCATATAGCAAGTACGGTCTATACTGTATGGCAAGTATACCCCTTGCTTCACACAGGTATGGGACAGATATATTGGGTGCACAAAGGGATGTATACAAGCGGAATCTTTTGCAAGTATACAGGGATGGTATATAGTTAGTGCAAAGAGCAAAAAAGGCATATACTCTGTGGAAATTTTAGACCTTGCTTCACACCCGTATAGGATAGGTATATTGGGCGGATGCTCCAGTGTTTGGGCATCAGGTCACAGAAATTGTTCTGGTAGCTCCTGGGAGAGGGCAAGGTTGGGATGACTCTGCTGGGAGATTGGGCATGTTGGGAGGAAGGAGGGGCAGATTCTTGGGTAGGAACGCGCCTGGAGGTAGTGGCTGACTGGCTGGTGGAAATGCTGCTGGAAGCATTATCCGCTAGCCATTGTAACACCTGTTCCTGGTGCTCAGGCCTCGTCAGCGTTGTACCCTTCCCCCTGCTTAACATTGCCATCAAGTCAGGGATTGTGATGAGCGCATGCTAATGTTTCTTTAGCTTTAAATTTGTGTTTCTGTCCATATTAATGTAGATTTATGTGCAAGGGGATATAAAAGGAGTCTTTTTTTTTTTTTTTTTGCAGAGTGAGGTGTACTTTTTAGTAAGATTTCGTGGAAAGTCTGTTGCTTTGACCACTTTTTATTCAAATGTTTATCAAAGGCAAAACAGCAAAAAAACAAAAACAAAAAACAAAACAGAGGTTGGCACTATTGATTTTTCTCCCCCCCCCCCCTACGGCGTTTACCGTATAGGAAAAATATTTTTTGAAGTTTGTAGACTAGAGATTTTCAGACACAAGGATTACTAATGTGCATGTATTTCACAGTAATTGTTTTTACTTTTAAATGTATTCTAGGGAAAAGGTGTGTTTTGAACTTTTAATTCTTTTTCTATTGCATTTATTTGACCCCTAGGCATCTTGAGAGGGTCTGATCACTAATGCAATGCATTACAATGCTAAAGCAGCCTGTGATACAAATGCATACCAGACAAGCCTGGGAGCCTTCAATAGGCTCCTGGTTTATATGGCAATAGGACACCAGTCCCACATCTCACTCCGAGTATCGGCGATCCCAGGGGGGTTCAAACACTCAGTGTGGCACTGATAGTGGGCATTAGTACTAAGTCTCTACTGTATAATACAGCAGAGACCCATTGGCTATGGCTCAGCTCCTGAACAGCTTCCATATTTAATTACCTGAAATATGAGTTGTACTACTATGGGAGATTTCGGGAAGGGGTTAAATAATTTGGCTTAACTCAGATTGTAGCACAATTGTTGTACCTTGTCCTTGTAAAGCCAGTGTCTTCTTCTCAAATCCAACTGCTTCAAAAAATTCATGTGCACCTTCCAGGCAAATCACTTTTTCCTAGTGAATATACACAAAGAAAGTGTCACAAGCAACAAACAATGATGTAACAAATATTAAAGGAGTTGTTGGCTCATTGCAGTCATTGGTAACCTATTACTAGGATACACCTAATTGGTAGGAGGAGGAAAATGCTGTAACTCCCTGCTGACTATTAGAAATAAGTGGAAGAACTAAAAGTCTCACCTGAAAAACTTTGTTCGAGAGCTTGATTTTTTGATATTTCTCCTCATTGGTATTTCCAATAATATTTTTTAGGTACCTGAAAATAAAAAAAAGGTAGAAAGAGGATAGAAATGTGTTGCTGTTATCGCACTATTCTGAACACAGCCATGCCTACTTATAACATTACTTAAATCTAAAATCAAGAAATATATAAAGAGTAGAGGAGCCTTACCTTGCCATAGTTTCAACTCCTAATTTCACTTTCTCTCTGTCTTTGTTAAATGTATGAATCTTCATGATGGATGCAGAAATAGGATCAGCACTGGATAACTATTATAGATGAAGAAGAATCCAGATTATTTAAATCATATATAGAACCATATAGCAATCGTATGTTAGATATACTGAGCCAAAACAAAGGACATAGTGGTAGAAGGAGTATACACTTCTCCCAGGTTCCTATCATATAAGTTACAAGAGCATCTAGTGAGAAAGCTGTGCTCCTTTCTGTAGGATTTTACCTAAAAACTGTTATAGGACTGGCTGCTTTGGTAGGGAGAGTTGGGTGTGTCTCCACTGTACCCCATTCAGAAATTTCAGGAATATGGGACAATTGGAGGAAATTCCTTGTAATCCTGAGGTGTGCGTAGAAGGGTTTACCGCACGTAGAGGGCTCTCGTCGCCATGCCTGACATGTGGGCATGGAATCTCATAAAAAGGGAGCATGGTTTAAATGTGCTGTAATAGTGTCGAAAAATTCTGACACAAAGTAAGACAGCTAAAGGATGGCATAAATGCAACCTAGTCAGTCTAAAGATACAGCAGATTTATCATCCAGCATCACTGTGATAAATCTGGCATATTTTTAGACTGCTTATCTAAGTTTGCACTGTCTAGCTAATAGTAAATGTGGGCCAATATTTGCTCACCATTGACTCACCATTTCAATACTTTTCTTCATGTGTGATTCCACTTCTTCCTTTTTTAGTATTTCCCCAGTTAATGGGCAACGAAACATAATATTACACACAGAATCCTGAACAGTTCCACTTTTCTGTCAAAAGATTTGGTAAAATAATAATTATAGCATAATATATATTAAAAATAATACTAATGCCAAGTTGCTCTTTTTAAAAGGGATCCTGTAATCAGTTTCATCCTGCCCTAATCCAAATAAACACTTGGGTAACACTTTCAGGCTCAAAATTAAATTATTATTATGGTTGAGACGATCTTGAGATTTCAGGGTCGTTTTTAAAATCCAATTTCCAATCATTTTCCATTCGAACCCGATCCCAATGCAAGTCAATGGGATTTTTTTTAATAATCGAAGATCGGATTTTAAAAACGATCCTATTCACTACACAGCATGGAGTCTAAAAATTGAACGCTTTAATTCTTAGACTCCACGCTGTGTAGTGATTAAAAAAAATCCTAGGGCTACTTAGTCCCCCCTGGTGTCCACTTACCTGCACAGAAGCGCTGCCGCTGGTCCGGTCCCCACTGTTCTCGCCTCGCTGTCCTGTCTGCCAGGTTAGTGTTACAGACCTAGACAAAAGGCGGGGCTTGTGGCTTAGGAGAATCTCGGTGGGTACAGGGTGGGGAGAGGTGAGTGCTCCCCTCCCAGTACCTGCCCACACTCTCCTAACCCACAAGCCCTGCCTTCTTACTAGGTCTGTAACACTAACCTGGGAGGCGGGGGCAGCGAGATGACAACAGGGGGACCGCACCAGCGGCAGCGTTTCTGTGCAGGTAAGTGTTATGACTAGTTCACATATGCTGATGTGTTCCATCTGTAAGAGTCCACATGAGGACCCCTACGGATGGAACACAAGCGCAACTGCAAGCGCTGTGCAGTTCAAACACAAGGACCCCATCATAGTCTATGGGGCCTGTGCTCTTGAACTGCACAGCGCTTGCGTTTCATCCATAGGGGTCCTCATTAGAGATGAGCGAACAGTGTTCTATCGAACACATGTTCGATCGTATATCACGCTGCTCGCCATGATTCGAATCGAACACCGCGTGGTAAAGTGCGCGAAAATTCGATTCCCCTGGGACTGGAACTACGACAACGGAGGCAGTGAAAAAAATACTAAAAACCCATTGGCTGCCGAAAACATGTGACCTTTGATTTAGAAGAACAGTGCCGCCCAGCTTCGCGTCATTCTGAACTTACACTTGGTCACAGACGGAGGTATGCGGCCATTGAGTTAGGAATTAGATTCTGGAAGGCAGGGATAGGATAGGAAGGAGAATAAGAAAACCAACAGCTCTTTTAAGAGCTAAATTCCAGGGAGAAGCTTGTCAGGGTCTATCACAGGCTCAATCTGCGCAACCCAGCTTTCCACAGTGTTGAGGATCCTGAATGGAATACACAAAGTGTATTCCCATATACCCTATATACCCCCGATCCACGTTCCAACAGTGTGCACACCCACCTCCACCCCAGAAACTAACTTGAATACACTGCAATTCCCCTAACAATAGAATTGGGGCTACATACACCCTCAATTCTTGGTATTGGCATATAGTGCCAGGGTCTGACTGGGAATTCAAAACATATATTGGGGCTACATACATCCTCAATTCTTGCTATTGGCATATAGTGCCAGGGTCTGACTGGGAATTCAAAGAATATATTGGGGCTACATACACCCTCAATTCTTGCTATTGGCATATAGTGCCATTTTTGTGAGTGTTAATTCCCCAAATACATTGGGGCCTGCATCCCCCCCTTAATTTGCTGATATTCGCTATTGGCATATAGTGCCAGTTTCTGACTGGTAATTCAAAACATATATTGGGGCTTTCATACCACCCTCAATTCTTGCTATTGGCATATAGTGCCAGGGTCTGACTGGGAATTCAAAGAATATATTGGGGCTACATACACCCTCAATTCTTGCTATTGGCATATAGTGCCAGGGTCTGACTGGGAATTCAAAGAATATATTGGGGCCTACATACACCCTCAATTTATTGGTATTGGCATATACACCCAGGTTCTGAGCGTGTTTAAGTAAGGAAAGCATATTAAAATGCGCAAGGCTCCCGGAAAGGGACGTGGACGAGGCCGTGGGCGAGGTCGGGGGAATGCTTCTGGGGAGAAAGTTAGCGGTGAAGCCACAGGGCGTCCCGTGCCTACTCCTGTGGGGCAGCAAGCATTGCACCGCTCCACAGTGCCAGGGTTGCTTGCCACATTAACTAGGCTGCATGGTACAAACCTTACTAGGCCTGAGAACCAGGAACAGGTCTTGCAATTGCTGTCGGATAACGCTTACAGCACATTGTCCACCAGCCAGTCAGCCTCTACCTCCTCTCTTCCTCCTACCCAACAGTCTTGTCCTCCTTCCTCCCAAAATTCCCAATTTTCCCAGAACAATAACCCCAACTTTCTCAGCTCCCCGAAGCTGTTCTCCGCTCCTTTCACTGTCCCTCAACCTGCCCCTCCATTTCGTGATTCCACGGAGCTAACAGACGAGTATCTGTGTCCAGATGCTCAAACACTGGAGTCTCCTCCATCTCCGGTCGATTTGGTGGCAGATGACCAGCAACCCACCCTCATCGACGACGATGAGACCCAGTTGCCATCAGGGCAGCCAGTTGACATGAGCGTTGTGCAGGAGGAGGAGGCGAGACAGGAGTTGGAAGAGGAGGTGGTGGATGATGAGGACACTGACCCGACCTGGACAGGGGGGATGTCAAGCGGGGAAAGTAGTGTGGATGTTGAGGCAGGTGCAGCACCAAAAAGGGTAGCTAGAGGCAGAGGCAGAGGTCAGCAGCTTAGGCGAAGCCAGGCCACACCCGGAATCTCCCAAGATGTTCCAGTTTGTACCCAGCCCCGAAAAACTCCCACCTCGAGGGCACGTTTCTCAAAGGTGTGGAGTTGGGGTGGAATGCGCCGAGGACAGATATAGTGTTGTCTGCACAATTTGCCTCTCGAAATTGAGTAGGGGCTCAGAGAAGAGCAACCTGTGCACCACTTCAATGCACCATCATTTGGAATACAAGCACTGGAATCAGTGGCAGACTACAACGGCAGGACAAAAGTCGCCTGCCGTTCACGCCACTGCCTCTGCTCACAGCGCTGGCAACGCAGTCCAGACGGTGAGCCAGGGCACCGCATCATCTGGCTCCGCCACTATGTTGACTTCTCCCTCATCCTCCCCTGTTCCTCTCTTACCTCCTTCTCCTGCACCATCTCATGCACCATCAGGCGCTTCTTTCAAACAACCGACCATCTCTCAGACATTGGAGCGTCGTCAGAAATATACCGCTAACCACCCACACGCGCAAGCCTTGAACGCCGACATCGCTAAACTGCTGGCCCAGGAGATGTTGGCGTTCTGGCTTGCTGAAACTCCGGCCTTCCTGGACCTGATGGCAACAGCGGCACCTCGCTATGCTGTCCCTAGCCGTCACTACTTCTCCTGGTGTGCCGTCCCCGCCTTGCACCAGCACGTGTCACTCAACATCAGGCGGGCCCTTAGTTCCGCGCTTTGCACAAAGGTCCGGACAGGGACGCTACATTTTACTGACGGCACACTGGGTGAATGTAGTTGAGGCTGGGACTGGTCCCAAACTGGCCCGGTGTACCTCGTCTCCCCACCTAACATTCCTGGCAGGGACACGGGAAGAACACCCTCCACCGCCTCCTCCTCCGCTGTTAGATTGACCCCAGCTACGAGTTCGAAACGTTGCAGCACTGGCGTTGGTAGACGTCAGCAGGCCGTGCTGAAGCTGATCAGCTTGCGGGACAGACAGCACACTGCCTCCGAGGTGAGGGATGCCCTCCTCGATGAGACGGCAATATGGTTTGAGCCGCTGCACCTGGGCCCAGGCATGGTCGTTTGTGATAACGGCCGGAACCTGGTAGCAGCTCTGGAGCTTGCCGGACTCCAACATGTTCCATGCCTGGCCCACGTCTTCAACCTAGTGGTGCAACGTTTCCTAAAGAGCTACCCAAATGTTCCGGAGCTACTGGTGAAAGTGCGGCGCATGTGCGCCCACTTTCACAAGTCGACAGTAGCCGCTACTAGCTTAAAATCACTCCAGCAACGCCTGAATGTGCCACAACACCGGCTTTTGTGCGACGTCCCCACACGCTGGAACTCAACTTATCATATGTTGAGTAGAGTGGTTGAGCAGCAGAGACCTTTGATGGAATACCAGCTAGGGTGCCACAAAGTCAGCTGCCTCAGTTTCTCAGCCATGAGTGGCCATGGATGAGAGACCTTTGTGACATCCTACGGGTGTTTGAGGAATCCACAAGGAGGGTGAGCTCTGAAAATGCGATGGTGAGCCTTACAATCCCGCTCTTGTGTGTGCTGAGAGAATCCCTCATTGACATCAGGGATAACTCAGATGACACAGAGGAGTCAGGGATAGCAGCAGATCCGTCACAGCTGGAGTGTAGGTCCACATCTGTCGCTTTATCGCGTTTAATGGAGGATGAGGAGGAGGAGGAGGAGGAAGACCTGTCCGATGATGTGATGGTGATACAGGAGGCTTCCGGGCAACTTCGAATCGTCCCATTGTTGCAGCGTGGATGGGTAGAAAGGGAGGATGAGGAGGAAATGGAGATTGAATTTTCCGGTGGGGCCAGAGGAGTCATGCCAACTAACACTGTGGCAGACATGGCCGAGTTCATGTTGGGGTGCTTTACAACTGACAAGCGTATTGTCAAAATCATGGAGGACAACCAGTACTGGATCTTTGCTATCCTTAGACCCCCGGTATAAAAACAACATCTCATCTTTTATTCTGGTAGAGGGGAGGGCCAATCGCATCAATGCTTGCCACAAGCAATTGGTGCAGAATATGATGGAGATGTTTCCAGCATGTGACGTTGGCGGCAGGGAGGGCAGTTCCTCCACTAGGCGACCAAGTGCTCACTGGTCCACACAAACAAGGGGCACACTGTCTAAGCTCTGGGACACCTTGACGGCACCCCCTCGCCAAAGTACCGCCACTGAGGGTCCTAGTGTCACCAGGCGTGAGAAGTATAGGCGCATGTTGCGGGACTACCTTTCTGACCACAGCCCTGTGCTCTCCGATCCCTCTGCGCCCTACACGTATTGAGTGTCGAAGTTGGACCTGTGGCTTGAACTTGCCCTATATGCCTTGGAGGTGCTGTCCTGTCCTGCCGCCAGCGTCCTATCTGAGAGGGTGTTCAGTGCAGCCGGTGGCATCATCACTGACAAGCGCACCCGCCTGTCAGCTGAGAGTGCCGACCGGCTCACTTTGATAAAAATGAACCACCAATGGATAGAGCCTTCATTTTCGTGCCCACTTGTGTAAAGCACCCCAACATGAAACTCCATGTTTGTGCTCAACCTCTCCAATTCCTCCTCCGCATCCTCCTACTCATCCCCCATAAGTGTTGCACAATTCTGCTCCTACTAGGCTCCCTCCACCCTGATTTCCCACAACTCTGCTGGTTAGAGGCTCCCTCCACCCTGATTTCTCACAACTCTGCTGGTTAGAGGCTCCCTCCACCCTGATTTCCCTAAACTCTGCTGGTTAGAGGCTCCCTCCACCCTGATTTCCCTAAACTCTGCTGGTTAGAGGCTCCCTCCACCCTGATTTCCCTAAACTCTGCTGGTTAGAGGCTCCCTCCACCCTAATTTCCCACAACTCTGCTGGTTAGAGGCTCCCTCCACCATGAATTTCCCAAAACTCTGCTGGTTGGAGGCTCCCTCCACCATTAATTTCCCCAAACTGTGCTGGTTAGAGGCTCCTTCCACCATGAATTTCCCCAAACTGGGCTGGTTAGAGGCTCCTTCCACCATGAATTTCCCCAAACTGGGCTGGTTAGAGGCTCCTTCCACCATGAATTTCCCCAAACTGGGCTGGTTAGAGGCTCCTTCCGCCATGAATTTCCCCAAACTGGGCTGGTTAGAGGCTCTTTCCACCATGAATTTGCCCAAACTGGGCTGGTTAGAGGCTCCTTCCACCATGAATTTCCCCAAACTGGGCTGGTTAGAGGCTCCTTCCGCCATGAATTTCCCAAAACTGGGCTGGTTAGATGCTCCCTCCACCATGAATTTCCCCAAACTGGGCTGGTTAGAGGCTCCTTCCACCATGAATTTCCCCAAACTGGGCTGGTTAGAGGCTCCTTCCACCATGAATTTCCCCAAATTGGGCTGGTTAGAGGCTCCTTCCACCATGAATTTGCCCAAACTGGGCTGGTTAGAGGCTCCTTCCACCATGAATTTCCCCAAACTGGGCTGGTTAGAGGCTCAATCCACCCTGATTTTCAAAAACAATGTTGGTGCCAACCTCAACTCACTACAAGGGCCAAATGCACTGCTGGTGACAGGCTCTCCTCACTCCAAGGGCCAAATACATATGTTTCAAGGTGTTTTTCCACTGTCTGAGAGGTGGTATTGAGTGTGTAAAAAGTGTAGTTGTTAGGCTGTGATAGTGGGGTAATAGAGGGACTTGGGTGTGTTAGATGCCCCCAGACATGCTTCCCCTGCTGTCCCAGTGTCATTCCAGAGGTGTTGGCATCATTTCCTGTGTTGTCATAGTGGACTTGGTGACCCTCCAGAGACGGATTTGGGTTTCCCCCTTAACGAGTATATGTTCCCCATAGACTATAATGGGGTTCGAAACCCGTTCAAACACTCGAACAGTGAGCGGCTGTTTGAATCGGATTTCGAACCTCGAACATTTTAGTGTTCGCTCATCTCTAGTCCTCATGCGAACTCTTAAGGATGGAACACATCAGCATATGTGAACCAAGCCTTAAGCTACTAGAGATGTTAGCTAGTCTCCCATTAGAATGAATGGACACAGCCGGCGCGCAGGGGGTTAAGCTGCCGGACTGCAGCACAGGCTGTGTGCCGGCTGCATCCATTCATTCCTATGGGACCTAGCTAACATTGTTAGCTTTTCCCACAATGCTTGGCCAGTAGCAAAGCATTGTGGGAAATAACCTCCGACCTCGATCCCGCCTAAAAAGATCAGGATCGGAATTCCGATCGCAAAATTTACTCGATTGTCGATCGGAATCCGATCTTTTCCAATACCGATCGCTCAACCCTAATTATTATGAATATCTTACAGGTGTCCATCATTGTGAAGTAGCATTTTCACAATGTGTAAAGTGTCCATTTCAGAAAAAGATGGCTATAGGGACAATATATAGTTACATAGTAAGGCTCCATGTACACGAACATATGCTTTTCAGTGTGCTAGCTGTGTATTTAAACCGCTAGCATATGGTTTCATTACAAGACCCCATACACATGCCCATGTATTATCACAATCCAATTTAGTGAGGCAAAGCTCAGAACAGGTCATATTTCTGTCCTTTTTGCAACCTGGGCTCATTCATGGAGGATATGCATGGCACACGGATATCACTCATGTGCCATCCAGGCCATTTTATGACAGACCCATAAATGCACACATTTGGGTCCAAGTAAATTTAGTACAACTCAAAGGAAACAGCTAAAGAGAAGGGGGAAGACTCTACACATTTGCTTGGCAAGCTGTGTTCAGTGAAAGCACATGGACCCCATAGACTATAATGGGGTCTGTGTGCTCTCCACGCGGTGTCCGCATGGAACATTCAGACAGAAAAGTACTTCATGATCTACTTTCATGTCTGCACGATTTGTGTGGGCAGCGCGCGGAAAGCACACAGACCCCATTACAGTCTATGGGGTCCGCGTGCTTTCACTGCACACCGCTTGCCAGTGCGTTTGGTAGTCCGTTCAGGGAGTCGCCATGCGGAATGGGACCATTCAATATGCTGTGCAATGGGAATGGAAAAAAATTCATAATGAGGTGCAATTGGAGAAAAAATGCATTTGTGCCAATTTCATATGGGTTTCATTTTTACAGCGTTCACTATAGGTAAAAATGACATGTTACCTCTATTCTGCATGTCAGTACGAACAAGGCGACAACAAATTTTGTATAGTATTTGTAATGTTTTGATACTTTTTAAAAAAAGAAAAACTTTACAAAATAGAAAAAAAAATTGCTTCGCCATATTGTTCCATCTGTAACTTTTTTTATATTTACGTGTATGGAGCTGGGTCCTGGCCTGAACTCTGATCGCGGGAATTACCATTGGGTCTCCGCTGTAGAATGATAATCTTTAAAGACCTGGCATCCGCTGTTCTATTACAGCAGATGTTGGGAAAGGGTTAAGACTGGGCTGGAACAATAACTTTGGACATACCATTTTAAAAAACAAACAAACAAACAAACAAACAAAAAACACAATCAGAAGCCACATGCTAGTATTATCAGAATGTGAAGGTCCATGGTCTGACTATCCCCACCACTTAAAGAAGTGTTTAGCTGCCCTCTCTTTTTTAGATAATGTGGCCAGTCATTCCAGTTCCATGACCATTTTGAGTTCAAAAGCCAGCTCCTCCAGTACTGAAAGAGAAGACTGTAGCCAATGTTAGAGCAATATACATATCGTTAACAGGAGGGTCACCACCACTATCAGAAACAACGTTCCTGAAGGAGGGTCAATATAAAAGAACGAAGGGGCTGGATCAAACGACATTCCAAGTCAATTTGAGATATGGATCGCCAGAACCTTTGCCCAATCTCACATGCAATGTACCAAATTAGCCTTGTCCAATTGAGATTTTGGGCAAGAAAGAAATCGAGACGGAACATTAGGGTGTGGGGGAATGGGGAAGGCATATATTGCTTTTTGTACAAGGCGGAAGAGAGTTTCCCTCCATCGTTCATTGATCACCGTTCTTTGCAAACATAGCATTCCCTCTTTCACCCAAGCATAAAGATAAGGGCTGTGAAGGAGCACGGACCAACTAGAGAACACAGTCTCTGCAATAGATTACGAAAATACCTGCATCTTTCTCCAGTACAGGACAGAAATCGTTCTTCTACCTGTCTCCTCTCAGTAATCCACTGTTAAAAGGGATTCTATCATTATCACATTTTTGCCAATCACACATAGGAATAACCTTAAGAAAGGCTATTCTTCGCCTACCTTTAGATGTCTTCTCCGCGCCGCCATTCGGTAGAAATCACGGTTTTCGTCTGTATGCATATGAGTTCTCTCGCAATACTGGGGGTGGGTCCCAGCGCTCAAACAGCACTGGGGGCATCCCCAGTGCTCTGAGAGAACTAATTTGCATACAGACGAAAACTGGGATTTCTATCGAACAGTGGCGCGGAGAAGACATCTAAAGGTAGGAGAAGGAAGAATAGCCTTTCTTACGTCTATTCCTATGTGTGATTGACAAAAAAATGTGATTTTAATGATAGAATTCCTTTAAATGCCTTGTGAGGCATTTCTGCTCTGGCGTTAAGTTTACTTTTACAGAAGGTCCATAGTTAGGCATAAAACAAAAACAAGTACAAAAAAAAAAAAAAAAAAAAGCTCAAATTTGGGCAAAGTCAGCCATCTCCTCTCCTCCACCAGCCACTGGTCACCAAGATTGACTATCCCTTTCTCTCTCCACTAATGAAACAGTTTGTTATCATTTACCTGGGAAAAACCCTGATGGCCCCAGAAACTCATATATTTGGATATCTGAAAAAAAAAGACTGTACCGTTTAGGAACCTTCTACCAGGTAGCAATAGTATCTCTTAATACCAAGAACTCCCTAACCTCCCCAGGAATCTGCGCATAAGGGGTATGGGGTATGGCCCCTTCACACGGAGTTTACGCTCTGTGTATTCTGTGTATGCCCGTTGTATTCTGTACATTTTACATGTGTAAAAATACATGTGTAAAATGTAGTTAGCCATTGAGTTCCTTTCTTGGAAAGTGGCGTTTTTGGTCGCCATCTCGTCCATTCGCAGGGTTTCTGAGCTGGTGGCTTTGTCATGCCAATCCCCTTTTTTAGTTATGCACAAGGACAAAGTTTTGCTTCATCCTCCTCCATCCTTTCCTCCCAAGGTGGTATCCTCTTTTCATATCAATGAGGACATTGTCTTGCCATCCTTTTGTCCTGAGACGAAGCATCCCCGCTAACACTCCCTCCCTCTTACAGAGCCTTTTCAGTGCTGTAATGCTCTTTTTGTTCTTCTGGAAGGCTCTAGGAAAGGCTTGCCTGCTTCCATGGTGTCCATCTCCAGATGGATTCGGTCTGTCATCAAGGAAGCCTATTGGCTTAAGGGGAGGGACCCGCCCTTCCGTGTGACGGCTCACTCTACCAGGGCTGTCGGTGCCTCCTGGGCAGTCAGGCATCAGGCTTCAGTTTCCCAGGTCTGCAAGGCTGCCACCTGGGCTTCAGTTCACACCTTTACTAACTTTTATCAGATTCATTCTGTGTCTTCTGCCAATCCCAGCTTGGGTCGAAAGGTTCTGCAGGCAGTAGTGCGCTGATTGTTCGCAAGGACTGTCTGTTCCCTCCCTCTGGGACTGCTTTTGGACGTCCCAAGGTGCTGTGTCCCCCAGTGAAATAGGCAAGAAAAAGGGATTTTCATGTTCTCACCTGTAAAATCCTTTTTTCGTTGTTTCACTGGGGGACACAGGTCCCACCCGTATTAAGTTTTTTGCACAGGGTTGTGTTTTTTTTCCCTCCTTCATGAGTTTAAATTTTGGTGGTTATTGGTTCCATGTATAATTTTTCATTTGAGACTCTCTCCTACTGCTATGGTACAAAACTGCCTGAGTGTGCTACCAGTGAGAGGGTATAGCCTTGTGGGCGGAGCCAACTGCCTTTGTTTCCTAGTGTCCGCCTCCTAGTGAACAGGTCTATACCCACGGTGCTGTGTCCCCCAGTGAAACAAAGAAAAAAGGACTTTACAGGTGAGTACACAAAAATCCCTTTTTTTCATCGAGATTCCTAAAGTTTTGAGACCCCTGGAAAGGGGGGCCCCAGCCTCAGAAGCTCACCTTTATAAATATTGATTTTAAAACAGGAATACTGGCCAACCTGTGCAATAACTCGAAAAGTGCCATGTAGATCACGGAGCGGATTCTTGAGAAACAAGAGAATCTTCTGCAAACAAAGTCACTGTCACACTCTTTGCCTCAACTTGTATGCCCTGAAATACCGCTCCTCCTTCTAAAGTATTTGCCAGTGGTTTAAGTGCCAAATTGAACAACATTAGCGAGAAGGGACATCCCTGTCTCGTACCCTATGAAAGTAAGATTGGTGCCAAAAGAAAACCAGGGGTGTAAAGTCTATACATTCCTAGATAAACTGTATTCAGCTCCTGAGGCCAAAAAGTTCACCCTAGAACAAAAAGGTCCACCTGAAAAAATGTACCTGTATACCTGAAAAACAAAATTTACATTTCCCTAGTTCCCCATTGGTGCCTAAATAGAAATTACAGGTCGATGATCTATGGTTTCTATTGGATATATTATACCATGTGGTGGGTGATTTTTTTATGTTGTAAATTAGAAATTAATTGCACGTCTAAAAAAAATTTTAAGTCATGGTTGTACTTTACCTTATTTGGCATAACATCCTCTTGTTTAAAATCTACATCTTTCACTAAGAAAAAAATAAATAAAAAAAATAATAATAATAATAGTAACTTAGTTTAAGACAATAACAACAAAAAACATTACCCACTTTACCTTGGTCAGGGGACAATCGTACACATCAGGGAGAGTGTTTGCCTACATAGGCAGTACGGAGACTTACAAGTCATTCCGGCTCCGCTAGGGATTCTGGGTAAAAAATATGCAAATCTATTCTCCAGGATGTAATTAGGAGAACAGTGCACTCTGTACGCCATCCTATAGAGGGCAGCATCCTTAACATCATGCATGACGCTAGGTTCACACCTGCGTTCTGGTCTCCGTTCTGTGCTTTCCGTCTTCTGCATGCAAGAAAACCGAAAGCACAGACGAAGTCCGGCCGTGAGCGGCGGGGAGCATTTTATGCTCTCTGCTGCGAAACAGTTTTCTTTAATCCGGACACAGAGTACTGCATGTCCGACTCTGTGTCCGGATTAAAAAACCCGGTTTCGCGGCGGAGAGCATAAAACGCTCACTGCCGCTCACGGCTGGACAGCTTTCTCACACATTCAAATGAATGGGTGAGAAAGACTCCTGAAAGTTTCCATCTCCTGCTCTGTTTTATGCAGGAAACGGAAACCTGCAGAACGGAGTGCCGGCGCAGATGTGAATGAGCCCTGACTCAGTTATAAAGTCTTTTTAATCATGATGTGGATTTAATTGCCAAATTAGTATTTCTGTCCCAAAAGGAACAGACTATATAGACCCTGTATAGACCCTGGTCTATAGTCTCTCACTCTGCCAAATCAGTATCCCTACGCTATGCTGAGGATGGCGCAATAGGCCGAAACAACGCTGTCCATAGCTGGGAATCTGTTCCTTTTGGGACAGAAATACTAATTTGGCAATTAAATCCACATCATGATTAAAAAGACTTTATAACTGAGTCATGCATGATGTTAAGGATGCTGCCCTCTAGAGGGCGGCGTACAGAGTGCACTGTTCTCCTAATTACATCCTGGAGAATAGATTTGCATATTTTTTACCCACTTTACCTTTACATACAGTCTACATGTGCACACACTACAGATGATGCCTTGACAACAGTGTGGTTGCGAATGTAAAAACAACAGTTTACACTACTATTATGAACAATGCTTTCATCCATCATGAGAGGAGTGCAGCGGAAAAAAACTATAATAGTGGTGGAGGCAGATGGAGACCCCTCATCTGCATCCATTCCTATTGACACGAAAAAAAAAAAAAAAGATAGTCCTGTTTGTTTACTTGTGTAATGGAAGAAAGTGCTGCAGGTACAACTTTTTCTTCCAAATAACAAAGCTGTGGATAAGAAGCTGTATTTTTTTGATTCATTGGGCATCATTAGTATTGGTGTGCTGGCGTAATCAACACAATGAGGGACAACACATGAGAGGCAATATGCGGTGACTATGGTTCGGGGAGTGAAAAATAGCTGACAGACTCCCTTTAAATACACAATCTCACCTGTACTATTAACAGTATCCTTGCACAGGGTCTTGACCTTTGTTTGCTTTGAATCAAACCTTGCTATTGCTGCTGAAGCAGCGGCTCTTTGAGCCTCTCCAGTTGGTGCCCTTCGTGGTGCTGGGCGTTCTTTTACAGAATTATCCGGTATTTCTCTTTAAAGAAACAGACAAAGTATATTATATATACACACCACAAATCAAAAAAAAATTTGGGATACAGTGTAAAATGTGAAGAAAACCAGAATGCAATTATATGAAAATGTAATATTTTATTCAGATAATAAAATATTAACAGAACGTAGAACACAAGAGTTTGAATTTTTTTCATAATGTCTTATTTTACTTATTAAGAATTTAATGGCAGCAACACAAAAAGTTTGACAAGGTTAGTGAGGACCTTTCATGTACTCATGAATATGCAGTTTTATATGTTAGTGAGGCAACAGTATGCTGAATTAAGCACACTGTCAGCTTTCCCGGTACGTGCCCCGGGGCTGGAGATATCGGTGCCAATAATTTCGGTACCAATAGTGTCATTGCTGGGTGCTAAGGAACACCCCATCTGACTGTATAGGGCTATGAACAAGTACTGTCGGGGGGTGGAAGACGCGTGTTCCTCACAGCCCAGTGATGACACTAGGCTGTGAGGAATGCCCTTTTGACAGTGGGGAGAGATCGGTGCACACTGTCTGCTTTCTAGCTTTATATAAAAATACATCTCTAGTTCATCTCTCTAGTGATAATTGTTATTACCATTATTTTAGTGTGTAACAGATATCGCTAAAGGCGTATTTTACTCCAAAATGCTCAGGTATGGACAGGACAGGGATAAGGTGAAATGTAAACTTTATTCATGACTTTGTGCAGGTTTTGTGTGAGTGTTTGGCGCTGCAACCTGGACAATGGTAAACGTCTGGGTGACAGTGCCAATAAACTTCCTGGTTATGTTACTCACCTCTCCTGTGCTCCAGCATGACTACCTACTGCATTCGGCGCATCTGCCTGTTGTAAGGGCCAGGCCCAGTGCCAAGCCACCGCAGTTATGTGGTGGTGTGACATTTGTGTCTAGGCATCACAACACCACGTGATGTTGAGGACCAATCACAAGCCTTAGCGATGTCTGACATTTGTGCCAGGGCTCAGGACAGGTGAGTACCAGTGCTACACTGGTAATCAGATGACCATGGAACAGAAGTAAGAATGAATGACAGCAAGCAGAGATCTATAAAACTAAGAAATTGATACAGAAAATATATTGGAAAATTGTATATCTTTTTACCTTTTTGGTCTGAAAGCAGTGCATCATCACCCCCTCACAGTATAGAGCTACACACAGTACTGTCAGGATGGGCGGTCCCAGTTAGGGCTCGTTCACATCTGCACCCAGGTGTCCGTTCTGCAGGTTTCCGTTTCCTGCATAAAACAGAGGCAGGAGACGGAAACCTGCAGGAGTCTCTCTCACCCATTCATTTGAATGGGTGAGAAAGCTGTCCGGCCATGAGCGGCGGTGAGCGTTTTATGCTCTCTGCCGCGAAACCGGGTTTTTTAAATCCGGACAGAGTCGGACATGCAGGACTCTGTCTGTATTAAAAAAAACAGTTTTGCGGCGGAGAGCATAAAACGCTCACGGCCGGACCCAGTCTGTGCTTTCCGCCTTCTTGCATGTAGAAGACGGAAAGCACAGAACGGAGGGCTGAACGCAGGTGTGAACCTAGCGTAAGACTGTCAGGAACGCCCTTCTGACAGTGAAGAGCTCTTAGTAACGGCACCGATAGCTCTTCACCTGGGGAACATAGCAGGATGGGGATGGGCAGAGCTGGTTAGATAGGAAGGGCTAGAAGTGGGCAGGCTAGCTAGGGAAACAGGGAGGAGGTGTGAGAGGGAGTGAGAAGAGGATGTAGTGGGAGTCTGTGAGTGAAGATCAATGCATCATGGTAGTTATAGGATAAACGAACAGGAAGTTACACCATGTAATCAAAGGCAGCGGATGCCAGGAGCTCCCAGAGAAAGCCGGAAATCATTCCAAACACTGCTAAAAGTATTTGGGTGCATGTATTAACCCATTAATAGCATTGACATACTTTTTTTTTTTGGAGGACTGAATGGCAGTGTGTTTTTCCTCCAAGGACCCTCCCTATAGAAACCACTCTAGCTTGTCCTGTATTGAGATGAATAGAATGGAGTTTCTGTGGGCAGATTAT
Source organism: Leptodactylus fuscus (assembly GCF_031893055.1). Lineage (NCBI taxonomy): Eukaryota > Metazoa > Chordata > Amphibia > Anura > Leptodactylidae > Leptodactylus > Leptodactylus fuscus. The sequence continues at coordinate 211,209,108 of NC_134265.1, forward strand.
TGAAATGGAGTCGCTTATGGTAGGTCCTCCGTCACCGTTCAGACTGGAGGGAGGACCTACCATAAAGCACTCCATTCTAGACGCATTCTCCCATTCTTCGAGCTCATGCTGCTCATAGTACCTGGCCTCCGTGTCTAGTCTACGTCCTGGGCCTGCGCCTCTGAACTTGATGTCAGATTTAAAGCCTTCAAATAGTTTCTTCATGATCTTCCAGTAAAAAGAAAATCCAGCAATAAAGGCGAACAGCTGATGTTCTCACAAGCCTCCACCGGAAGTAGACAAAAGATGACAGCTGTACCCGGAAGTGATCCTGCTGCAACCCCGGTATTCATCTCAGGACTGGCTGTGAAGGCGAATGGCAGTTGTGGTACCAATCACAGGAGGAGAGGCGTTATTTCCGGCGACCAGGGCTGCCCGCTGTACAGCAGACATAGAAGACTACGATCGGCGACACAATTATGCCGCACACGTTTAAGCCCGGAGACCTTGTCTTTGCCAAGATGAAGGGATACCCGCACTGGCCGGCTCGGGTGAGAGAGGGTCTGCTTCTGGGGATTACTTTGGTGGGAGGATCGCGTTGGAGCTTGTTGCGGCCCTTGTGTTTGGGGGTCCGGGGACTGTGCTGTGGTTACCCTGACGTAGTCGTAAGAAGGTGCTGCCGCTCTTCCCATATTGTTTATAGCCGGCATCTTTCTATCTTCCGTTTCATTAGGTTGATGATGTCAAGGATGGAGCCGTGAAGCCTCCCCCCAACAAGTATCTGATATTCTTCTATGGTACCCACGAAACGTAAGTGCCTGGCTATGCTTCACTTTCCCCCTCACATGAGACAGTTATGATTGCTAGCTGTGCCGTATACTGAGTGGCACTTTCCCCTGTCTGGTATGTCTGTGTTGTTAATTTGTATTTACCAAAGAAAGGGAGATGGAATGAAATATGCCAAAGTGAGGCAAAGAAGAGGATAATTTCTAACAGGATACACCAGATCTGTCACAGTGTCAGCTGTTCTGATAAAGCTGGTGCCTATCTGGTCTACTTATAGGGTAGATGCTAGGATGGAGTGGGTAAAGTAAGGTGCTGTCTGGTATGCCATGGATCCGAAAAGTGGTGCTGCCTCCAGTGACTATCCGCTTTGTCCTTGTCAAACCAGACTGGTTAAGGTTGGCATATAGAAGAGTCATAGTTAGCCTGTACTTGGACCAAGCGGCACTGGACATGCCAAGGATTCACGCCACAACTTATTTATAGATGTTGTCTAGGATAAAAAATGTTTTTAAACATTAGGCTGGAAAGTGTGTGTGTGTGTGTGTGTGTGTGTGTGTGGGATCATGTTTTCTGTATTTCCATGACTGAAAATTGTAGATTCACACTGAAGGCATCAAAACTATGAAGTAACACACGTAGAATTATATACTTAAAAAACAAGTGTGAAACAACTGAAAATATGTCTTATATTCTCGGGTCTTCAAAGTAGCCACCTTTTGCTTTGATTCCTGCTTTGCACACACTTGGCATTCTCTTGATGAGCTTCAAGAGGTAGTCACCGGAAATGGTTTTCACTTCACAGGTGTGCCCTGTCAGGTTTAATAAGTGGGATTTCTTGCTTTACAAATTGGGTTGGGACCATCAGTTTTGCAGAAGTCAAGTGGATACACAGCTGATAGGCCTACTGAATAGACTGATAGAATTTGTATTATAGCAAGAAAAAAGCAGCTAAGTAAAGAAGAGCGAGTGGCCATCATTACTTTAAGAAATGAAGGTCAGTCAGTCCGAAAAATTGGGAAAACTTTGAAAGTGTCCCCAAGTACAGTTGCAAAAACCATCAAGTACTTCAAAGAAACTGGCTCACATGAGGACCACCCCAGGAAAGGAAGACCAAGAGTCACCTCTGCTGCGGAGGATAAGTTCATCCGAGTCACCAGCCTCAGAAATCGCAGGTTAACAGCAGCTCAGATTAGAGACCAGGTCAATGTCACACAGAGTTCTAGCAGCAGACACATCTCTACAACAACTGTTAAGAGGAGACTTTGTGCAGCAGGCCTTCATGGTAAAATAGCTGCTAGAAAACCACTGCTAAGGACATGCAAGAAGCAGAAGAGACTTGTTTGGACAAAGAACACAAGGAATGGACATTAAACCAGTGGAAATCTGTGCTTTGGCCTGATGAGTCCAAATTTGAGATCTTTGGTTCCAACCACCATGTCTTTGTGCGACGCAGAAAAGGTGAACTCTACAAGCCTAGTTCCCACCGTGAAGCATGGAGGAGGAGGTGTGATGGTGTGGGGGGTTCTTTGCTGGTGACACTGTTGGGGATTTACCGTATATACTCTAGTATAAGCCATCCTGAATATAAGCAGAGACCCCTAATTTTACCACAAAAAACTGGGAAAACTTATTGACTCGAGTATAAGCCGGGGGGGGGGGAGGGGGGGAGGGGGGGAATCCACCATTGCAGATAAAAAGTCCGGTCATGTGCATTGCAGCTTAGTTACTCCATGGGGATCATAGAGATAGCAGTTAACCCCATCATGTCCCTCACATTAACCCCGTGTGCCTCACATAAGAGTTACTGATATGTGGGACATATGGAGGTAATAATTAGGTATCTTCATAATTAAGGTCCTTCTTTAGTACCCTCATGTGGCTCACATATTAGTAACCCTTATATGGGGCACACAGGGGTTAATATGAGGGACATGATGGGGTTAACTGTTATTAATGTGAGGCACATGGAGTTACTGAAACTAAATTAATAACCCCAAATGCCTGACATTAATAGGCAGAGTAACTAAAGGAAGGCCCCTGTGTGTGTCACTTTACTGTAGCTTCCTCTCCTCCATACAACAGACATCTTCCATAAGACACAATGAATCCTGGTCACTCATCTGCAGGGTAGATGCTAAATCCTAGTGTGCTAAAGGACTTCTGATGACATCATGACCATGTGATCGGACTCTGGTGTGGGCGGAGCTACTAGGATTTAGACTCAACCTTATCTGCACATGTTATATACCAGTGGCTACAGGACCTTTGATGACATCACAGTCACAGACCTCATGACAAGCCAATCACAGAGCAGTAGCACTAAAGGACCTCCCCCTTCCAGTTTTCTGTGCTCCGTGGACCCTGACCCGTGTATAAGCCGAGGAGATCTTTTTCAGCATGAAAAATGTGCTGAAAAAGTTGGCTTATACTCGACTATATACGGTAGTTAAAATTGAAGACATATTGAACCAGCATGGCTACCACAGCATCTTGCAGCGGCATGCTATTCCATCCGGTTTGCATTTAGTTGGACCATCATTTATTTTTCAACATGACAATGACCTCAAACACACCTCCAGGCTGTGTAAGGGCTATCTGACCAAGAAGGAGAGTGATGGGGTGCTACGCCAGATGACCTGGCCTCCACAGTCACCAGACCTGAACCCAATCGAGATGGTTTGGGGTGAGCTGAACCGCAGAGTGAAGGCAAAAGGGCCAACAAGTGCTAAGCATCTCTGAGAACACCTTCAAGATTGTTGGAAGACTATTTCAGGTGACTACCTCTTGAAGCTCATCAAGAGAATGCCAAGAGTGTGCAAAGCAGTAATCAAAGCAAAAGGTGGCTACTTTGAAGAACCTAAAATATAAGACAGATTTTCAGTTGTTTCACACTTTTTCGTTAAGTATATAATTCCACATGTGTTAATTCATAGTTTTGATGCCTTCAGTGTGAATCTACCATTTTCATAGTCATGAAAATACAGAAAAATCTTTGAATGAGAAGGTGTGTCCAAACTCTTGGTCTGTACTGTGTGTATATATTATATACTAGCTTTTACCCGCGACTTCGTCTGCGGTGATTTGAGAATTGGGCGGACACAGACGTGTGAAACTGTAAAAGTGCTTTAAAAAGTTTGGTGGGCTAGCAAATGTGATGTGTTATATTGTGTATGTAGTGATACAGACAATGTGATGTGTTATATAGTGGAAAGCTATATGTAAATGTGAGTGAGTAGAGTGAGGGCTACTCCTGAGGAGACAGTAAGGAGTGTGCAGGCAGGTTGAGGCAGGAAATGCCAGGCAGTGTGTGTGAGTCTATAGCTGGGGCTAGGAGTCCTGCTTTTGTGAGTCTCCTGCTAGGAAGCCATGTTGTTTAGTGGCACCAAAAGTAGCCTGTGACTCAATCTTAAGGGAAAACTATGTTTGTGGAAAATTGCACGCAAATCCGTCCAGGCGTTTTAGCGTGATTGAGGAACAAACATCCAAACATCCAAACACACAAACTTTCACACTTATAATATTAGTAGGATATCTATAACGCGCACACACACAGCTCAAAAAAAATAAAGGGAACACTAAAATACCACATCCTAGATATCAATGAATTAAATTTTCCATTTGCAAATCTTTATTCATTACATAGGCTAATGTGTTGAGAACAATAAAACATAAAAAAAAAATAAAAAATGATCAATTGTAAAGCTAATATAATACCCCTGGAGGTCTGGGTTTAGAATGACACTTAAAATCAAATTACAGGCAGATCCAACTTTAGTGGAAATGCCTTTAGACAGTGAAATGAATCTCAGAAGTTTGTGTGGCCTCCACGTGCCTGTATGACCTCCCTAAACGCCTGGACGTGCACCTGAGTAGGCGACAGATGTTCCACTATGTGATCTCCTCCCAGATCTAGATTAAAGCATCAATCAACTCCTGGACAGTCTGTGGTGCAACGTGGCATTGGTGGATAGAGCGAGATCTGATGTCCCAGATGTGCGCTATTGGATTCAGGTCTGGGGAGTGGGCTGGCCAGTCTATAACATCAATGCCTTCATCATGCAGGATCTGCTGACACACTTCAGATGCATGAAGTCTAGCATTTTTGTGCATCAGAAGGAACCCAGGGCCCACTGCACCTGCATAGGGTCTCACAATGGTTCTGAGTATCTTATCCCAGTACCTAATGGCAGTCGGAGTACTTCTAGCTAGTACATGGAGGGCTGTGCGGCCCTACAAAGAAATGCCTCCCCACACCATTACTGACCCACTGCCAAACCGGTCATGTTGGAGGATGTTACAGGCAGCAATGTGTTCTCCACGGCATCTCCAGAATCTGTCACGTGTTTGTGAACCTGCTCTCATCTGTGAAGAGCACATGATGCCAATATCGAATCTGCCATTCTTGCTGTTCTCTGGCAACACCTGCACAGTGTTGGGCTGTAAGTAGTGTTGAGTGAATAGTATTCAAAACTATCAAATACCTCGCTCTCATAGGAATGTGTGTATGTGGCTGAACACCAAGGGGTTAAGCGCAGTGAACATTTGACGGCCGCTAACACACATTCCTATGGTAGCGAGGTATTCGACGAATACTATTCGCTCAACACTAACTGTAAGCACAACACCCACTTGTGGACATCAGGTCCTCATGGAGTTTTGAGTTTGAGCAGACACATGGATGTTAGTGGCTTGCTGGAGGACATTTTGCAGGGCTCTGGCACTGCTCCTATTTCTCCTTGTAGAAAGGAGGAGGTAGCGGTCCTGGGTTGTTTCCCTCCTATGACCTCCTCTACCTCTCCTGGTGTACTGGCCTATCTCCTGGTATCTGCTGCATGCACTGGACACTTTACTGACAGACACTCGTACCCTTCTTGCCACAGCTTGCATTGATGTGCTATCCTGGATGAGCTGCACTACCTAAGCTGTGGGTTATAGACACAGTCTCACGCTACCTCTTGGGGTGAGAGTGACAAAATGCAAAAGTGACCAAAACAAGAGCCAAAAAGAATAAGAAAAGAGTTGGTCTTGCTTATTGCCTATCATTTCTACCTGTCGTCTGTTCCATTTTCACAACTGCAAGAAAAATTGATTCACAGTCAGTGTTGCTTCATAACTGAGCAGGCTGATTTCGCAGTAGTGTCATTGACTTGGAGTTACATTGTGGTGTTAAAGTTTACTTTTATTTTTTTATGTATGTGTGTGTGTGCACATATATAATATATATATATATATATATATCTTATACACCGTATTTTTCGGACTGTAAGACGCACCTAGGTTTTAGATAAGAACAATAAGGGCAAAAAAATTTTCAAGCAAAAAATGGTAAAATATTTAATGTATGGGAGTTGTAGTTTTGCAACGGCTGCAAGGCCACATTGACAGGTGACCCTGCAGCTGTATGGGAATGTATACGGCATTTTTTTTGTGGGGCCAGATGTACTTTTTAGTTATACCATTTTGGGAAATGTCTATTGCTTAGATCACCTTTTATTTAAATCAGAGGCAAAACTGTGAGAAAAACCTGGCGGTGTAGCACTTTTATTTTCCTCTGAAATTTTTTTTTTTTTTGGGGGGAAGTAAGTCTTATAGTCTGAAAAATACAGTAATCTCTATAATTTTTCCTGAAAATTATTCCAATTATACACATTTTGTTATACATATTCTTGTGAATTGGAACAACACAAAAAAATGAAAACTCGCACACACCCCACAGGGTAAAAATAAATTATAAAATATTTTTCCCCTCAGTGGGGAGGGTCATGGTGTGTATGTGTGGGGGTTTTTTTTGTTTGTTTTTTTTTTGTGTTCCAATTCACACAAATATGTATAACAAAATTTGTATAATTGTAGTAATTGATGTATAATACTGTTAACTACCAAGCAGAGCAAGTGCTGTGGCTGCTGGGACTCCGCTGTACTACACGGCAGAAATCCTAATTGGCAGTAATGCCTACAATCAGAATTCTCTCTGATTGTGGGCATTAAAGGGAGTCTATCATTTAGAAAATCACCTTTTGAACTGATGCCACATTGGAATAGCCTTTAAAAAGGCTATTCTACTCTTAACTTACATTTTCTTTTTCTCCCTGCCATTTCTATAAAAATCTGTTTTACAATATGCAATATTCAGGGAGCACAGAGTATGTTCCCTCTGTGCTTCAAGCACACCTGCATCATAATTTCTCACCGCCCCTCAGTTAATTCTGATCACATCCCTTTTCATCTTCTGCTTTGCATAGACATCGTGCAGAGTCTGCTCTGCCACTTCGGGTTCAGGCAGAGCCGATTGCGCGTGCTCGGTCCTCCATTTTGGGGTGGTCTGTTACTTGAGTGTACTGCGCGTGTAACAGACCACCGCAAAATGGTGAAGTAGCAGAGCCGACTGCGCATGTGCGAGATGTGTCTCCTGTGTTCCCTGAGCATAATTTGCATATCGCAATAAACTGGTTTTTACAGAAACAGTGGAGAGAAGAAGAGAGTGGAAGGAAGGAGTAGAATAACGCAAGATTGTTGCTTGGTGTTGTGTATTTTCTCTGCAATCGTGTATACTTTAGTGTAAGGTTTCATATCCTGCATTGAGTGTATGTAAAGGTACGGTAATCTGTTTGGAGTACTAATGTATATAGCTTTGCCACATGTCATTAGTGAAGTTTTTGCTGTATTGTCTCAAAGTCCCTTTTGTATTGGTCTCATGTTAGTAGCTGGCAAACTACTAGCCAAAAATGCTGATTAGAATTTTTATTAATTCGTTTTTATTTATTTAAGTGCTTTTTTGGGAGCAAAGGATCTTTTTCTCTATGAAAAATACAAGGATAAATATGGAAAAGCTAACAAAAGAAAAGGCTTTAATGAAGGTCTGTGGGAAATTCAGAATAATCCAGAAGGCAGCTACAAATTTCCTCCTCCAGTAAGTATGATGTATGAATATAATTTTTAAGACTATGCATCATATTTTGTATATTTTCTTGCTGATATGAATAACAGGTTGTTCCTTAGCTGCTATGGACTCCTAGTATATGTTCTCTTCTCAGCATATGTGTGTCTACTACTTCTGTAATATATTACTGTGTATTATCATGTATCTGTATTACTATACTGCTGTAACATACTGAAATTTCCCCACTATGGGACTATTAAAGGATTATCTTATCTTATCTTATTTTATAATTTGGAATAAACTTGAAAGCTGAAACAAGGGCTGCTAGCATTGGGGACATGTTGACCTGACTTGGAGATAAGTGAATTATACTTAGTATGTAGGGGAGGGGGCTATGAAAAGCAGATTATGTGTGAGGTAGAGGAAAAACAGAGAGGCATTCTAACAGAAGATTTAAGGCAGAGGAAAAGGTAGAAGGTCTTTGATAAATCTGAGGTCACATAGTAGATCTCAATCATATCTGCAGGCAGTAGAAAGACATCCTGTTTGTACAGCAACCTAGGTTAGAAAAGAGGTGACTCTGTGATCATGGGACTTTAGAACTAAATCCAGAGCTCCTCTAGAGAAAGCAGGGAAATGAGTTTTGTGTATACAGCTATGGATGTTACCATGGTGCGTCTCCTCTCTGACCTGATAGTCACATGTTCTGCCAGGGGCTGGGAGCATTAACAGCTGCTGGGTCCTAGAGGATCCAGATCTGCTCTAAACGTATGGTCATGAGGTTGCATTCCTACTATTAACCACTTCCGGACCGTCCATAGACTATAAACTTCTGGGAAGTGGTTGCCTAGTTCTGACAGGACGTACAGGTACGTCCAATCACAACACCGCAGCTGCACGCAGATCATGCAGCTGCTGAAGCTGGGAACTGGCTGTAACTTCAGTCGGAGCTCCCATAGAGATGGCAGGGAAGGTTTATTCCCTTCCCTGCTTTCTTGATTGCTGTGTATACAGCGCTCAATGAGCGCTCTCTAAACGGCTATGGGCGCCGCCATGATGCGGCCGCCCTCTGACCCGGTGGTTACGTGATCCGCCTGGCTCAGTGTCTTACAAGAGCTGCTGGGTCCTACAGGACCCAGATTAGTTCTGTAAGTGTAAAGAACAGTGTGCAGGAGGCTGGATTCCTCCTGCAACTGAGGCTAAATGTAGCAGCCTCAGTTATAGGGGAAATCAGCTTCACTAACACAAAAAAAGGTGATCAGATGTCCCCAAAGGTCTCTTATGACCTTAAGGAGACACAATCTGAAAAAAAAAATGTAATAAAAAAAAAAAGTTTAAAATGAAAATGAAAATACGCTAATAAAACGCCATTATTAACGCATATAGCCCCACCCACGACAACACCATACAAAATAAAAATTACCGTAACTGAGAGGAAAAATTATTTTATAAAGTTTTTCATTAGCATTTTGTGTTATTAAATAAAAAAAAATAAAGTGAAAACCAGACACAATTTCCCTCCTATTATGTTTATATTTCCCCGGATATTAAAAAAAAAAAAAAAAAAAAAAAACATTCGAAAATAAAAACAACATAAAAATGAAGCCCTATCTCTCCCCAACCCACCCCCCCCCCCCCCAAAAAAAAAAAAAAAAGACGCAAAAATTAGTTGAATGAGACATGCGAGAAAAATGTTACAGCCCTCTAAACTACACATACAAAAAAGCATGAAAATGTGTCTGGTCCTGGACCACAAATTGGCCCGGTACTGAAGTGGTTAAGGAGCGTTCACACTACTATTGGCGACAGTCAATAGTGTCCATTACAAGATTTTAAAGGGGTTGTTTGGGATAATCCTAAACTAAACACCCTCCCCCCTCCTACTTTCTAAATAACACAATTGAATTAAAATTGTATATTTACCCATATATGCCCCTGGGACATTTGCTGGTTATCTGGTGACGATCCGTTTCCGGAAACGGTTCATCACTACTACTCCCCCACACTCCGCATTCACTCTTTCATTCTTACGTTCCAGGTTTCTTCCTGTGAGACGGCTCCTCCTTCTTTTCTGACTGCAAGGGCTTGTCCAAGCGCTGCTATGTGCACTACTGCCGATAATCCACCTCTACTTTGCAGCTCCCACGCATACGTAGTAGAGGTAGATTGTCCCTGCAGAGTGCAGTGCTGGGAAAAGAGCACGTGCCTGCAGAATCTGTAAAGAAGGAGAGGCCGTCCCGCAGGAGGAAGACTGGAAGGAAGAGAGTTCAGTATATAATGGGGCCGGGTGTTAGGCTGAATAGGTTGGAAAGAGCAGGTAGTGGGTGAGATAGTTAGAGAGACAGGGAGGGGGTGTATGTGTATGGGAGGGAAGGAGAGAGGAAGTGGGGCAAGTAAGATGAGATACAGCTAGTGTATCCATTACATAGGAAGAGACTGAACCATGTAAACAAATGCAGAGCTTCCAGAGACACCACTTTTTTTTTTTTTTTTAAAGAAACCTTTTTTTGCCCGAAAAACCCCTTTAACACCAGACACTATGATAAATCTGTTATCTTCTATTAATTTCATTCATGAGATTTTATCTGTCTGTTAGTGGCAGTTATTGTTTATTTGTTGTGGACACTAAATCCGAGGTGCAGGACTTGTGTGTCCAAAAAATAATGGTTTTATGACTAGCAGCAAGTGTTCGTTATTTTTAATTTTAATGTTATGGTTCCATTACCGTCTTGTTTGTTTGTTTTTTTTGTTTGTTTTTTTGAGCATGTCCACTTAATAAATGCTGAGGCAGTTGCAGGCACTGGAAATGGAGCAGTCTGCATGCTTATGAATAAAGCACATTTGATTGTCCGGGAAAAAAAAAAAGCTGCAAAATTGCCCGTCATGCAGCTGAGATGAACTGTTGATCTTGGGCCCGATGATTCAAGACCATGTAACCCAGACTCCAGTTCCTGGGTGTCAATTGGCCACTGTTCTCTTGTCAGCAGGAAGTTATGGAGGACCATGCAGCCTTTCATCTCATCATGCACAACTTCTGGGTTCAGCTGGCTCGCAGTATTGAAAATACTCTGTTTTGAAGTGAGGACTCTAAACACACACTCCATAAGTTGCCTGGCTCTTGTCAGTCTGTAGTTGTAGATTCTTGTAGTTGAGTCCACGACTATAATATGGTTTAAGAATGTTCCCACAAATCTGGAAGGCCACATCACCAACAACCACAAACTGCATTGGGGGTCCATCAGTTCCAGGAAATGGCTTTGGTGTAGGCAATCCAAAATTTCCAGAATATAGTGTCCATCCCATTGCAGAGTTCTTGAAAATTCTGGAGTTGTTGGTATTTCCATATGCCCCAATGTCTACAGCCGCAAAATGATACTGCACATCAGCAATGGCCATCAGCCAATCGAAAACTACTTCTTGTAATTGAAGAACAGGGAGCCACCCCTTGCAGGTTTCTGGATACAGATTTGCTTTTCATCAACTGTTCCTGCACAGTTTGAAATTTGGGTCTCATTCCAGTATTTTTCTGCAATGTCCTTCCATTGTTCTGTTTTTGGATGCTGGGATAAATTTGTGATGAAGCCAATCCCATAATCCCTGGCAAGTTTCCTGGATGATGTAGGAGATTGTTGACTTGCCAAGACTGATATATAGATATTGATATGTAGTAGAAATACAATGTTGATACTCACCAAAGGGTCACTATCAAGCTGTCATGTGATGATTCACTTCTCTACAAGTGGGTTTCCTGTGTGTAGAGCCTGGATGACAGACGTTGAAATTCGTCAGAGGTGGAAATACTTCTACGAAGGTAGTCATAGAACTTCTCTGGATGTTGGCGCAGTTCTCCATAAATAGACTTCCTTTTCATGTGACCTGATGTTATGGTGTGAAGCCACTAGCAACAGTATCGTTGTTCTCTCTGCCAGGCAATTCTTTTCCGCTCCATCCTCAGTCTGATCATCTCTGGATCAAAAAGCAAGGATGGAGGAATCATTTTAAAAACGGACAGCAGTAGCGCAGTAGAACTGAAACACAGAAACAGTACTCTCCTCTACAAAGTTGGCTCCAGATTGATTTGTCAGCTCTTCTTCTTGCTTTTATATTCTCTGTCATCATTAGGTGTTATGGCAACCAAATCACAAAAAAACTGAACTTAACTGATGGTTTCGTGTCTGTTTTTCATGTATTTTAATGGATCCGTAAAAAAAAAAAAACACCTAAGTATTTTACTTTTTTAGTCTATTATTGAAGTCAGGTTTTTTTTTTGTTTGTTTGTTTGTTTTTTTAATATAATGGAATCTAGACTGTAGTGTGAATGCCCCTTAACTGTAAAATAGAAAACTACTAAACCACATCACAGATTTTAGCCCAGCCTCCAGCAACACAACACTGTTACATAAAAATTACTGTAATATTGAGGAAAAATATTTTTCAAATGATCTATTTATTTTTAATAGCACTTTGGGTTTTTTCTTTTGCGTGTTTCTTTTTTTCTTTTTTTTTCTTTTTTTTTTTTATCTTTTTTTTTTTTATCTTTATAGCACAGACTCTTTTTTTTTTTTTTTTTTTTTTTTTTTTTTTTTTTTTTTTTTCTTTATCTATCTATCTATCTATCTATCTATCTCTCTGGGAAAATGTAAATAGAAATTAACAGGGGAAATTGTCCTGCTCCACAAGTATTAAATGATTGTGTTTTATGTCTTAGTCAACCAACTCATCAGATAGTGAAGCACCAAATGAGAAAGAGTGTGGTGAGGAAAAATTGCCTGTTATGAGTTCTGAAAGCTCATCAAGTGCAGATGAAGACAGTGAAAAGCAACAGCCTAAATCTATCCAGGTATGTGTGTATATACAGGTCTGTATCACTTTTCATGGTGAGAAACCGGTTACGCTTTGCTTAGCTGGTTTGGAGACTTCAATTACTAATCTCTGTATATATTTTAAAAAAAAGTCTGAGCCAAAGATTCTTAGCAGAAAAACTGTTACTTTCTTACAGCCTTCCCAGCATTCATCCAGTGAAATAGATCCTGATAGTGTTTCATCTTCCGAAGCGGAGAATTCTGACAGTGACAAGGTAAATATTTTATGATGTACTTCACAAAAAATGCACTTCTCAATACAGTATCCTTATGCAGTATAAACAGGCTGCAGTGTTTTGATTTGGAGAATCTTGTACTTCGCCATTTCTGTACCTCTGTTAGAAGTAAATGGGAAGTGCTGCAGCCACCTCTCCATTAATTTTCTTTCTGGATGAGGCTCATTTCACATGTTATCTGGTGTTTTACCCCAATCTATCATAATGTAGGTTATGTATTCGCTGGATGTACACGTACATATGCTGCAATGGAAATAGCAGGCAGAACAAATCCACAAATAAAATTCTACATTCAGTTAAAAAAACTTCAGTGGAATCTTCACATGATTTGACATGCAGTGTGAATTTTAAATCTTTAACCCCTTTCTGACATCCGCCATACTAGAGCTGGGTGGCCTCCATAGCTACCTGGTGTTTGCTGTTTTATACAGCAGACACCATGTGCTAATTCCCGAGGTTGGTGCCCGGTCAAAGCTGACATTTTCTCAGTGATCGCAGGCACTCCGGGGCCTGTGTCCTTTTTCTATGACAGCCAGGAGCCTTGTGAAGGCTCTCCGGCCTGTCATTGTATACTTTTTATTGCAGACTACTGTATGTAATCTGCAGTAGAAATGCTGGATTTTTACATTGTAATGTATTGCATTAGTGATCAGACCCACTGGGGGTCTAATAAATGCAAAACAAAAAATTAAACAGAGAGAATATTTTTTAAAAAAAACAAAAGTATTAAAAATTCAAATCCCCCCCCCTTCCCTAGAACACATATATAAAAGTACTTAAATACTGTGAAACACATACACACTAGGTATCCCTGTTTCCAAAAACGCCCGCTCTACAACTCTACAAAAATATTTTTCCCATATGGTAAACAATGTAGCAGAAAAAAAGTCAAAAGTACCAAACTTCTGTTTTTTTTCACTGTTTTGTCTCTGATAAAAATTTGAATAAAAAGTGATCAAAGCAATGGACATTCCCCAAAATGGTATAACTTAAAAGGTACACCTGGCCCCGCAAAAAAAAAAACGCTCTATGCATCCCTGTACACAGAAGAATTAAAAAGTTACGGGTGTCAGAATATGGTGACTTTTTAGAAAAAAAATAAAAAAATTTGGCACAGTTCTGGATTTTTAAGGGGGCATTCATATGGAGGAAGTTGGCGCTGATTCTGCCACAAATCAGCGCTTAAAAAAAAAAGACTCCCATTGACTTCAGTGGGTTTCGTCTTCCACGTGCAACACATTGAAATCAATGGGTTAAAAAGAATCCCATTGATTTCTATGTGTTCCACGCGGAAGACGAGTTATTGTGGCAGAATCAGCGCCAACTTCCTCCGTGTGAATGCTCCCTAAGGGGTTAAAATGTGAATAAAAGCATATAAATTTGGTATCCTCGGAAATGCACCGAAACATAGAATACAACTGACATGTCATTTTGGCTGCACAGTGAAAAACGAAGCCTTTAGGAAAGTCGCATAAATGCACAAATTCACCCCATTCTGAAATTTTTTTCCAGCTTCCCAGTATATTATACAGAGTAATAGTATTATCATGAAGAACAATTTATCCTGCAAACATTAAGATTTCATATGGCTCTGAAAGCAGAAAAATAAAAAGAAGTTATGGGCTTTGGAAGGGGAGGGGGAGTCAGAAACAGAAAATGTAAATCGAAAAATGCCCATGTCGGGAAGAGGTTAAAGCTTGTCAATTTGTGTGTGCGTGTGTCTTTTATATATGTATATGGATTTCACCCTTTACAGTGCATAAGGAGATTTCTGCAGTAATTATGATATGAATTCTGCATGAAAAATCACTTAATTTAGTGCAGCTTTTGCTGCTGTGGAAAATCCTGTGCATATGTAATATTAAATACAATGGCAATACCATAAGGGTAAGTTCACATGGGTTTTTTTGGTCAGAATTTTGAGGCCGTGTCCACCTCAAAATCCTGACCAAAATGACAGCTCCCATTGAAGTCAATGGGAGCCGGTCAGTCCTTTTTTCCGGTCCCCTGTTATGGTGAAACTATTGTATTGATCACAAGAATACTGCATGTGTATGTGTGTCATAGTATCTTGTTTTTGTTATACATACTGGGAAATTGGGGGCGATTTTTTTTTTTTTTTTTTTTTTTTTTTTTTTTTTTTTTTTTTAAATATATATATAGTATATACTCGAGTATAAGCTGACCCGAATATAAGCCGAGGCCCCTAATTTTACCACAAAAAACTGGGAAAACTTATTGACTCGAGTGTAAGCCTAGGGGGGGAAATGCAGCAGCTACTGGAAAATTTCAAAAATTAAAATGGCCGGAATTTTTGGGTGCAGTAGATGCTGGGGAGGGGGTGTTTTGGTTGTCTGTCTGCCCCTTCCCTGAGCTTGAGGACTGGGTTTTTTTCCCCCTACTTGGAACCCGGCCTGGCTGAATATAGGGTATCTGCAGTGCTCCTATTAACCCCTTCCTGACGGACTAGGAGCACTGCAGATACCCTATATTCAGTAGAGCGGGCACCTTCAGAAATAGGGATACCTATTGTGTATGTTTCACAGTAATTTTCTACTTTGAGGGCAGGTTCACACCAGCGCCCGATCTCCGTTATACAGGTTTCCATTTCCTGCCCGAGAAACTGGGCGGGAGATGGAAATCGGCAGGCAGTTTTCAAACCCATTTATGGGTTTGAAAAGTGTCCCCCGGTTAGCGTTTTCTGCTCTCCGCGGCAAAACGTGTTTTTTTTTTTTTTTTTTTTTTTTTTTTTTTAACAGGATACAAAGTCGGACATGCAGGACTTTTTATCTGGTAAAAGGGAAAAAAAACGTTTCGCCACGGAGAGCAGAAGACTCTCACTGGCGGACAATGAATGTCGGTTTCCGTCTTCTGCCAACAGAAAACGGAAACCTGCATAACAGAGATCAGGTGCTGGTGTGAACCCGCCCCTATATGTATTCTAGGGAAAGTAGTGATTTAGAACTTTTATTTATTATATTTTTTAAAACTTTTTTTTTTTTTTAATTTTATTAGCTCCCCCCCTAGGGGGACTTGAACCCTTCAATCATTTGATTGCAAGTCCCATAGACAGCAATACAAGTGTATTGCCGTCTATGGGAGATTCTCTACATTACTATTACGGATGGTCATAGACCAGCCGCAATAGTAATATAGCGATGACAGTCCTGGGGGCCTTCATTTGGGCTCCCGGCTGTCATCAGAACAGGTCGGCTCCTGCGCGCAGGAGCCGGCCTGCAGTTTTAAAAGTATGGGGCTGGTGGGGACCAGCCCCGGGGCTAATTTTAAACTTGGAGGGGGGTGGGGACGAGATCTCCATAGGGCACCTCCGCTGTAACTCTTACAGCGGAGATACCGAAGCAGCTACAGCATTACCCACTGTAAGAGCTTACAGCGGAGGTGCCGGTTTCTATGGCGACCACTCTGCAGCGGCGCCATTACATTTCACACATGTTGATGTGTTCTGTCCGTAAGGGTCCGCTTGAGGACCCCTACAGATGGAACACAAGCGCTGTGCAGTTCAAGCGCAGGGGCCCCATAGACTATAATGGGGTCCGTGTGCTTGCCGCACACTGCCCGCACGAATCGTTCGTGCGGGCAGTGCGCGGCAAGCCCACGGAACCCATTATAGTCTATGGGGCCCCTGCGATTGAACTGCAAAGCGCTTGCAGTTGCACTTGTATTCTGTCTGGGAGGGTCCTCATGTGGACCCTTACGGACGGAACACATCAGCATGTGTGAATTGGCCCTTACAGACCCCGGGGCGGGTGCCAGGGCTGCAGCATCGCTACGCTACTGCCAGGAGATGCCGGAACAATCACAGGCACGGTGTGAAGAGCAGGACAGCTTAAGTGCTGCCAAAACACCGGAACGGGCAATTTGCTGAATACGCTCATTATATGGCGTCCCGGTGAGCTACTGAGATACCGGAACAATCACAGGCACGGTGCGAGGAACAACTTCAGTGCAAGGCCAACTTGAGAGCTGCCGAAATGCTAGAGCAGGCGGATCATCAACGCCAACTACACGCTCATTATATGGCGTCCCAGTGAGCTGCTGATATGCCGGAACAATCACAGGCACAGTGCAAGAAACAAGTTCAGCAGCAGGACAGCTTGAGAGCTGCTGAAACGCCAGAGCACACAATCGATGGCAGCAATTCGCTAAATTTAGGCGGATCATACACGCCGACAACACGCCAGTATGTGTGTACATATGTATCTGTGTGTAATATATATATATTATATATTTAAAGCTTCAAACAATAACACACAAGCCCCATGTTCCTCCTGAATTTCAAGGGGTAGGGGAGTGCATGTTATAGTCTGAAAAATACGCTAATTCATTAATTTTTCTTTTTTTTTTTTTTTTTTTTTTTCTTTTTTTTCCTTGAATTGTTTTCCTTCTGTTCACCCAGGATTTCACCCCAGAGAAAAATTTGCCCTGCCCCAAGTTAAAGACCACAAGCTTAAAACGAGAGTCTCAGGTCAGATTTTAAAATTTTTCACCTCTCGGCAGCGTGGTTATTAATCTGTTCATTAGGTGTACAGGTGCTGATTTGTGGGTGTGTTTTTTTTTTGTTTTGTTTTTTTTTTTTTTTTTTTTTTTTTTTCCAGATAAAAGCAGATTCTGATGCTAAGTCTGACTCTGAAGGTGATGTGGGGAAACACTCTTCATCATCTGAAGAACCTGCTAAGAAGGCTCGCAGGACCCCCAGGGCATGTTAGTAAACGCAACTATAAGAGAAACCAAGATGGCAACATGGTTCAAGCTAAAGTGTAATTATGTTTATCTATTTAATAGCAGGAAAAAGTTCTAAACCACAAATATGGAAGTCTAAAGATGTATCTTCTGAAAGTTCTAGCAGTGATAGGTAGGTAAAATAATTTGCCTTGTAGCGAAAAAATCTCAGCATTGTGTTTTTATTGTAGCTTGGTTTAACCCTCTAAGAACAATATATGAACAAACATGGTATCAAGGGAATAGAGAACACATCATGTAATAGTACAATTCCCTATAAACAAGGTCAATCGACATTGTATTCCAAAGTCTGTATTGAAGCAAATAAACGGAAGAATGAACCAGAGAATACTCAAAATATATAACATATAAATTTATTATAAATACACAGATATACATAGAGTATAAAAATGGTGACCAATATCACAATACCATCAGACAAAAATAGGCGTGTCACAGGCAAGGTAAGTAGTGATCCATGGGTAAATAAAGTAAGCAGGTGAATTACTCCAATTGAAAAAGTTTCAATAGAAGAGATCTTGGTACATGGATGCGTATAAGTATACCTCCCAAGACACCAGGAAATGCAGCTCAGTAATATAGCTCAAAAAATACAGTTAAGTAATAGAACCCAGATAAGCATATAAGAGGCAAATCAATGTAAAGACCACGTGGAATGCATATGGATATGGGTCCTACTGGTACTATCCTGAACAAAGTATCATGAACATCAGGCTGCCTTAATAGCGGCCCAAATCCGGTGTCATATGTGTTTAACCACTTCCGGACCGCCCATAGACTTTATACGTCCGGGAAGTGGTTACCTTGTTCTGACAGGACGTACCGGTACTGTGTGTGTGTGTGTGTGTGTGTATGTATATGTATGTGTGTGTGTGTGTGTATATATATATATATATATATATATATATATATGAGCTCAACGGAAAAATGGCCTAAGTCCAAAAATCAATATTGTGAGAAAAACGAAATTTAAAGTTTTAGCCTAAAGCAAACGGGCATTATTGTGGAATATATCTATCCAATGTAATCAGCTAATGAACACCGTTAATCCTAATCATAAATTGTAGTATTTATTAAAAAAATTGCAGCTTCATGTATAAATATTATTTATTTAATATTATTAATTACTACTATTATTAAACGATGAAGAATAATAATTACCTGCCTCCCTTTTCGGCGCTAAATATGTTATACCATCCTGATGAAGAGACCTCTATAGTAGTCTCGAAAGCTCCTCAGCATAGCGTAGGGATACTGATTTGGAGTGAGAGACTATAGACCAGGCTCAGGGGACAATCGTACAAATTAGGGAGAGTGTTTGCCTACATAGGCAGTACGGAGACTTACAAGTCATTCCTGCTCCGCTAGGGATTCTGGGTAAAAAATATGCAAATGGATGTAATTAGGAGAACAGTGCACTCTGTACGCAGCCCTATAGAGGGCAGCATCCTTAACATCATGCATGACTCAGT
Source organism: Leptodactylus fuscus (assembly GCF_031893055.1). Classification (NCBI taxonomy): domain Eukaryota; kingdom Metazoa; phylum Chordata; class Amphibia; order Anura; family Leptodactylidae; genus Leptodactylus; species Leptodactylus fuscus. The sequence goes on from NC_134265.1 coordinate 211,228,084, forward strand.
TACAAAGTCTTTTTACTCACGATGTGGATTTAATTGCCAAATTAGTATTTCTATCCCAAAAGGGACAGATTCTGTAAACTAAATCTTTCAAAAAATTTATAAAGGGGTATAGTGAGCATTTGCACAGGTATTTATTTTTCAGCTAAATTAGGGAACATTGAGCAGACTTCCAGTGCTCTGTGCAGAATTAGCATATCAATAGCAGGCTTATTCAAAAACAGCGGCGCTGATCAATGAACACTTAGAGTTAATAAACATCCTATATGCTGATTTAACTTATTTAAGGGGTGTAATTTGGAGAACGTTATGCTTTATGGTAATTTCTAATACAGAGGCCTTTCATTTCCCTTTGAGAATAGACTAAGTCCCTTGAAAAAAATGGGTTTAGGAAATGTTCTGGAAAACGGCTCTTTGACGTGCCTAATTTTGATGGTCTGTCTATCTGTGTGAAAAGCAGATTCAAACTTTGGATGTTGCATACTTTTCCAAATTTTCATCAAATTACTTAGTTTTTTCATAATTTCAACACAAAACATATTAACTTAAATGTAGTACTAGCATGAAGTAACATGTGTCATGAATATCATGACGTCTCAAAATCAATTTGGTAAATTAAAGCATTCCAAAGTGATCACATAAAATGGCCCAAGTTGAAAAATTGAAAAATCAAGCTCCGTCAAGTCCAAAATTGGCTCCCCAATCAGAGGACTCAGTGATAACTTTGGATGTGTGACATTACAGAATGCTCTGGCACTCTTCTGAGACTTCATGTGTGCGAAGGAGGAACAAACTAATTGCTGGACACATATATATATATATATATATATATATATATGTGTGTGTGTGTTTGCATTTTTACAATGCCCTTGGGCCTTGAGTAGAGTATAATTATATCGCAGCGGCCATTTTAGTGCATCCAAGACAAATCTCTCATTGTTTGGTTTTGGTAAAAATCAAACAATTTGGAATATTCAGAACAAATCTGGCTCGATGCTGAGATGGCAACACCCAATACTAGTTACTCTCTTTCTGTAACGTGAGGTAATAAAAAATTTCAGACCTTAATTGAGACAATTTGTGACATTGCGTAACATTTTGAGGTGACCCTCTGGACCGTCATGACCACTTCTTCCAGCATGTGATTTGTCTCTGTAAAGTATGCAACACCGACATCATTGACTCCTCCGTCTCCAGGCACCCGACCCATATTGTCCTCACCTACACAAAGCCTCTTAAAGAGGACCTTTCATGAGTTGGGGCACATGCGGTTTTATATACCGCTGGAAAGCCGACAGTGTGTGAAATCCAGGGCACGATCTGTGCCCCAGGTGAGGAGCTATTGGTGCCGATACCGTATCTCTTCACCGTCAGAAGGGCGTTCCTGACAGTCAGGAACACCATTCTTCACAGCAGCACCTATAAGCGCTGTACAATGAGACCAGTGAGGAACGCCCCCTCCCCTCCTGATAGTACTTGTCCATAGACGAGTACTGGGGGAACGTGGTGTTTTTTGTTTGTTTTTGTTTTTCCCCCCCCCCCCCCCCCCCCTTTCTATCCTACGGCTCTTGTACAAACAGAGGCAGAGCCAAGAGCTTTTGATACTCCTAGTGGCCAGGTCTGTATTCATGGTGCTGTGTTCCCCAGTGAATAGAATGAGAGAAGGATTTTACGTCGAGTACAAAAAAAAAAATCAATTTATTCATATAAACATTTTTTTGTAAATTATCATTAAAAGTGATGAATTTTCTTGCAAAAGTGAAGCATATAACTTTGCTGGCACAAAATAAACTAAAACTGTAGTTCTTGACAGGTAGGAAGTTGATAAAATGCTTCTAAAGTGTTGGGCAGCTTCAGTATTATTAGGTGGTTCTGCAGGAGGAAAGCTTCCCGTAGTTCAGTAAGTGTTAGAAACCGTAGTTTGGTGGTTCAACAAGTGTTAAAAACAAAATTATTTTACTTTGGCTTTCTCTTTTAATTGTGTTGCCTGTTTTGCTTTGGTTAGTGACAGCTCGCCGGATCGGATCAGTGAGTGGAAAAAGAGAGATGAGGAGAGGCAGAAAGCTCTTGAGGAGCGTCGACGAAAGGAGCAAGAAGATCAATTGCGTCAGTTAAGAGAGAAGGAAAAAGAAGAGGAGGCAAGAAAAAAGATGGAAAAGACAGAAAAAGGGAAAGTGGATAGTGACCACAAAAGTAGCAGCAGTGATGATGAACTGGTTTCTAAACCTGTAAAGAGGCCGCATTCCCATTTTGATTCTGAAAAAGAAAAGCCAAAGAAGAAAACAAATCTGTCCTCTGGAAATTCTAAGAAAGAATCGCAACAGTTGATGTCTGATTCTGACAATGTCAAAAAGGTTACAATTTAAAACTCATTGGAAATTATAGTGGTGCATTTACTGTCTAAACGTAATAAGTATTATTGTAGTGCTTGCCATGCTAAGTGATGTATCTTTCCCTTCAAAGGTCAAGTCTATAAAAAAGCCAAAAGCATTAGCATCTGGAAGGAAGCAAAGCCAGAAAGAGAAACATAAAGATGGACCAGTGGGAAGGTTAGAGGAGTATCTGAAGAAAAATCTGGTTTATATTTTAAAATCAATAGAGATACTGGTTTTGTTCTAACCCTAAACAATTTTTTTAGACCAACGAAAAGAGCAAAAGTTGCAAAGAAACTCGAGGTTATAAGTGATCGAACAGTTGAGAAAAAAGGTGTGGTGGATTTGCATTTTGCATTAAAAGATGCTGTCCTGTGTGGCATCGGTACATTACACAGATATCTTGTGCTCTTTTACAGATTCTAGTGTTGAAGAGGAACTCCAGAAGCTGCACAGCGAAATCAAGTTTGCCTTAAAGGTGGACAGTCCTGTGAGTTTGAGGAAGTTCATATTAATCTTGTATAAAACTACTGACTAAAGCTACGTTCACACCTGTACCAGGTTTGGGGATTATGATCCCGAATCCGCTTGAAAAATTCAGAAAGAAAAAGTCCTTCAAGCAAGTCTTTTCTCTGCATATTTCAGGCAGAAACCGGCAGACCCCATCATAGTCTATGGAGTCTGCAGGTAACTGCTTTTTAAGCGGATTGGGTTTCCGTTTTTCTAGTCCCCAAGTAGATCCGAAGAATGTAAACCTGAACGTTACGCGTAACGTAAATTATATGACAAAATGAAAACCATATATGAGTGTTGTCAATGATTTTGCTTATTGATAATTTGACACTTGAACACAGAATTTCCAATGACTGATTATATTTCCAACCACTATTCCTGCCTTTGTGTGTTCTTAGGATGTACAAAAATGTTTAGATGCTCTTGAAAAGCTAGGAACTCTTCAAGTGACTTCTTGCATACTACAAAAAAACACTGATCTGGTGGCAACACTTAAAAAGGTGAGAACTGTAGTAATTTATCTATCTATTATAGTTTGTTTTTTTATTTATTTTACTTTTAAATGCCATTTTTGGGTGTTTGATCAGAATACACCCTTTTGGGTAATTGGAGCTGTTTGCCAGAGCAGCTGTTATGTCTTGGAAGACAAACTCTAGAATACAAAATGAAATGGAATTCTTTCTTGGATTCTATGTACAAATGCCTTGTTAGGCATTCAAATAAATTATTGTTGTACCATATTATATCTTTCTCTGGATATAATTTTTGGTACCAAACTGGATGGTACAGTAAATAAACAGCCCATTGCTTTAACCTCTGGTTTTGCATGGCTGTGTCTGGTTACCGTATATTTTAAAAGGGTTGTTCAGGATAAATTTAAAAATTAAATACTAAACCTCTTCCCTGCCTAACTTCTAATTTACTTAGTAAAAAAAAACAAAAAACCTCTATATTTACCCATATCCCATTAACCATAAACCTTTCTGTTAATCTGATGAGGTTCCGTTTCCAAAAACAAAGCATCACCAATACATATAATCCACCCCGTCCCAGTCGCATTGAATGGGTAATCCCTTTTAACTTAAAGAGGACCTTTCATGGTTTGGGGCACAGGCAGTTCTATATACTGCTGGAAAACCAACAGTGTGCTGAATTCAGCACACTGTCAGCTTTCCCGATCTGTGCCCCAAGTGAAAAGCTAGCGGTCCCGGTACAATAGCTCTTCAGTCAGAAGGGTGTTTGACACTGTCAGGAACGTCCTTCTGTACAAGCAGCGCCAATAGCGATGTACTGTGTGAGCGGGGACGAACGCCCCCTCTCTCTGCTCACAGTAAGGACTGTGAACAACTACTGTACAGAGACCGCTAGCTTTTCACCCGGGGCTCAGATTGGGAAAGCCGACAGTGTGCTGAATTCAGCGCACTGTCGGCTTTCCAGCAGTATATAGAACTGCCTGTGCCCCAAACCATGAAAGGTCCTCTTTAACTTTGTTTCAAATCCATCCATCCTTCTGACAAAAAAAAATATCTGTCTTGATAGATCCGTCGGTACAAAGCCAATCGGGCAGTTATGGACAAGGCTTCTGAGGTTTATAGCAGAATCAAAGCTGGTATTCTTGGATCAAAAATCGGAAGCCAACAGAAAATAAATGAGGAAGATAACGGTAGTCAATTGGTGGAAGAAACGATCAAGGATCAAGATGAAGGTAAGCCATTGTTCTATCTGCTGAGATAACTGCACATTTATATTGTGGTTGCCCAATGAAGGCAAAACTATTTCTGCAGTGTGGCCTTAGGTTTCAACTTGTCTATTGGACAATGTCCTTTTTTTCTTAGTAAAAAAAACAAAACACAATTTTAAACTGACACAGTACAGTAGTCTTTATAAAGGCTATTCCAGATTTTGTGATTTTTGCACTTGAGAAAGAGCGTCTTACAACCCGAAATGCAGGCTGTTCTATACAGCCTGTAATGGGCATGAAGCCAAAAAAATGCAGAGTGTGTCACAAAAGAAGAATAAGGAAAGACACCATTTATCAGTGTGACACCTGCCCTGATAAACCTGGCCTGTGCATGAAGGAGTGCTTCAGATTGTACCACACTTCCATGGAATATTAATTTTAGAATTTATTTTCCATGGAATATCGCCTATACATCACATACTCTGCACAGATTTACTTTCATCCGTTTATGCAATATTTTCTGGATAATAAATTATTGCCATACAAGCTGCATCCAAATGTTTGCTATACTTCTTAGTAAATTTTTTAAGGGGTGTAATTTAACACTAACGTCACTGAAGTCAAGGGGTCTAGTTACCAAAATGGGGTCACATTTCTGGGGGCTTTCACTGTTTTAGCACTTCAAGGCCTCTGCAAATGTGACATGGTAGCTAAAATCAATTACAGCCAAATCTACCCTGTAACTATTGTTCTCTCCCACTGTGTGACCATACATCACTTTACGTCCACATGTGGGGCATTTCTGTAGTTGGGAGAAAATGCTTGACAATTTGTGGGGTGCATTTTCTCTTTTAACCCCTTGTGGAAATGCAAAATTTTGGGTTAAAGCAACATTTTATAGCAAAAATGTCGCTTTTCCCTTTGCTGGGCCAATTCTGCTACACTCCTGTAGGGTCAAAGTGCACACTATACCCCTTGATAAATTCCTTGAGGGGTCTAGTTTCCAAAATGGGGTCATTTTGTTTTGGGGGGAGGGGTTCTACTACTCTGGCACTATAAGGGCTCTCCAAATGCAACATCGTGCCTGAAACAGATTCCAGCTAAATTTGCCCTCCAAAATCCCAATAGTGATCCTTCTGCTCTGGACCTTAAAGCGTGCCCATAGATCATATTACATCCACATATGGGGCATTTCTGTTGTTGGGAGAAAATGCATAACAAATTGTGGGGTTCATTTTCTCTCTTAACCCTTAGTAAATGTGTAAATTCTAGGGCTAAATGAATATATTATTAACAGAAATTGAAAAATGTTAATTTGACCTCCATTTTGTTTTAATTACTGTGAACTGCTGAAAGGGTTAAGAAACTTTCTAACTGCTGTTTTGGATTCTTTCAGGAGTGCAGTTTTGAGAATGGGGTGACTTATGGGGGGTTTCTTAGAGAGACCTTTCAAGTTCCCTTCAAAACTGAACTGGTCCTTTGAAAAATGTGTTTTGGAAATTTTCTTGAAAATTTGGAAAATTACTGCTGGACTTGTAAGCCTTATAATATCTGAAAAAAATGAAAGTGTGATTAAAATGTGATTGCTACATAAATCAGAGACATGGTTAATTATAGCTCTGAAAAAATTTGGGTAGTATGGCTTTCCATTTGAAAGGCTTACAATTTCAAAGTTTGAAAACTGCATTTTTTTTTTTTTCAAAATTTTCGCCAAGCTTCCTATTGTTTCATAATCAAAGACAAAACATATCGATGAAAATTTACTACTGACATGAAGTACAATGTGTTACGACAAAACAATCTCAGAATCACTTGTCTAAGTTAAAGCGTCTCAAAGTTATTGCCATTTAAAGTGGCACATGTCAGTTTTGAAAAAAGAGGCCTGGTCCTTAAGTCACTTTTGGGCTGTGTCTGTATGGGGTTAAAGATTGGACTCAAATGGGTCTTCAAAATAGACAATGTCCCGAAGCATATTGCCATCGTATGGGCTGTACCGAATTATTTAAAAGCATAATAATCTTAGTGTATGTAAACTTATGACTTTGCAGAAAGTAATAAAAATGCCTTTAATTATTTCTCTCTCATTATTTTGGCATTTGACAAATATAAATAATTTTGGTAATCCTAATTAACCTAAAGCGGGAAAGGTTTATTCTGATTTTCAGATATGTCAGATAGTGAGAAAAACATGCATATGAGCATATAAACTTCAGGTTTCAACTGTGTGTCTATAGTAGTCTGTGTGATAAATTATCTTCTGGTTAGTTTTTGTTCCTTGTAGCGAATATGTCTTGGCCTGGGTCATATTTCTATGGTAATTTCAAATCCTTTCCACAAGATGCAGGTGATCAGCTAAGAAGGATGGGAATTCAGTACCAGCAGACTCTAAATAGAAAGTCTTTGACTGTAGCTTGTAAACAGATGGCATGACTGCATTGCATCCCTTAGCTAGGTACTAAGTGCATCTAGATCAGAGGTTCTCAAACTTATTTTGTCTACCGCCCACTTTGAGAATTAATTATTTTCTAGCGCCCCCCTCCCCCCCCAATTTTTTTTACTTTACTACATCTTAAGAATCACAATCGCAGTCATTATGTTAATAATTAAATTATGTGTGTCATGTGAAAATAAGACTTTCTGATGAGGGTAATGTAAAGAATCGAGTATTAAAAACTTGCTAATGACACCACTCACAGTATTCACCACCGCACGTACAGCACTTTACTTAGTCGCTAAATTCACTTGTTTTCGTAATATCGTCGAATGACATGACTGGCTGTGACATGATGGCGCGTGCGCTTTTATATGAGGCAGCGGGCGGGCCTAGTACTTTCGAGATTGGACTAGAAACTTCTCGCTTCGCATTGGAGCTTACCGCCATCTATGGTACAGTTTGACAACTTTTGGACAGGAAATAGTTACTGTCTAGTCCCCTAGATGGCGTTACACGAGGAAACACGCGTAAAGGAGCGGTAAAGTTTGTGTTAAAAGCAAAAAAACAATTTTAAAGGGGTAGCCTCATGAAGCTTGATCTGCCTTCTAAGCTGCCTAAAAATCTTCTTTCTTCCTGTTTGCTCGCGTCAATTAGCCCCGCCCCCAAATTAACGTGTAGCTCCGCCCACCACATAGCGTGATCCTATGGGATGACTGAAGGGCCTGTGATGTCATCAAAAGGTCCTGTAGACTTGGACTTACCTTGTACGGAGTTTCCTAAAGGATCTGGCTCCTCTGCCCACTAGCAGCCTGCTCTATATAATAAAGCTTTATCCTAGTGAACAGAGAGACCAGGTCCTTTAGCCCAGTAGGATTTAGACTGCTTTATATAAGAAAGCAGCACTTATTCCACACACCCCCCTCTATCTCACAGCAGGGAGCTAGGTGATGTGTATGTGATGTGTATGTGTGGTGCAGACACAGGCTGGCTCCGTACACTCAGCCCCCCCCCTCCCCCCACACAGCAGGGAGCTACATCATGTGGCTCCCTCAGCAATGAACAGGGGGCCAGGTGCTAGTGTCCATAATGAAGTGAATAAACTAAGATAGTGGACAAACAAAGCAGTTTTGCTGAAGCAATGTATTTAGGAAAAGTCTTACATTCACATTAACAAGCAGTATAGATAGAATCATTGTTATGATACCACCCCTTTAAATTAGCCATCGCCCCCCTAAACCGCTTCAACGCCCCCCAATCTTCTCTGTGCCCTTTACTGCCCCCCTATAGGCCTCCAGCGCCCACAAGGGGGCGTTATCGCCCACTTTGAGAAAGACTGATCTAGATTGAACAAAAGAAAGGTGCATGACCTCAAAAGCATGGATGTCACAATTTTAGTTTTAGAACCATAAATGCACCAAAAAAAAACAATGGCCAGGGAACACCAACCAGTTAGTGATATCACAGATCTAGACATTGAGCATTAATATGCTCCCCAAATAATGTATCTTGTGAATGGAGTATGATTAGCCGGTTAAGGACCAGGCCCAAAAGTATGTTAAAGACCAGGTCTTTTTCTTTTTTTTTTTTTTTCAAAACGAACGTGTCACTTTAAATGCCAATAACGTTGAGATGCTTTAACTTATACAAGTGATTTTCAGATTGTTTTTTCGTAACACATTATACTTCATCTTAGTGGTAAACACTAATCAATATTTTTTTATTTATTTATAAAAAAAAACTAGGAAATTTGATGGAAATTTGGAAAAAATTGCAATTTTCAAAATGTGACATTCTCTGCTTTTCAGGCAGATAGTCATACCACCCAAACACATGAAGAAATATTATCTCCCATATCTCTACTTTATGTTGGCATCATCTTTTGATTGTCACAAGGCTTACAAGTGTAACAGCGATTTTCTAGATTTACAAGAAAATTCCCCAAACCAATTTTTTAGGGACGACTTCAGTTCTGTAAGGAATTATAAAGTCTTGTATAATAGAAACTCCCATAAATCACCCCATTTTCAAAACTACACCCCTCAAATTATTCAAAACAGCATTTGGGATGTTTAACCCTTTAAGCATTTCATAAGAATAAAAATAATATGGAGGTGAAATTGAGACATTTCATATTTTTTACTAATACATTCATTTAGACCTAAAATTAACAGTCACAAAGGGTTAAAGGAGAAAATGCATCTCACATTTTGTTATGCAATTTCTCCCGTGCACAGAAATCCCCCACATGTGGGTGTAAACTGATTTTTGGGCACACTGCAGCGCATAGAAGGGAAGGAGCGACACGGTGTTTGAACAGCAGATTTTGCTGGAATAATTTTCAGGCACTATGTCTCATTTGCAGTGCCCTTAGAGTACCAAAACAACGGAAACCCCCCAAAAGTGACCCCCATTTTAGAATTTACACCCCTCACAGAAGTCATCAAGGAGTATACTGAGCATTTTGACCCTACAGTTGTTTCACAGATTTTACTAACATTGGGATTGTGTAAATGGAAATAAATTGACATTTTAGTAATTTTTCAAAGTTTTCATTTTCACAAGGGGTTAAAGGAGTAAAAGCCCCCCCCCCCTCCCCGTTTGTTGAACAATTTCTCCCGAACACGGCAATACCCCATATGTGGTCATAATCTGCTGTATGGGAACATGGCGAGGCTTGGTATGGAAAGAGCACTATTTGGCTTTTGGATGGCAGATTTTGCTGGAATAATTTTTAGGTGCCATGTCTCATTTGCAGAGCCCCTAGAGTACCAATACAGTGGAAACCCCCTAAAAGTGACCCCATTTTGGAAACTCCACCTCCCACAGAACATATCAAAGGGTATAGTGAGCATTTTGACCCTACAGATGTTTCACAGATTTTATTAACATTGGGGCATAAAAATGAAAAATTACTTTTTTTTTTTTTTTTTTTTTTTTTCCAATAAACTGTCAATTTAGCGCCAAATTTTTCATTTTCACAAGAGGATAAAGGAGAAAAAGCTCCCTAAAGTTTGTTAAACAATTTTTCCTGAACACAGAAACGCCCCATATGTTTTCATAATCTGCTGTATGGGAACATGGTAGGGCTAGGGAATGGAAAGATTTGGCTTTTGAAGGACAAGTTTTGCTGGAATATTTTTCAGGTCCCATGTCGCATTTGCAGTACCCCTAAAGTACCAATACAGTGGAAACCCCCTAAAAGTGACCCCATTTTGGAAACTACATCTCTCATAGAATTTATCTAGGAGTAGAGTGAGCATTTTGGCCTCACAGCTTTTTCACAGATTGTATTAATATTGGGACGTAAAATGAATAATTTATTTATTTTTTCCCCAATGAATCGTCCATTTAGTGCCATATTTTTAATTTTGAAAGTAGTTAAAGAATTAAAAGCCCCACACAGTTTGTTACACAATTTCTCCTGAACATGGCAGTACCCCACATATGGTCATAATCTGCTGTATGGGTACATGGTGGGGCTTAGAGTGGAAAGCGCACTATTTGGCTTTTGGAGGGGAGATGTTGCTGGAATAGTTTTCAGGTGCCATGTCGCATTTGCTGAGCCCCTAAAGTATCAATACAATGGAAACCCCTCAAAAGTGACCCCATTTTAGAAACTACACCGGTCAAGGAATGAATCAAGGGGTATTATCTTTTTGAGCCTAAAATGCTTCCCAAAAATTAATGTACAAAATGAAAATTGAAATTTTTAAAGAAATATGCCATTTCAGTGCCCAATATGTTTCACTTACTTTGTGTTGTCAGAGACCTGCACTCCTAAAACTATTAAGGGGCCATCCTGGGGGTCAGAAAATTATATATGTGGGTGTAAACTGCTGCTTGGGCACACAGCAGGGCTCAGAAGGGAAGGAGCACTGTGCTTTTTAGCTTTTGGGGTACAGATTTAGAGGGACTTTCTGGGCGCCATGTCGTTTTTGCCGAGCCCTGGAGGTGCCAGTAAACTGGAATTCACCAAGAAGTGACCCCATTTTGTAGGGGCAATTTTAGGGCCTCTGCATATGTGACATGGTGTGCAAAAACGAAGAATCTAAATCTGCACTTCAAAAGCACATATTGCTCCTTCACATTTGCGCCCTGCTGTGTACCCAAATAGCGGTGTATGTCCACATGTATGACAACTGGTGTACCCTGGATAACGGACTTAATGCCATATGTGGGTAGAAACGGCTGTTTGGGCACAGAAGGGAAGGAGCGCTACTTTGGTTTATGGAGCACAGTTTGGTTTTTGGACGTCATGCCACTTTTGTGAATTGCTAATAAAGTGGAATCCGCAGACATGTCACCTTTATTTTGGACACTACCCCACTGATGGGATTTATCAAGTGGCGTAGCGAGCATTTTTAACCCTTGAGTGTTGTGTTTATTTAGTTTCCAGAAATGAAATTGCAACTGATAATGAGAAGTTAAAAATGAAAATTTTTCCAGAGATTCGCCATTTCAGTGCCCGATATATTGTTCCCAACTTATGTAGCAGAGACACTCCAAAAACTGTTAAGCGGGTATCCTGGGCACAACTGCTTTTAGAGTGTTCATCTCCTACAAGGCGGGCACAACATTTTACATACTGAAATGACGTATTCCTGGAAAAATGGTCATTTTGACCTCTCACAATCAGCTTCCTATTCATTTATGGATAACTAGCAGAGGACCCGGCTTTGCACGGGTATTTCATATTTGGTTTGTGTAGTGGCCCCATAACAATTGGCCAGTTTGTGAATTGGTGTATTTTGTATATTGTATGCGTGTGTGTCCATAAGTATCATGTGTATCTCATTTCGGATATTAGTGACAAACCAGGGTTTGGTTGTTTTGGAGAACTGGAGTGAAGCAATATCGCACGTATGTAATTATTGGGCATGTGGAACTGTGTGCAGACGCACGTATATGTAATCCTGCAGCTTGTACCCCCGCAGCATCCCTGGTAAGGAGGCCCTGGGCACCCCTCTGGCTCCCCAAACTACTGTTGCGCGGCCTCCTGCGCGACCCCCTGCGTGTCCAAAGTCCTATTCAAAGCACTGTCTTGCAGCACCCTCCCCTCCTGCGCGACCCCCTCGGCCCCGAAAGTCCTATATCGCGGCCCCCGGCCCCGAACACTACAGTCCTCCGTGGTTACTCACACACAGCGAGTGAGGCCGCGTGTCCGCTTCACTCCGCAGCTGTGGGTATGCAACATTGTGTCCGGAGCGCTGGCTGTGCACACCTGAGCCTGCATGTCAGTGAGCCGCCGCCATGTTTTCTGGCTGGCACTTCATCCATTGCACCGCCCACAGGATGCAGGCAGACCTATCGGAGCCCTGCTGAAGCCGGGGATGACGTCATCTTAGGTCCTGCAGCGTAGCAGGACCATACGTTCTCCGGTAGCGGTCGTGATGTCGGGGGATGGAGTGGCCTATGAAGTAGCCTATGTCTCCTTCCCAGTCACCATCCAGGTATGTGTGCAATCTCAACCAAATACATTCAGCGATTTGGCTGTAATTGAGGAACAAACACAAACTTTCACATTTATAATATTAGTAGGATAAGTTATAGCACCACTTGGGGGTTAAAAATGCTCTCTCTACCCCTGGATAAATCCTTCAGGGGTGTAGTTTCCAAAATAACGTCTCATATCACAGATCCCACTTTACTGGCGTTTCAGCTCTGCAAAAGTGTCATGGCATCCAAAAACCAAACAGTCTGTGCTCCAAAAACCCAATAACCTTTCTTCCCTTCTGTGTCCGGCTGTGTCCTAATATCAGTTAATACCCACATATGGCATTACGTACAGTATCTCGGGTACACCAGTGTCATTCATGTGTCATAGACTGCAGTTTGGGCACACAGCAGGGCTCAGAAGGCAAGGAGCGCGATGCGGCTTTTGTAGTACAGATTCAGATGTTTGGTATCTTGACGCCATGTCATGTTTGTAGAGCCTGTAAGGTAGCAGAAAAGTGGATTCCCCAAAGGACTGACCCCATTTTGAAAACTGCATCCCTCAAAGAATTTAGGTGGTTTAGAGAGTATTAGTATCCCAGACGTGACTGCACAGCGGATGGTGAAGACGGAAGCTGTGCGGAGAACTTTGGGGACACCAAATTACATACTCTATTGTCTTTTCCCTCATAAGCTGTAAATCTGAGGTGTCACACAGCCTGTATTCTCTTCCTGATGCAGCCAGTTGTGGTCTAATGATTTGGCGGGTTTTTGTCTTCACATTGCTAGATGCTATATTTTCTTTATTTTTCTGGTGACATGGCTATATAAGGGCTTGTTTGCAGGATGAGATACAATTTGGTAATGACACCATTTTTGGGTGCCTACAACTTATTGAATACATTTTTATTAACTCTTTCTTGCTGTATTTAAAATAAATTAATTAATTCTGGCATTGTGTTTTACCTTTTTAATTTTATGCCATGCAGCATACAGTATAAGTAACATGTGCCCTTTATTCTGCGGGTCGGTACGATTACGGCGATACCTCATATTATTTTTATGCAATACTAATTGTGCAGAGGAAAAACACATTTGGGGACATTTGTTGGCCAAAAGTATTGGCACCCCTGCAATTCTGTCAGATAATCATTTTCTTCCAGAAAATGATTGCAATCACAAATTCTTTGGTATTATCTTCATTTAATTTGTCTTCAATGGAAAACCACAAAAAGAATTGTCAAAAAGCCAAATTGGATATAATTCCACAGCAAACATAAAAAAGGGGGTGGACAAAAGTATTGGCACTGTTTGAAAAATCATGTGTTTCTTCTCTAATTTGTGTAATTAACAGCACCTGTTACTTACCTGAGGCACCTAACAGGTGGTGGCAATAACTAAATCACACTTGCAGCCAGTTGAAATGGATTAAAGTTGACTCAACCTCTGTCCTGTGTTCTTGTGTGTACCACATTGAGCATGGAGAAAAGAAAGAAGACCAAAGAACTGTCTGAGGACTTGAGAAGCAAAATTGTGAGGAAGCATGAGCAATCTCAAGGCTACAAGTCCATCTCCAAAGACCTGAATGTTCCTGTGTCTACCGTGCGTAGTGTCATCAAGAAGTAGCCCATGGCACTGTGGCTAACCTCCGTGGATGGAAAAGAAAAATTGACGAGAGATTTCAACGCAAGATTGTGCGGATGGTGGCTAAAGAACCTCGACTAACATCCAAACAAATTCAAGCTGACCTGCAGTCCGAGGGTACAACAGTGTCAACCCGTACTATCTGTCGGCGTCTGAATGAAAAGGGACTGTATGGTAAGATACCCAGGAAGACCCCACTTCTTACCCAGAGACATAAAAAAAAGCCAGGCTGGACTTTGCCAAAACTTACCTGAGAAAGCCAAAAACATTTTGGAAGAATGTTCTCTGGTCAGATGAGACAAAAGTAGAGCTTTTTGGGAAAAGGCATCAAGATAGAGTTTACAGGGAAAAAGAGGCCTTCAAAGAAAAGAACACTGTCCCTACAGTCAAACATGGCGGAGGTTCCCTGATGTTTTGGGGTTGCTTTGCTGCCTCTAGCACTGGACTGCTTGACCGTGTGCATGGCATTATGAAGTCTGAAGACTACCAACAAATTTTGCAGCATAATGTAGGGCCCAGTGTGAGAAAGCTGGGTCTCCCTCAGAGGTCATGGGTCTTCCAGCAGGACAATGACCCAAAACTCACTAGAAAATGGTTTGAGAGAAAGCACTGGAGACTTCTTAAGTGGCCAGCAATGAGTCCAGACCTGAATCCCATAGAACACCTGTGGAGAGATGCTCCTCGGGGGAGTTGAAAGCTCCGGGATTACTGTGCTGTCTATCTTCAGCTTTTCCACTTATCAGCCAGTTTAATTGAATTTGGCTGATAAGGGCTGAGATAAGGAGTCCATTACTTCTGTATGTAATGCAAGCTGACTCAAATCCAGCTCTGCTACATCAGTTTCCACATCCGCTTTATACTGTAATGTAATGTAATGCCCCTTTTAATGTTTCATATATACAACCACCTTGAGGCAACTTTGCAGCAAACAGAGATTGCAAGCAAAAATTGCACAAAAATTCAAATTTGCCGCTAAAGTGCGACTCGAGCAATCCCTTTCTGCAAACAAAATGTACTTTCCAAAAAACTTCAAGATGTGAGGAGTTCATACATACCACACATGTATATATTTACAGGGACGGGTGTTAACCCCTTAGTGACCTTTGACGTACTATTACCTCATGGGCGCTAGGTACTTGGCGCACCATGAGGTAATACTACGTCAAGGCAATTCCGCCCACTCACTAGCTGAGCGGGCGGAATTGGAACCGGGTGATAGCTGTTACCGACAGCTATTACCCTTTTCCATACTCTCCGGTTGGTGCTTTTACCAATCGGAGGTTTTAGCACTTTGTTTGCAATGGTCAAACATGACCACCGCAAAAAAAGCGTTCCGCGATCTTCTTCCCCCCAACCCCCTCCAAAATACATCTCATCCCGCAAACAACAAGCCCTTATATGGCCACGTCACCAGAAAATTGAAGGTAATATAGCATCTACCAATGTGAAGACAAATAAAAACAATCGCCAAGTTATTAGAACACAGCTGGCTGCGGCAGGAAGGGAATATATAAGCTGTGTGAGCAAATATCAGCAGACACCCCATATTTAGAGCTTATGAGGGAAAATATACCAGAAGTGACCCCCAGAGTGACTCCCCCCAATCATAGGAGCTACTGGGACATAGTAGGAAATTTGGTATACTCTGCACAGTTTACATATTCCCTCTTCACCATCCGCTGTGCAGTCACGTCTGGGATACTAATACTACACTAACACTACACCCCCTGGTTCTTTGAGGGTGCAGTTTTCAAAATGGGGTCACTTCTTTGGGGAATCCACTTTGCTGGTACCTTACAGGCTCTAAAAACATGACATGGTATTCAGATACCAAACATCTGAATCTGCGCTCCAAAAGCCACATAGCGCTCCTTCCCTTCTGCGCCCTGCTGCGTGCCCAAACTGCAGTCTATGCCACATGTATGACACTGTATATCGGATGTAATGTATATCGGATGTAATGTCATATGTGGGTATAAACTGATATTAGGGCACAGCTGGACACAGAAGGGAAGAAGGGTTATTTGGTTTTTGGAGCACAGACTTAGTTTGTTTTTTGGATGCCATGACACTTTTGCAGAGACCCTAAAATTGGCCGTACAGAATGGGGTCACTTCTTGGGGAATTCCAGTTTACTGGCACCTCCCAGGGCTCTGCAAAACAACATGGCGCCCAGAAAGTCCCTCTAAATCTATACCCCAAAAGCTAAAAAACGCAGTGCTCCTTCCCTTCTGAGCCCTGCTGTGTGCTCAAGCAGCAGTTTACACCCACATATTTAATTTTTGGCCCCTTAATAGTTTTAGGAGCGCAGGTCTCTGACAACACAAAGTGGGTGCAACGTATTGGGCATCGAAATTGCATATTTCTTTAAAAATTTCAATTTTCTATTTTTGGGAAGCATTTTTTAGTCTCAAAATCATAATGCCCCTTGATATATTCCTTGACTGGTGTAGTTTCTAAAATGGGGTCACATTTGAGGGGTTTCCACTATATTGATACTTTAGGGGCTCAACAAATGCGACATGGAACCTCAAAACTATTCCAGCAACATCTGCCCTCCAAAAGTCAAATAGTGCTCTTTCCATTTTTAGCCTCACCATGTAACCATACAGCAGATTATGGCCACATATAGGGTATTGCCGTGTTCAGGAGAAATTGTGTAACAAACTATGGGGAGCTTTTAGTTCTTTAACTACTTGCAAAAATTTTAAATATGGCGCTAAATGGACGATTTATTGGAAAAAAAGTAATTTTTCATTTTTACGTCCCAATGTTAATAAAATCTGTGAAACGGCTGTGAGGTCAAAATGTCACTATACCCCTAGATAAATTCTATGAGGGGTGTAGTTTCCAAAATGGGATCACTTTTAGGGGGGTTTCCACTGTATTGGTACTCTAGGGGCTCTGCAAATGCGGTATGGCCTCTGAAGGCCAGCAAAATCTGCCCTTCAAAAGCCAAATAGTGCTCTGTCCATTCTGAGCCCCACCATGTACCCATACAGCAGATTATGGCCACATATGGGGTATTGCCGTGTTCAGGAGAAATTGTTTAACAAACTGTGGGAGGCTTTTTCTACTTTAACCCCTTGTGAAAATGAAAACTTTGGGGATAAAGTTACATTTTAGTCATTTTTCATTTATACATTCCAATGTTCGTAAAATCTGTGAAATGGCCGTAGGGTCAAAATACTCACTATACCCCTTCTGTGAGGGGTGTAGTTTATAAAATGGATGTCACTTTTGGGGGTTTCCATTGTTTTGGTAAGCTAAGGGCTCTGCAAATGAGGCATTGCGCATTAAAGCTGTTCCAGCAAAATCTGCTGTTCAAAAGTCCAGTGTCGCTCCTTCCATTTCGTGCACTGCCGTGTGCCCAAAACTCAGTTTACACCCACATGTGGGGTATTTCTGTGCACGGGACAAATTGCATGATAAACTGTCAGATGCATTTTCTATTTTAACCCTTTGTGAATGTGATAATTTTAGGTCTAAATGAATGCATTAGTGAAAAAAAGTTAAATGTCTAAATTTCACCTCCATATTATTTTTATTCTTATGAAAAGCTTAAAGGGTTAGCAAACATCCCAAATGCTGTTTTGAAAAACTTGAGGGGTGCAGTTTTGAAAATGGGGTGATTTGGGGGTGTTTCTATTATATGGGCCTTTACAGTTCCCTTCAGAACTGAAGTGGTCCCTAAAAAATTAGTTTGGGGAATTTTCTTGTAAATCTGGAAAATCGCTGTTACACTTGTAAGCCTTGTAACATCCAAAATAAATAAATTAATAGACAATCAAAAGATGATGCCGATATAAAGCAGAGATATGGTAGATAATATTTATTTATGTATTTGGGTGGTATGACTATCTGACTGAAAAGCAGAGAATTTCACATTTTGCAATTTTTTCCAAACTTCCATCAATTTTTTTTTTTTAAATAAATACAAAAATATTGATTAGTGTTTATCACTAACATGAAGTATAATGTGTTACAAGAAAACAATCTCAAAATCACTTGGGTAAGTTAAAGCGTCTCAAAGTTATTGCCATTTAAAGTGACACGTCAGATTTGAAAAAAGAGGCCTGGTCCTTAACGCACTTTTGGGCTGTGAGTCTAAGGGGTTAAAGAAACACCAAAATCGCAGAAATGCACCATCCCATTTTGTGCATGCAAATTAAATAGGAGTTTACATAAAAATGTTATTTTCCATCCCCCTATAAAAATTTTAGCAAGCTATACGTTCATCTCTAGTGATAATAGTTATTACTATTATTTTAGCGTGTAACAGACATCGCTAGAAACTTATTTTACTATAGAAAGCTCAGGTGTGGACAGGACAGGGATTGGGTGAAATGTAAACTTTATGCACGAGTTTGTGTATATGTTTTGTAAGTTTTTGGTTTTTGCACAATGGTAACAGCACCAATAAACTTTCTGCTTATGTTTAGAGGGTATTACATAAGAATACCCCACTGGTAAAGCTCAGGGGGAAATTACATTATAGCTGTATGTGACAATCAGAGTGCGAAAGTATAGTATGCACTCTGATTGGCAGGAGAAGGGTTAATAGGGACAGAAGAGTCCCTGCCAACCCCCTCCTGGTGTCACATACAGGATAGCACAGATAATGATGATCATTCATTATCACTGTGCATGTTGCTGCAAGCTGCCCCCTTGCTACAATTTAAATAATGCTTCCGAGACGGGGGGGGGGGGGGGGGGGACACTTTAAAGTCCTATATATCTCTGGACTGCATTAAGATATCTTGATGCTTTAAAATTTAATTTTAAGGAGGAGAATCTCCTCTTTAAAATGATACCAAGCACTTGAACTTAAAGTTTTGGAGGGATTCACTGTTGAAATGCAGTCGGGAATTGAGATCTGCAGTTGGATCTCAATGCCAAGTAGCGTTTTCAACAGTGAATTGCTCTAAAACTATAAATTCTATCATGAAGTCCTTGCTATCATTTTAAAGATGAGATTCTCCTCCTAAAATTTTAAAGCATCAAGATATGTTCAGGCAGTCCAGAGATATCGGCATTAGTAGGGAGGATGCATTAACTACATCCTCCACTACTGAAGTGCCACCCTGGGAGGACGTAGAGCTGACGTCCTTGGCATGGAAAGGGTTAAAGTATTAAAAAATTCAAATCACTCCCCTTTCCCTAGAACACATATAAAAGTAGTTAAATACTATGAAACACATACACATTAGGTATCCCTGTGTCTGAAAACGCCCACTCTACAAATCTATAAAAATATTTTTCCTGTACAGTAAATGCCGTAGCAGGAAAAAAAGTCAAGTGCCAAACTTTTTCACTGTTTTGCCTCTGATAAAAATTTTAATAAAAAAATGATCAAAGCAATACCAATTCCCCAAAATCATATAATTAAAAACTACACCTGGTTACGGGTGTCATAATATGGCGACTTTTAGAAAAAAAAAAAAAAATTGGCACAGTTTTGTATTTTTGTTAAGGGGTTAAAATGTAAATAAAAACCATATAAATTTGGTACAGTATCTCCAGAATCGTACCGAAACATAGAATACAGGTGGAATGTCATTTTGGCCGCACAGTGAACGCCATAAAAACGAAGCCCATAAGAAAATCTCAGAAATGCACTTTTTCTTTCAAATCCCCCATTCTGAATTTTTTTTTTCCCACTTCCCAGTACATTGTACAGAATAAATAATGGTAGCATCATGAAGAAAAATTTGTCCCGCAAACATTAAGACCTCATTTGGCTCTGGGAGCAGAGAAATAAAAAAGTTATGGGGTTTGGAAGGAGGGGAGTCCAAAACGAAAATCAAAAAATGCCGTCGATGGGAAGGGGTTAATATGCAAACAATAACGTTTGTCACAATATTGGTCTGAAAGTGGCCAACCCCTTTAACTCTGGTTCATTTTTATATGTCGGCACTACAAAAAAGAATCCAGAAATCTCCAACATCAAAAGATAACTTTCTGTATATTATATTACAGATGTGATGCTTTATTTCTAATTGTGATTTCTTTCTCCCTCTCAGCTTTTTCATTAAATGGAGATAATGTGTCCCTTGAAACTGAAAACAGGAGAGACGACGGAAAGAATCCCACACCTTTAGAGAATGCTCCTCAAGGTGAATGTAGTGAGTATGCTTTTTTGAACTATAAATATTTAATTCTTTAATATACAACAAAATTTGTTTGGGTCTTTCGGATTATACAAATGTAACCAGATTAAAACGAATATTTGTTTTGTGCCTGGCCATGCAACCTTTATATGTGTAGTGCAACCATTTTATTACATAGTAAAGTGTGAAAGTTCAAGTGAATTGACAACTGTGATAAGTGTAAATGCAAAATAATTCTTAAAGCAAAACAAGCCTGTAGTTTTAAACCATGTTCCAGTTTACTTTTTACACTCTGTTCACACTACTCTTTGGATTCCACCACTTAGCACTGCAAAAAAGGTCACTATGTACAGTGCTATTTACGCCGATACATAAAGGCGTATGAAAACCCAGAGGGAACACTACTGTAATAGTATATCTATTTAAAACTAGAACTGCAAGCTGGTGAAGAATAGGTTTTGGTCTGTGTTTACTATCATGGAAACTATATTTTAGTTGCTTGGACAACCCCTTCGATCTGCTGTGGGCAGTGGAAAAAAACAAAACGTACTCTCCTGTCCCCGTTGCTCCAGTGTCCTCTTGCGCCTCCTGGTTCGTCTGGTCTCCCAGGTCTCTTACAGCATGGTGCTGAAGCCGCTGATTGGCTTCAACAGTGACTGCTGAAGCCAATCAGCGGCCTCAGCACAACGTCGGAAGACGCCACTGGAGCACATGAACCAGGAGGTGCAGGAGGACACCACAACTGGGACAGGTGAGTATGCATTTTTTTTTTTTCACTGCCCCCAGCAGATTTAAAAGGATTGTCCTTTTTTGCTTGGACAACCCCTTTAAGGCAAACTGTAATGGCCCTTAAGCCCTAAAGACATGCATTGCAATGTAGCAGATGTTGGGGTTTTAAATATACCAGACTTCAGTTATTGTAAACCTGACAGGCTGAGGCATCACTTCATTGATATCCCCACTGATTCGTCCACTTTTCTTAAATTGTCGAGCAGGTTGGAAAGAAAGCGACACCTTTTTGCTGCGTTTATTCTAGTAAATCCCCACCTTTCTTTTTTAGCTCACCACAGCATACTGTATTAAAAATAAGGGTTAATAAAGGACAACTTAATGTGTAACTACATTTTCTGGAAAACACTTAATTTTCCGTCAACATATGTGTAATTAATTTTTGTAATATATTTTATTTACACATTTTGACTCCATTCTGTGAAATGAAATCCTGCATTTTTAACCCTTTCTTTTGATTCTCTATTAAAGGGGTTGTCTAGTATAAAACAATATTTTTAAACTAAGGCCCCCATGTCCCCCCTTCTCTGTCTTTCTAATATATGTTTATTAAACATATTGGATATTTTGACAGTAATATATATAGGTCATGTGAAGTACAAATTGTGATATGGCTCAAAAAATGCCAACATTTTACTGTATATGCCTATTTTTTATGTCCTATCCCCTTCAATCACAACCCTACTCCACTCTTACCTAATTCCCCAACGACTCTTATATCTAATATTTAAGTATTCCATAATGGCAGTCTCTGTTCAACAGGATTGGCATATAGCAAAAGTTGTGCCAATATTTAAAAAGGGGTCTAAGTGAGCCTGAAAACTATAGGCTAGTAAGTTTAACCTTTGTTGTGGGAAAATTTGAACGTTTTCAAAGAAATGCTGTCTGGTAAGTTTTGGATTGAGGACATGACCCTTTTCAAAGGCATTTGATGATGTACCACACAGAAGGTTGGTGTATAAAATGAGAGAAATCGGACCAGGTAAAATGTGTACTAGATTAACAACTGCCTCTCAGATGGGATACAGAGGATGGTTAATGGTACACTCGGAGTCACTATGGGATAGGTATTGGGTTTTCTTTCCCCTAATATGGGATAATTCCCTATTGACCTAATAGAAGGTTTATAGGGAAGAATCTAATTAGTTGTAGCAACTAAGCTGTCCACACAGAAGAGGATAGTTTAATATTACAGAGGGAGTTGGGGAAATTAAGTTTGGGCAGGGACATGACAATTAGGCTTAGTTCACACGCAAATCCGTGTGTGCATATTCTGTCGTGACAGCCGCGATGGGATGCCGCTGCAGTACACTGTATCCTGTCTCGACTTTCCGCTTTGGATTAGGCCCAAATGAATGGGCCTAGTCCGGAGGGTGCTGCGGCAAGGTCGATGCCACGGCTGATTCAGCCGCAGAATTCGCCTGAAGAAAGGGTAGCTCACGTCGTCTTTTTTTCTGCTAACGGCAACATGCCGCTAGCAGAAAAAAGAACGCTAGCGGTCTCCATAGACCACCATTGTGAGGGGGCGGATTATGATGTGGATTCCATGCCATAAAACGGCAACATCTGGCTCAACTACTTCAGAGGTCTCTACAAAAACATCCCTGAAAACCTAACCCCAGAACAGCAACAGATAATCACCAAACTGAGGGACATGGAGAAAGTCATCAAAGACTTCCAGAACCCTCTGGACTCACCAATCACCATAAAAGACATACAGGAAAGAATTGCCCTGCTGAAAGGCAAAAAGGCCAGCGGCCCTGACGGCATCCTACCAGAGATGATCAAACACAGCCCTCCAGCAATACACACGGCACTGGCAAAACTATTCACCCTCGGCAATGGGCACTGATTGAGGGCGTTGCCGCCAGTTCTCCTTTCTATAATACATATTTAAAACCCAACATCCACTGTACCATTATGACAGATTTCGGGAAAGGGTTAAAAGGCTTTTATATTATGCATTTTAAAAAAACCAAAGTAACAAGTTATTCTAGAACCTCTATAATGTATAAGAGAGTGGATCAAACCCTACCACACTCCTACTCTTCACATGAGTAGATAAACATCAAATCAGGTTCACAATTCCATCCCATTCATCTGTCCCAAAAATGTAAATCCTTACACAATGTTCTCAGACCTTTCCATCCAGCACATCCACATTTTGATAATTTTCTGCTACCTTATTTGTAATACCCAAAGGACACACCCACACCATCAATATTCAAGTGAAGTAAAAGTCATGTAAAAAAAAAAAAACACCACTTCATACCAGACAAGGCAAACCTTATGATGCACTCAGCTCAGTTTGTCAACAAAAATTGAACTGGTGGATAATTCAGCCTCCCTCCAATCCTTGTTCGTTAAGTCAGGAACATCCCGACGCCACCCGTTAGAGGCCCTATCACAGGGCCTAGGCTCGGCAGACTACAACAGTATAAGACTGTCTAAGGGGATTGGCAAGGTTAGATGTCCCAAGGAGATCCTCCAGAAGTTATGCATCTGGCCATGGAAACCTCTATTACAATTCCATATTAAATTATAAAACACGGGGTAAAATTGCCACTAAAAAAGGCTTTGGGGGATAGTAGTGAACAGCAAACTTAATTCAACAAACTTAAACAGCAGTACCAGTGCCAGGCAGCTGTTAATATGGGGATGTATCACAAGAGGAATATATAATCATGACAAAAACATGATCACTGGTCAGACTATGTATGGTTTGCGATGCACAATTTTGTATACCTAATATATATATGGCCTCGTTCACAGCTGCGTCAGTAATCTGTTCGGGGGAGTCCACATGGGGACCCCCCCGAATGGACTACCGAACGCTTTTTTCAAGCGGCGTGCAGTGAAAGCACACAGACCCTCATGCGGACTCCCCAAACGGATTACCAAATGCAGATGTGAACCAAGGGTAAGACATAACGAAACTAGAGTTGGTGCAAAGGAGGATGACCCACCTGTCCATGGGTATTTTGACTCGCTCCTTGCAAACTACTCCAGTTTGAAAGGAATTTTCTCAAGACCTTATGTTTCTTTTTTTTTTTTTTTTTCTTATGGTAGAGTTGGAAGGGACCTCAAGGGCCATCGGGTCCAACCCCCTGCGAGTGCAGGTTTTCCTAAATCATCCCGCTATATGTTTATCCAGATTCCGCTTGAAGATTTCCATTGATGGAGCGCCCACCACCTCCCGTGGCAGCCTATTCCACTCTCTCACTACCCTCACTGTCAGAAAGTTTTTCCTAATGTCTAATCTGTATCTCTTTCCCTTTAGTTTCATCCCATTGCTTCTTGTACTTCCTTGTGCTAATGAGAATAGGGTAGATCCCTCTGCACTGTGACTACCTTTCAGATATTTGTAGACTGCTATTAAATCTCCCCTCAGCCTTCTCTTCTGCAAACTAAACAATCCCAGTTCTTTTAGCCGCTCCTCATAGGACATGGTTTGCAGACCTTCCACCATTTTGGTTGCTCTTCTCTGGACTTGCTCCAATATATCGATGTCTTTCTTGAATTGAGGCGCCCAGAACTGTACACAGTATTCCAGGTGTGGTCTGACCAGGGTCAGACCATCACCTTTCATGTATGTTCAAAAGGCTTTAGATCAGGGCTCACTGAAGGCCAATATAGACTAGTCCAATGTTTTCCTCTTAGCCATTCTAGTGTGTTTTTAGCCGTGTGTTTTGGGTCATTATCCTGTGACTGAGACCAAGTTTTTTTACATTGGACAGCAAACTTTTGTTCCAGCATGCCTTGATAATCTTGATTTTATTGTACCCTGCACAGATTCAAGATATCCTGTAACAGATGCAGAAAAACAGCCCCAAATCTTAACAGAGTCTCCTCCATGTGTCACGGTAGGTACAACACTTTTTTTCTTTTCTTTTTCCATACTCCATTTTTGCATCTATATGATGATTGTTCCCAAAAAGCTCCAACTGACACTCACAGAAGCTTTGTGGCTTGTTAATGCATTTTTGCAAATCCAGTCTCTCTTTTGTATGGTTTGCTTTGAACCACAAATTCCTCCTCTGTCATTTTCCATGAAGTCCACTTTGGCAGAGAAAAAGGGGGATATTGTGATCTGACCTTTGACCTTGGAGTTCACCTCTAATCTCTTTGTAAGTTGTTCTGGGCTTTTTGAATACCATTTGTATTATCCATCTCTTCAATTTGTCATCAACCATGTCCTGGGAGTTTGTATACAGTCCCGTAGATCTTTAAAACTTCTGAACAATATGTTCAACTGTAGTAACAGAAACATCAAGCTGTTTGAGCTGGTGCTAAAGCCTTTACCTTTTAGCAATACAAAAAAATATATATATACTCACCGGCCACTTTATTAGGTACACCTGTCCAACTGCTCGTTAACACTTAATTTCTAATCAGCCAATCACATGGCGGCAACTCAGTGCATTTAGGCATGTAGACATGGTCAAGACAATCTCCTGCAGTTCAAACCGAGCATCAGTATGGGGAAGAAAGGTGATTTGAGTGCCTTTGAACGTGGCATGGTTGTTGGTGCCAGAAGGGCTGGTCTGAGTATTTCAGAAACTGCTGATCTACTGGGATTTTCACGCACAACCATCTCTAGGGTTTACAGAGAATGGTCCGAAAAAGAAAAAACATCCAGTGAGCGGCAGTTCTGTGGGCGGAAATGCGTTGTTGATGCCAGAGGTCAGAGGAGAATGGCCAGACTGGTTCGAGCTGATAGAAAGGCAACAGTGACTCAAATAGTCACCCGTTACAACCAAGGTAGCCAGAAGAGCATCTCTGAACGCCACACAGTACGTCGAACTTTGAGGCAGATGGGCTACAGCAGCAGAAGACCACACCGGGTGCCACTCCTTTCAGCTAAGAACAGGAAACTGAGGCTACAATTTGCACAAGCTCATCGAAATTGGACAATTGAAGATTGGAAAAACGTTGCCTGGTCTGATGAGTCTCGATTTCTGCTGCGACATTCGGATGGCAGGGTCAGAATTTGGCGTCAACAACATGAAAGCATGGATCCATCCTGCCTTGTATCAACGGTTCAGGCTGGTGGTGGTGGTGTCATGGTGTGGGGAATATTTTCTTGGCACTCTTTGGGCCCCTTGGTACCAATTGAGCATCGTTGCAACGCCAAAGCCTACCTGAGTATTGTTGCTGACCATGTCCATCCCTTTATGACCACAATGTACCCAACATCTGATGGCTACTTTCAGCAGGATAATGCGCCATGTCATAAAGCTGGAATCATCTCAGACTGGTTTCTTGAACATGACAATGAGTTCACTGTACTCCAATGGCCTCCACAGTCACCAGATCTCAATCCCATAGAGCATCTTTGGGATGTGGTGGAACGGGAGATTCGCATCATGGATGTGCAGCCGACAAATCTGCGGCAACTGTGTGATGCCATCATGTCAATATGGACCAAAATCTCTGAGGAATGCTTCCAGCACCTTGTTGAATCTATGCCACGAAGAATTGAGGCAGTTCTGAAGGCAAAAGGGGGTCCAACCCGCTACTAATTTTTTTTTTTTTTTTTTTTTTTTTTTAAATCTCAACCAGTCAACATCCCATCCCTGGTGCACAAGGGACAAAAAAAAATAGTACAAAAGCAGTCTAATAGCAAAACTCCTCATTTGACAACTGATTAATCCAGAGTTTCCATTTTTATTATATTTCTGATAGTCACAATTGTTTGTTTTTTTTAATATATCTACTCGAACAAAGGACCCTATATATATATTTTTTTTCCCTCCAGCGCCTAATTCTAAGACACGTTAATTGACTATTTCCCTATGAAAGTCTTCAGTAGATGATACCTTTTTTTAATGGCTAAGTCATAATGATGACAGATTGTAACGTTTCGAAGCTCCCGGCTTCTTCTTCAGATATAACTAAAAACCATTTCTGAAAGCTGCATATTTATGTACAACAGGACACATAGATAGAATTTTAGGAGGGAAGGGGGAAGAGGCTTATTGATATGTACATAAACAAATCCCCAGTTCCCAGTTCTTATCAGTTCTGAGTGTCTTTATGGCTGTCTAAGTTCAGTGATTTCTGTAGGATGTCAAGAACCCATGTGAAACGTTCATTCCATTCTCCAGATTGTTAAATAGGGTCATGCACTTGTACTCATAAATCCGTCTGTTTTTCTTGGATTTAAAATTCCCTCTTAAAATCAAACTTTTCATGTCATTGGTGATATGATCTTCATTGCAGAAATGTTTTGACACAGGAAGGTCCATTCTTTGTTCTCTAATTGTATGGTGATGTACGTTCATTCTCATTCTGAGCTTCTGACCGGTCTCTTCAACATACAGATTTTCAGTGGAACATTTGGTGTACATGATCAAATACACTACATTAGGTGTGTTGCAGGTGAACGTACCTGGGATTTTATATTCCCTGTTAGTTTAGTATCTCTATCCTGTCAGTGGTGAGAATGTGAAGGCAGGTTTTGCATCTTTTCGGTCTGCATGGAAATGTTCCTGTGTTAGTTGGAGGTGACAGTGAGCTTCTAACCACCATATTCCTGAGGTTTGATGGCTGTCTATAGCACAGGAGAGAGGTCTGGAAATATGGATTTTAGACGGTTGTCTTTTTGCAGTAGTGGGTGTAATTTGCGTGTGATTCCTCTTAGCGTCTCCAGGTGGGGGTTATATGTGAAATCACTGACCTTAGACAGCCATAAAGACACTCTGAACTGATAAGAACTGGGTTTGGGGACACTCGTCCACATCAGGGAGAGTGTGTGCCTACATAGGCAGTACGGAGACTTACAAGTCATTCCTGCTCCGCTAGGGATTATGGGTAAAAGAATATGCAAATCTATTCTCCTGGATGGAATTAGGAGAACAAAGTGCACTCTGTACACCACCCTATAGAGGGCAGCATCCTTAACATCATGAACGTCGGTTGTTAGTAATTGGTAGAAACAATGTAAACACTTACAGGTCCTTATCAGTTCACAGGTCAGTGATTTCTGTAAAGTGACATAAAACCATGTGACAAATTTAGCCCCCTCTCCAGTGTTTGAAGCAGGGTCATAAATTTACACTCATGAATGCGTCGTTCTCTCTTTGATTTGAAATTCCCTCCCAAAACCAAAACTTTCATGTGATCAGTGATTTTATGATCCTCATTGCAGAAATGTTTTGATACAGGAAGGTCAAGTATTCGTTCTTTAATTGTATGGCAATGTGAATTCATACGCATTCTAAGCTGCTGTCCGGTCTCTCCAACATACAGATTTTCAGTGGAACATTTGGTGCATATTATTAAATACACTATTAGTTAGCCATTAAAAAGGTATCAACTACTGAAGACTATCAAGTTTTTTGTTTTTTCATAATTAAGAGGTCATTATAAAAAGAAAAAAAAAAAAATAATAGGGGTGTAGTTAATTATAGCCTGTAATTATTATACAACTAGTAGATGTTCGATTGTTGGTTATGCTAAAGTAAAATTTTCAGTAATAGACATTTTCAGAGCGCTGCAGTAAATCTTTTTTTCCACTTTAAATTTTTACCGCCAAATCCATGGCATGGAGGCCCGTGAAAAATACTATAGTGTGCAAGCAGCCACTAAGGATACCAGACATGTTTTGTCATGTTTTGCATGTACATGTGTGTGGTCCATGTGTATGTATGCATGTGTCAACATCATGTATACATGTGTGTATGGTCTGTGTGTGTGCGCACGTTCCGTCTGTATGTATGCGTGTGTGGTTATATATATATTATATAATGCAGATTGTGAGCCCCATTTAGGGATCACAGTGTACTTTTTTTTTTTTTTTTTTTTTTTTCTTCCTATCAGTATGTCTTTGTATGTTCTCCCCGTGTTTGCATGGATTTCCTCCCATTCTACAAACTCCTTGCAGAGGTTGTTTCTGGCGGGATTCGAACTCAGGATTCCAGTGCTGCAAGGCTGCAATGCTAACCACTGAGCTACCGTGTTGCACCTTGTGATCCGTGTATATGTGTACGTGTACGTGTGCATGAGTGGTCTGTGTATATGTATGGTCTGTGTATATGTATGCGTGTGTGATCCATGTGTACAGTGTTGGCCAAAAGTATCGGCACCCCTGCAATTCTGTCAGGTAATACTCATTTTCTTCCAGAAAATAATTGCAATCACAAATTATTTGGTATTATTATCTTCATTTAATTTGTCTTCAATGGAAAACCACAAAAAGAATTGTCAAAAACCCAAATCGGATATAATTCAACACCAAACATAAAAAGGGGGTGGACAAAAGTATTGGCACTGTTTCAAAAATCATGTACTGCTTCCTATTTTGTGTAATTAACAGCACCTGTTACTTACCTGAGGTACCTAACAGGTGGTGGCAATAACTAAATAACACTTGCAGCCAGTTGAAATGGATTAAAGTTGACTCGACCTCTGTCCTGTGTTCTTGTGTGTACCACATTGAGCATGGAGAAAAGAAAGAAGACCAAAGAACTGTCTGAGGACTTGAGAAGCAAAATTGTGAGTACAAGTCCATCTCCAAAGACCTGAATGTTCCTGTGTCTACCGTGCGCAGTGTCATTAAGAAGTTTGAAGCCCATGGCACTGTGGCTAACCTCCCTAGATGTGGACGGAAAAGAAAAATTGACGAGAGATTTCAACGCAAGATTGTAAGGATGGTGGATAAAGAACCTCGACTAACATCCAAACAAGTTCAAGCTGCCCTGCAGTCCGAGGGTACAACAGTGTCAACCCGTACTATCTGTCGGCGTCTGAATGAAAAGGGACTGTATGGTAGGATACCCAGGAAGACCCCACTTCTAACCCAGAGACATAAAAAAGCCAGGCTGTAGTTTGCCAAAACTTACCTGAGAAAGCCAAAAACTTTTTGGAAGAATGTTCTCTGGTCAGATGAGACAAAAGTAGAGCTTTTTGGGAAAAGGCATCAACATAGAGTTTACAGGAAAAAAAAGAGGCCTTCAAAGAAAAGAACACGGTCCCTATAGTCAAACATGGCGGAGGTTCCGTGATGTTTTGGGGTTGCTTTGCTGCCTCTGGCACTGGATTGCTTGACCGTGTGCACGGCATTATGAAGTCTGAAGACTACCAACAAATTTTGCAGCATAATGTAGGGCCCAGTGTGAGAAACCTGGGTCTCCCTCAGAGGTAATGGGTCTTCCAGCAGGACAATGACCCAAAACACACTTCAAAAAGCACTAGAAAATGGTTTGAGAGAAAGCACTGGAGACTTCTATGGGATTCAGGTCTGGACTCATTGCTGGCCACTTTAGAAAACCTGTGGAGAGATCTCTTGATGGCAGTTTGGAGAAGGCACCCTTCAAATCTCAGGGACCTGGAGCAGTTTGCCAAAGAAGAATGGTCTAAAATTCCAGCAGAGCATTGTAAGAAACTCATTGATGGTTCCCGGAAGCGGTTGTTCGAGGTTATTTTGTCTAAAGGTTGTGCTACCAAGTATTAGGCTGAGGGTGCCAATACTTTTGTCCGGCCCATTTTTGGAGTTTTGTGTAAAATGATCAATGATTTGACTTTTTTTTTTCATTCTCTTTTGTTTTTTCATTGCAAGCAAAATAAATGAAGATATTAATACCAAAGAGTTTGTGCTTGCAATCATTTTCTGGAAGAACAAGAGTATTATCTGACAGAATTGCAGGGGTGCCAATACTTTTGGCCAACACTGTATGTATGCATGTGTGAATGCATGTCTGTGGTCCATGTAAATGTATGCGCGTGTGTGCATTTGTGTGTGTGTGCACACATGATCCATGTGTATGTATGCGTGTGTGCATGCACGTGTGTGGTCCGTGCATATGTATGCATGTGTGTGCGCATGTGTTTCTGCGTGCACAGAGCAAGTGTCCATGCGTGTGGTAGTCATGTGTTCGTCTATGTTTGCATCCATCTGAGTGTGTTTGCATGCGTGTGTGATCCGTGTGTGTGTGGTATTTATGGGGTGGTATTTGTGTTGTGGGTGTATACAGTGCTCTGGTGTTTGTGTGGGGCATTGTGACATTTGTGTGGTGTTGTGCTTGTGGCTTGGTGTATGTGTGATGTTTATGTGGTGTCTGTGAAATGTTTGTGTGTGGCGGTGCGGCCCCTTTAGCAGTGACTCTTTGGCGCCGTCGCTATAATCCGTCTCTAAGTCACATCTGTTGTTTTCCCCCCAGCGATTTCACTTTAACATTTCCTCATTATATGTATAGGGCCTAAATTTAGGGGCCCCAATCTCATGGCGGGGGGAGATGTAACGTGCGCAGTATTCTGCTCCTGTGGGTGGAGAGGAGGCGTGCCAAATTTCAACCAAATCAGGCGAGAACTGTGAATTTGTATAGAGCAGACTACTACAGATTGAGTTTTATAGATGGATAGATATTTGTAGTTTAGTGTTTATATACATTAACCCTTGAGCTCGTGCATGCATCCATTTTAACTTGTTAAAAAAAAAAAAAAAAAAAAAAAATTCAGAGAGAACTCTGAGGAGACACACACACACACACACACACACACATATCCATTTTAAAGTTTGTGTTACGTGTATCCATTTTGAACATCAGTTTCATGTGTTTTTTTCATTACGTCCACCGTGACTGCTACACAAGGCGGTTGACCTCTGACCCTCCGTAGGTGCAGGAACTCGAGAGACTCATTAAAATACACCACTTCTACCACCATACACCAGTGTTTCCTGTCCATACACAGGGTGAGGATGAGAGGCTCTCCTCCGTCTGGGGGATAAGTAAGAAGATTTACCACCGTCCGGCCCGCAGTCGTAGTCAACGGGGCCTGCCTCCCTGGGCCATTAAGGGCACGGGAGTATCGCTCCGGCTTGCCCCCGGGTGGATGAGCTCCTCCCTGGGCCATTAAGGGCACGGGAGTATCGCTCCGGCCTGCCCCCGGGTGGATGAGATCCTCCCTTTCAGCAGTCCGTTAGGCTAATGCAGGGGGTAGAGTGGATGCCGGCTCTGGCCGACACAGGGGAGGAACTGCCAACCTATGGGTACTGGCTTTCCAGGATGTGGTGTACGTGCATATGCTCACTGACACACAGGTTGTGAATGCTGGTTGGTGAGTGAACTAGGTGGGATTTCTGCAAGGTATATGGTGTATCACTGTATGTTCCAGCATGTCACTCCGAGTCACAGTTCCCCTGGCTGCTTCTATCTCCGCGGGTGTTGTGAGTATTTAGAGCAGCTGCTTTGTATCTGAGTTATTTTTTAATGGAGCAGAGTGTAATTTAGGCTTCCATTTCTCCTTTTTTTAAGTTGAGACGGAAGGTTCCTATTGGAGCAAGAGAAGACCCAGAGAGTGTCCACTTTGTAGGAAAAGTTGGCTGATTCCCATTTTAAAAGCCCTTTACTCAGGATATATGGTGAAAGCCCTTGAGGAGGGAAAGCCTACATTTTGGAGGACTTATGCTCCTTATTTAAAGAAGAAGTCCAGTCTTCCATTTCTAGCTTCATGCCCCAGTCTAGTTCTAGGCTATTGTTTCCTCGGACTCTGTTATTGAGGCCTTCTGCTCATACTCTTAGTCCTCTAAGAAGGATTCTCAGCTGTTAATAAGGAGGATGACGGAAGAGGGATTCTCTTACTTACAGTGGGGCAAAAAAGTATTTAGTCAGTCACCAATAGTGCAAGTTCCACCACTGAAAAAGATGAGGTGTCTGTAATTTACATCATAGGTAGACCTCAACTATGAGAGACAAAATGAGAAAACAAATCCAGAAAATCACATTGTCTGATTTTGTAAGAATTTATTTGAAAATTATGGTGGAAAATAAGTATTTGGTCAGTAACAAAATTTCATCTCAATACTTTGTTATATATCCTTTGTTGGCAATGACAGAGGTCAAACGTTTTCTGTAAGTCTTCACAAGGTTGGCACACACTGTTGTTGGTATGTTGGCCCATTCCTCCATGCAGATCTCCTCTAGAGCAGTGATGTTTTGGGGCTGTCGCTTGGCAACACGGACTTTCAACTCCCTCCAAAGATCCAGAGATCTGGAGACTGGCTAGGCCACTCCAGGACCTTGAAATGCTTCTTACAAAGCCACTCCTTCGTTGCTCTGGTGGTGTGCTTTGGATCATTGTCATGTTGAAAGACCCAGCCACGTTTCATCTTCAATGCCCTTGCTGATGGAAGGAGGTTTGCACTCAAAATCTCACGATACATGGCCCCATTCATTCTTTCATGTACCCGGATCAGTCGTCCTGGCCCCTTTGCAGAGAAACAGCCCCAAAGCATGATATTTCCACCCCCATGCTTTACAGTAGGTATGGTGTTTGATGGATGCAACTCAGTATTCTTTTTCCGCCAAACACGAAAAGTTGTGTTTCTACCAAACAGTTCCAGTTTGGTTTCATCAGACCATAGGACATTCCCCCAATACTCTTCTGGATCATCCAAATGCTCTCTAGCAAACTTCAGACGGGCCCAGACATGTACTGGCTTAAGCAGTGGGACACGTCTGGCACTGCAGGATCTGAGTCCCTGGCGGCGTAGTGTGTTACTGATGGTAGGCTTTGTTACATTGGTCCCAGCTCTCTGCAGTTCATTCACTAGGTCCCCCCGCGTTGTTCTGGGATTTTTGCTCACCGTTCTTGTGATCATTTTGACTCCACGGGGTGAGATTTTGCGTGGAGGCCCAGATCGAGGGAGATTATCAGTGGTCTTGTATGTCTTCCATTTTCTAATTATTGCTCCCACAGTTGATTTCTTCAATCCAAGCTGGTTGCCTATTGCAGATTCAGTCTTCCCAGCCTGGTGCAGGGCTACAATTTTGTTTCTGGTGTCCTTTGACAGCTCTTTGGTCTTCACCATAGTGGAGTTTGGAGTCTGACTGTTTGAGGGTGTGCACAGGTGTCTTTTTATACTGATAACAAGTTTAAACAGGTGCCATTACTACAGGTAATGAGTGGAGGAAAGAGGAGACTCTTAAAGAAGAAGTTACAGGTCTGTGAGAGCCAGAAATCTTGATTGCTTGTAGGTGACCAAATACTTATTTTCCACCATAATTTGCAAAAAAAATTCTTACAAAATCAGACAATGTGATTTTCTGGATTTGTTTTCTCATTTTGTCTCTCATAGTTGAGGACTACCTATGATGTAAATTACAGACGCCTCTCATCTTTTTAAGTGGTGAAACTTGCACTATTGGTGACTGACTAAATACTTTTTTGCCCCACTGTATATGAAGCTCAACAGGAGAAGCTTGCATGATAAAATTCCATTGAGAACTGGTTGGCAGATTCCCAGGGAGCCTGTGGATAACGGGTGTTTCTGGGTGGGGCAAAGCTACTTGCTAGCAGTCCAGTTTGCTGATTATCCTGCTGAGGGAAAATGCCCAAGGTGAAATGCTTACCTCAGGTGAATCTTTGATTCTGACAAAATGGTTTGCACATGTGCCTGTGTAACATTGTCTGGCAGAACTTCAGTAAGGTTGGCTTGGTCTGATCACCACCTGCCACATCCTAAATGGGCGCGGTGTGTAAGGTCAGGGCAGGAGCCTGATCAAAACCGGCTGGTCTGCTATGGTAAGGGCAGAGATACCCTGGCTGTGTTTGCTATATAGCATATGGACTCTGTGTGAACAAAGGCAAATGATTAATAGGATGCATGTAAGCTCCATGGCTATAAGATGTATACTGACAGGGATAAGCGCCATTGCTAAAGGCATGGGCTGACCTGTATGGCTCAATGGCGGAAAGGCATATACTTATATGTATAAACTCCTTTTTTTTTGAATGGTCTATACAGATACAATACAGATCTCCATTGTTGAGATATTTGTATGCATATATGGGGGGCATATAGCGTGTATACCACCATTATTGAACAGTATATACGGTAGAACATATATAATATATATAATTATATATATATTTATATAATGCCTTTGTGGGGTATAACGGAGGCATTACACTATTGCTGAATGTATAAATAGATATATCATGCATAACACCATTGTTAAATAGTATAATATGGGATATGTATATAGCATGCATAACACATAGACACAAAAGTCCAGTTTCTTTAGTTCAAACAAAGGTAGAGTTTTATTTTCACTCAAAAAGGTAGTGCAGCAACAAAAGGAAACAATACAAAAATATATACCTGCCCGGCTAGGCTCTAACTAAACATAGAATCGGTTACCTCACCTATAATAGCAGAAATCAAAAGCCAGTTGAATAATTCAGGACACAGCTCCAAAAAAACGACCTCTCTGTTTGGCACTGCAGCCGAGTTCTGCCAAAGTCTGCTGCTGGAGCTGACTTCTTAATCCTCCTTGACGAGGAGACTCTCTGCAGCTGAGTCACTGCAGGAACATCCCCAAAGTGTGGACTGGAGGGGGGTGGAATGACAGGTCCCACTACCAACCTACCTGCCATTCCTAAAATCCAGCCCAGTAACTGGAACTCTGAAATAACCCTCAGCAGACAATAGTTATCTGCTGAGAAATGTTCTTTCTGGAGTTTTTCATCTCGCCCACCTTAGTAGTTTGGGTAAGATGTATACCCCCTCCACTACCTGACCAGCCATCGGCTTACAATAGGCATAACACCATTATTGAATGTTGTATAATGGATGCATTACACCAGTACTGAATGTTAGATATGGATAGATATATAGCATGCATAACACCATTGATAAATGGTATAATGAGGGATATATATACGTATATGGCATGCATAGCGCCTTTGCTGAATGATAGTGTGTGTGTGTGTGTGTGTGTGTGTATATATATATATATATATATATATATATATATATATATATGTATGTATGTATGTATGTATGTATGTATATATATATATATATATATATATATATATATATATATATATATATCTCTATCTCTATCTCCATTAGGCATAACACCATTATTGAATGTTAAATAATGGATGCATTACGCCAGTACTGAATGATGATATATATGGATAGTTATATAGTATGCATAACATCATTGTTGAATGGTATATAATGATGAACATGTATATGTGTGTGTGTGTGTGTGTGTATGTATGTGTGTGTGTATGTATGTGTGTGTGTATATATATATATATATATATATATATATATATATATATATATATATATATATATATATAAAATTATAATGTGTGTGTCTATGTAGCATGCATAACACCACTGTTGAATGGTATTTAATAATGGATATATATAATAGACATAATGCCATTGTTGAATGGTATATAATGGAAGACATTATGACAGTACTGAAGGATAAATATATAGCATGCATAACCCCATTATTGGATGGTATATAATGGAAGACATTACTCCAGTAGTGAAGGATATATAAAATATATAATAAATAGAGATGAGCGAACAGTGTTCTATCGAACACATGTTCGATCGGATATCAGGCTGTTCGATGTGTTCGATTCGAATCGAACATCACGTGGCAAACTCCAAAAAAATTCAATTCCCCTCCCACCTTCCCTGGCGCTTTTTTTGCACCAATAACAGCGCAGGGGAGGTGGGACAGGAACTACGACACCGGAGGCATCGAAAAAAATCGGAAAAAGTTATTGGCTGCCGAAATCAGGTGACCTCCATTTTAGACGAATAGTGGATTTCAAATCCGGGTCATATGAGAATGTGAACTTTGTGACTAAGAGACAGGGATAGCTGTACAGGCAGGGATAGCTAGGGATAACCTTTATTTATGTGGGTATGTTATTAAAAATAACTTTTTGGGGCTCTGTCGGGTGTGTAATTGTGATTTTTGTGACATAAACTTTTTCCCATAGGAATGCATTGGACAGCGCTGATTGGCCAGAGTACGGAATTCGACCAATCAGCGCTGGTTCTGCTGGAGGAGGCGGAGTCTAAGATCGCTCCACACCAGTCTCCATTCAGGTCCGACCTTAGACTCCGCCTCCTCCGGCAGAGCCAGCGCTGATTGGCCGAAGGCTGACCAATGCATTCCTATGGGTATGCACAGACTTAGCAGTGCTGAGCCAGGTCTGCTCAACTACACCGTGTGCTGGTCAGCCCATCTGATATAGCAGAGCCGAGTGTGCACACTCTGCTCTGCTACATCAGATGTAGCAGAGCCGAGGGTGCACTAGAACTCTTATGCACACTCGGCTCTGCTACATCAGATGTAGCAGAGCCGAGGGTGCACTGGAACCCTTATGCACACTCGGCTCTGCTACATCAGATGTAGCAGAGCCGAGGGTGCACTAGAACCCTTATGCACACTCGGCTCTGCTACATCTGATGGGCTGACCGGCACACTGTGTAGTTGAGCAGAACTGGCTGAACACTGCTAAGTCTCTGCATTCCCATAGGAATGCATTGGCCAGAGCTGATTGGCCAAAGTACGGAATTCGACCAATCAGCGCTGGCTCTGCTGGAGGAGGCGGAGTCTAAGATCGCTCCACACCTGTCTCCATTCAGGTCCGACCTTAGACTCCGCCTCCTCCGGCAGAGCCAGCGCTGATTGGCCGAAGGCTGGCCAGTGCATTCCTATGGGTATGCACAGACTTAGCAGTGCTGAGCCAGTTCTGCTCAACTACACCATGTGCCGGTCAGCCCATCAGATGTAGCAGAGCCGAGGGTGCACTAGAACCCTTATGCACACTCTGCTCTGCTACATCTGATGTAGCAGAGCAGAGTATAATAATCAGAGCCCCAGGGGAGGTAAGAGAACCTGTGGTCCATGCCCCGCCCACAAGAAGTGGGTAGTAGATCTTTTTACTTGGCTATTTTATAAGTAGCTCGCAAGCTGAAAAAGTGTGAGCACCCCTGGTCTAGAAGTACTGAGGTCCCCCCCCTTCCTGGTTCTTGATAACCATCTCTTCAAACTCCAAGAAAGTTCCCCTCTGGCCTGCGCATCAAAATAACATGAACGCATTGTACAACACACTACCTATTTGCGCATAGTGCTGTAGGGCTTCAGGACTTTATTTATTATTAGAGATGAGCGAACACTAAAATGTTCGAGGTTCGAAATTCGATTCGAACAGCCGCTCACTGTTCGAGTGTTCGAACGGGTTTCGAACCCCATTATAGTCTATGGGGAACATATACTCGTTAAGGGGGAAACCCAAATCCGTGTCTGGAGGGTCACCAAGTCCACTATGACACCCCAGGAAATGATACCAACACCCTGGAATGACACTGGGACAGCAGGGGAAGCATGTCTGGGGGCATAAAAGTCACTTTATTTCATGGAAATCCCTGTCAGCTTGCTATTTTCGCAAGCTAACTTTTCCCCATAGGAATGCATTGGACAGCGCTGATTGGCCAGAGTACGGAATTCGACCAATCAGCGCTGGCTCTGCTGGAGGAGGGGGAGTCTAAGATCGCTCCACACCAGTCTCCATTCAGGTCCGACCTTAGAGTCCGTCTCCTCCGACAGAGCCAGCGCTGATTGGCCGAAGGCTGGCCAATGCATTCCTATGGGTATGCACAGACTTAGCAGTGCTGAGCCAGTTCTGCTCAACTACACCGTATGCCGGTCAGCCCATCTGATATAGCAGAGCCGAGTGTGCATAAGGGTTCTAGTGCACCCTCGGCTCTGCTACATCTGATGTAGCAGAGCCGAGGGTGCACTAGAACCCTTATGCACACTCGGCTCTGCTACATCAGATGTAGCAGAGCCGAGGGTGCACTGGAACCCTTATGCACACTCGGCTCTGCTACATCAGATGTAGCAGAGCTGAGGGTGCACTGGAACCCCTGTGCAAACTCAGCTCACGCTAATAGAATGCATTGGCCAGTGCTGATTGGCCAATGCATTCTATTAGCCCGATGAAGTAGAGCTGAATGTGTGTGCTTAGCTCAACTACTCCACCGGCGTAGTTGAGCTAAGCACACACATTCAGCTCTACTTCATCGGGCTAATAGAATGCATTGGCCAGCGCTGATTGGCTAGAGTACGGAATTCGACCAATCAGCGCTGGCTCTGCTGGAGGAGGCGGAGTCTAAGATAATAGCGGTAGTGGGATTGCGGCCTGGCCCGGGCCTATTCACTACCGCCTGCCGCAGCC
This sequence comes from Leptodactylus fuscus, assembly GCF_031893055.1. Lineage (NCBI taxonomy): Eukaryota > Metazoa > Chordata > Amphibia > Anura > Leptodactylidae > Leptodactylus > Leptodactylus fuscus. The sequence goes on from NC_134265.1 coordinate 211,267,066, forward strand.
TATAGTACAAGGGCAAGCGGGGGCAGCAGTGAACAGGTTCGGGGAGATTGGTAAATAGGCCGCTACCTGCTGGGAATACTCAATCAGTAGCAGCCTATTATAAAACAAACAAACATGAAGTTCGCATACCTACTGACCTCGATGCTGCTGCCGCCTCCGCATCCTTTTCTCCTGGAAGACGTGTGCGTAGATGGCGTGATGATGCCGCCTACGCTGAAATGTAAAATTCTGAACCAGCACAAGGTTCAAACAAAAAAAAAAAGTGAAAAAAAAAAATTACACGATCGACTCATACTTCGTTTGCGATCGACAGAATCTGCTCAAAGAGGGGGTTAATGAAAGACACGATTTCCTAGTGTGATACATGTCCAGAGCTATGTATGAAAGATTGTTTTCGCACATTTCATATATACCTAGATATTTAATTTACCCTGATGCACTCCTCACATTTTATTCACTGTTGAATACCACCTCTTTTCATTCTGAGCCCTGCCATGTGCCTATGTATCACATTGCAGCCAAACCTAGGGAACTGCCATAGCCAGGAGATGCCACATTTATAGGCACAATATATCAGGCACTGAAATGGCATATACGATTCTCACACTGCACCAGTTGCTGCATAATATCTTTTGAAACCGCCTGTGGGGTCAAAATGATCACTATACCCATAGATGAATACCTTTAAAGGGTAAAGTTTTGAAATGGGTTAATTCTTGGGGGTTTTATCTTTACTGCTACCTCAAGGGTTTTCACCGCACATCTACTATGCGATAACGCTAAATTATACCTCCTGATGAATAAATAGGGAAACGCGTCGAGGTCAACAAGCTACCTTAGTGGGAAATATTTAGTGAGGGTCCGGGGATTGATAGGATGGGGGTAAAACAGCCACTGACATAGAACCTAACTCGCAAATTCTAACCCACGTATACTACCCATATATTGCCATGTAGAGAAACAGAACCTGGAATGTCAGAAGACTGTAATAGGTCTACCTGATTGAAGTATAGTGGTAGTGCACCAAATATATGGACAGTGGTGACTACAAGTAACAGAGTGAGGGTTGAGTCCCACACGCTATGCACCTCTAAAGGAGCCCTTTTCTATGTCCCGAACTTGGACAGTCGTCTGGCGCTACCAGTTATTAATTTTAGGAAGGGATTTTCGTTTTATTGGAATTTTATTAAAAGTTAAATTTTAATAGGGATTTTTTTGTGTGTATACCTCAAGGGCCCTGCATACATGGTTCTGCACCAGAAAAGCATTCCAGCATTCCATGGTACAGTAGTCTAAGTAGTGGTTCCTCCCTTTTTAAAGGGGCTCTATCAGCAAAATCATGCTGATAGAGACCGACATATGCGTGAATAGCCTTTCAAAAGGCTATTAAGGCACCATAAAAGTTAAATTAAACTACCCCCCCCCCCCCCCAAAATAAAACCCTAAAAAAGAATATGATCTTATGCATTGTGCACGATGGGCGGGCATTCAGGGTGTGTCTTCATCTTCAGCCACGCCTCTTCTTCCTCCAATGTCCTCGGGTCCCGTTTTCCTCGGGCGTTCGCGAACGGACATTGATGAAAAAAAAAATGGCCTGGGCGCATGTGCAGTAGCATGCGGCTTCTACTACAGCTACTGCGCATGCGCCCAGGCTATTTTTTTTTTATTTTTTTTTTATCAATGTCTGTTCGCGAGCGCCGGAGGAGGACGGGACCCGAGGACATCGGAGGAAGAAGAGGCGTGGATGAAGATGAAGACACACCCTGAATGCCCGCCCAGCGTGCACGATGCGTAAGTAGAGCACATTCTTTTTTAGGTTATTTTAAAGCGGGGGGTAGTTTAATGTAACTTTTCGGTGCCTGAATAGCCTTTTTAAAGGCTATTCACGCATATGTGGGGCTCTATCAGCATGATTTTGCTGATAGAGCCCCTTTAAGCTCTGCCATGTGGTCAGACCTCACATAACAGCCACACGTAGGAAACCGTTGTACACAGGAGAACCAACATTACAATTTATGGGGTCTATGTCTCCAGTGGCACATACAAGGAACAATATATTCAGCACTGAATTTATGTATACAATTCACAAATTGCAATTCTTTTTCTGCTGCACAGTACCATTTGGAAATTCTATGGGTTTAAAATGCTCATTCTATACCTAGATGAAAGCTTAAATGGGTGAAGTCTTTAAAATGTGGTCACTTCCTGAGTGTCTTAACTATGCTGCTACCTCAGGGGCCCTGCATACATGACTCTGCACCAGAAAAGTATCCCTGCTATGTCCGTGCTCAAGTAGTCTAAGGATATATGTAGGAAACTGCCGTACCCAGGAGAACCCACATTATAATTTATGGGGTTTCTGTCTCCAGTGGCATATCCTGGGCACAATATATCAAGCACTGAAATGGAATATGCGTTTGGAAAATTGCAATTCACATTCTGTACCATCTGCTATGCAGTACCATTTAGAAAAGCCTGTGTGTTCAAAATGCTGACTATACCCCTAGATGAATGCCTAAAGGGTTAAATGGGGTCACTTTTGGGGGTTTTCCAAAATTCTAGTGGAACATGGTACCAACAAACCATTACAGTAAAATCAGTGCTCCAAAAGACAAATAACACTCCTTCACTTCTGAGCCCTCCTCACTTGCTTTTCATGGTGTGTAGTCACTACATTTTATAGGATGATACTTTAACATTTTCAGCTTCCCAACTGAGTTTTGTTCCTTTCAGTCCTGGTGATGTTATGAAGATATGTGTATGCAGGTGTAGGACTTAATGATGTGAATAAACTTTTGCACATGTTGAATTCTTATTTTTAGGAAATTTGACATACTTGCACTTATTAGGCTGCAAATGTAATCACCTGCACTGTAAAAACAAATGTCATCCCCACATAACCCCTTTTAAAAGCTAACAACCAGTTAAATAAAAATGCTATACAAGTTACGCTGGGTCACACCAACGTCCTGTTTCGGTTTTGAGGTTTCAGTCTTATGCATGCAGAAGATGGAAACCTGTCAGACCATGTCTGGCTGTGTGCGCTGGGGAGCGTGTCCTGCATGTCTGACTTTGTGTCCAGTTAAAAAAAAAAAAAAAAAAAAAAAACCTGTTTCGCCGTGGAGAACACAAAACACTCACCGGCGCTCACGGCCTGACGCTTCTCAAACCCATTCATTTGAATGGGTTTGAAAAATGCCGGCAGGTTTCCATCTCCTGCCCAGTTTCGGGCAGGAAACGGAAACCTGAAAGCGGAGACCCCGGGCGTAGATGTGAATGAGCCCTAAGAGGAACAATCAGTGCTGTGTTGTATGCGCATGTTCACCAGCAGATGATCATAATTAATAAGCAGGAATCGTCAGTAAAGTGGATTTTTCCTTATCTAAGGTGGATATTGCTCAATACTGTCCAGGTCTCACTATTGTGTTGTCCTAAGACCATATTCACACAACCATATTCCGTACGTGAAATACAGTCCATGTTTGAGCTGTATATCCTGGGCTGACCATGGTCATGTGAATGGGACTCATGGTATCATGGTTAGTTTTATGATACAGTAAGCTCCCCACCCACCAAGTTGCTATAAGGATGACTACTTTATGTCCTTTCACTATAGTAGCACACCAACTATTTAGACACTCACTGCATCAAAACTCCCTACTATGGGAATTAGACAGTTTTTAACAGATTAAACCTTGTCAGGTGAATAAGTCCTAATTGATATTAAGAGTCTCTTTTTGCAATGCTTGCTGGGCTGTCTCTCATCTTGTTTTGTTTGTATTTTTTTTCAGCATATTTTAAACTAATAACTTCACCCTTTTCCTTACTGCAATATGTACATAATTTACATTCATTGTTACTAATTGTGTTTTTTGTTTGTTTTTCTTTCTTCTATGTTTGCAGACTAGTATTTAAAACCATCACAGAATTCTGAAGAAGCAGAGGAGCCAAACACTATGAATTATCCTTGTTTATGTTGTAAACCGCCCTTCAAATGGAGATATTGTATCTTTGGAGCTTGTATCTGAATTTTTTTGTTTTTGCTTAGATATTTTTGCCACTGAGCTTCTATAAATTGATATGAACATAAATGGATTTTTTTTTTATAAATAATGTACTGTATATGAGTATTTTTAAGTGTTATTGTAAACTAATTTGCTTGTTATAAATATGCTTGATCAAATAACATTTCTATAATATTCCTAACATTTAACATTTCTATAATGTTACGCCTGTCTGTTTTAGGTTTGTTGATATTATGAGTTTTATAAAAAGCAAAAATATGTATAACTTAAAAACACTGATATTAGGAGTACACAATTTTTCACCTTTCCATAATGGTTTTCTGGTGTTAATAAAGCTTGTTTTATTAAGACGTTACACAAATTTTTAATAGACCTAAAGTTTAAAATACTCAGTCAGTTTTCTTCATCTATGGCTTAAAATTAAGCCATAAAAGAACTGACACACAAACCCACAGAAAACCCCCTTTTAAGTGCACATTCACCTTATGCTGATACCACCTTTGTGATGATTACAACTATTCTCAGGACTGCAGTTTAAAAAATAAATAAATGGCCAAGTTTTAACCCTTTCCCAACATCTGTTGCAATAAAACAGCGGATGTCAGGTCTTTAACCCTTTCCTGCTCTGTGCCATACTATTACATTGCATTTTGCGTATAGTTAATGCTCAATGCTGTAATGTGCTGACACTACTGCTGTATGGTACTCCTCAGTGCTGTATGGTACTGTAATGTGCTGACACTACTACTGTATAGTACTGTGATGTGCTGACTCTACTGTGTCTGCGGCATTTCCTTTACACTCGGCTAGTTTAAACAGCCAAGGCCCAGGTCTAGCCGCCCTAGATAATGTGATCGATGAAATCGATCAGCATCCACGGAGTTCAGGAGCAAGATTGTCCATCCCTGCCACCCTTCAGATTCCCCGTGATAACATTGCAGGGTCCAAAGATTTGCCATGGCAGCCAGGCTGTAAAAGTACAGAAGCTGTGCCTATGGCAATACTTCCGGCACCAGCCACTTCATTAACCCCTGGTAGGAGCTCCATTCCAATCTGAGGTTTTAACCCCTAGGATTCTGTGGTTAAATATGACCATGGCATCCAGGCAGTTGTGCAATAATAATGACCCCATGGCATCCTGTGCTTCACATACAGGGGGGTGCCGTTATGTATTTTCTGCAGCCTGGAATCTGGTCATTGACCCTTGCTCTGCCAGTAGCCCCTATACCTGGTTCAGCTTGCCAAGATGGGAAGAAGCCAGACTATGCGTCTGCATAGGCTGAATTCCTTTATGCACTGCAATCTACATGTATACACGTGTATTGCAGTGTATAGTACAGAACCAGTGATCAGAACATCGCTGATTCAGGTCTCCTAAAAAAAAAAAAAAAAAAAAAAAAAAAATGTGAAAAGAAATAAATGAATAAAGCCAACCAAAAATACTCTTTTCCTATATAAAATGAATTAAATTAAAACAACATATTTGGTACTGTCATGTTCATAACAACCCATACAATAAAACCTACATGGTAAATGTCTGGGGAAGGGGGGGGGAAACTCCACCGGAAGTAAATCTCATTTAACAAAATATGCTATAAAAAGTGATCAAAAAGTCATATGTAACCTAAAACAGTACCAATAAAAAGCACTGATTGTCTCACAATAAATAAGCCCTCAACCAACTCTGTCAACCAAAAAAAAAAGTTATGCATTTCAAAAGATGGTGATGCAAAAATAGATTTATGTCTCCAAGTGTTTTTTTTTTTTTCTGCAAAATTAGTAAAGTATTAAAGAAAAAAAAACAAAACTATATGAATAGCAATTGTACCAATGCACAGAGTAAGGGTGAGTTCACACAGAGGAAAGTGGAGCGCAATCTGGCACATATACACGTGTCGGCAGATTGCACTCCGCAAAAGCTCCCATTGATTTCAATGGGAGTGAGGATCGTAGACGCGGTGTTATTTTGCGGCCGTGATTTTGCGGCCGTAAAATCACAGCCGCAAAATAACACCGCGTCTACGATCCCCGCTCCCATTGAAATCAATGGGAGCGTATAGGGCCCGCAAAAGCTCACGCGGCGTATACGTGCCACATCACGCGGCATTTTACTCCGTGTGAATGCACCCTAAAAGTAACATGTTGCTTACATTGTATGCTGCAGGTAAAAACATGTAAAATGCAGTTCCAGAATTAATGTTGTGGGGTTTTGTTTTTTTTTTGGTTTTTTTTATCCATTAAAAAAAGAGTAATAAAATGTATTCTAGAAATTATAGGCACCTAAAAATGGTGTCATTACAAAATGCACCTTATCCTGCAAAAGAACAGCCCTTGTATGACTACATCACTAGAGGAATAAAAAAAAAAATATAGCTTGTACAATGTGAAGATAAAAATCTCCAAAGTCATCAAGCCATTAGAACAAGACTGACTGTGTCTGAAAGGGAATGTATAAGCTGTACGAGCATATATCAGAGTATGCCCAAGATTTAAAGCATGGGTCCTCAAACTTTTTAAAACAGTGGGCCGGAGGCCGAGCAGGTCACACAGACATCGGGAGCGGTGCCCTCCAATAGGTAAAGTGAAGCGCGCTACATGGCCTGGCTGGAGCTCCCCAGGAGCTTCATTATAAATGCACTCCTGCCGGCATTGTCGGCGGGGCCAGACAGAAGTGCTTGGCGGGCCGCATGTGGCCCGTGGGCCGCAGTTTGAGGACCCCTGATTTAGAGCTTACGAGGGAAAAGAAACCAGAATTTACTCCACATTTGGGATACTACTGCTCACTACACCCCTTGATAAATTCTTTGACAGGTGCAGTTTTCAAAATGGGGTGCCACTTTCTGGTAACTTTTAAAGTCTCTGCAAACATGGTATCCAGATACAAAACATCTAATTAATCTTTCTTTTCTGTGCTCTGTGGGCATAGATGTGGGCATAAACTTCAGTTTATGCCCACATCTATGACACTGTTGTACCCAGGATTATGTACTTTTTTTTCACATGGACCCCCATTAAAAAAAAAAAAAAAAAAAGCTTATCAGAACATTATTTTTAACTCGCGATGATACCAAAGGAAAGTACAAGTCGACATGCAATGAATAAGCCCTCACTTAGCTATGTCAACATAAAAATAAATAAGTTATGAATTTTGGAAGGTAGGTTTTGCTTTATTAGGGTGCATTCACACTACGGATACCGTGACTGATTCTGAACGTTAAAACACGTTCAGAATCAGCGCGTGTAAAGCACATCCCATTCATTTCAATGGGAGCCGGCATACGAGCGCTCCCCATTGAAATGAATGGGCTGCTTTTTACTCTACGAACGCTCCCATTGAAGTGAATGGGAAGCGCTCGCGTGTACGGCTCGGACTGAACCGAGCGCCGGGCCCTTTCACACGGCGAGCCGTACACGCGAGCGCTTCCCATTCACTTCAATGGGAGCGTTCGTAGAGTAAAAAGCAGCCCATTCATTTCAATGGGGAGCACTCGTATGCCAGCTCCCATTGAAATGAATGGGATGTGCTTTATACGCGCTGATTCTGAACGTGTTTTAACGTTCAGAATCAGTCACCATATCCGTAGTGTGAATAAGATAAGATAATCCTTTAATAGTCCCACCTTGGGGAAATTTCAGCGTGTTACAGCAGCATAGTAATACAGATACAGGATAATACAGAGTAATATGTTACAGACGTAGACACAGATAAGCTGAGAAGAGAAGATATACTAGGAGTCCATGGCAGCTAAGGAAAAACAGAAGAGAAAGAGGAAGACCTCATGGTCATCCTCATAATCATTAGTTCTCTGTGCGGAGAGCTCTTCGTTTGGTCTGATGTAGATTATACAGCCTGGTCGCGGTTGGAAGGAAGGACCTGCGATAGCGCTCCTTCTCACACTTGGGGTGAAGCAGACGGTCGCTTACAGTGCTGCCAAGTCCCATCAGGGTCCCATACATGGGGTGGGATTTGTTCTCCCGCATGGAGGTCACCACAGACAGTATCCTTCTGTCACCCACCACCTGTACTGGGTCCAAGGGGCTCCCCAGGACAGAGCTGGCCCTCCTGATCAGCCTGTCAAGTCTATTTCTGTCCCTGGTTGATATACTGCTTCCCCAGCAGGCCACACCGAAAAAGATGGCTGAGGCAACCACAGAGTTGAAGAAGGCCCTAAGAAGTGTCCCCTGGACTCCGAAGGCCCTCAGCCTCCTGAGCAGGTAGAGTCTGCTGTGGCCCTTTCTGTGCAGCGCCTCCAGGTGATCAGCCCAGTCTAGTTTATTATTGAGGAGCACGCCCAGGTACTTATAGGTCCTGACTATCTCAATACATGTTCCTTGGATCTCCACCGGGGTCGGAGCACCTCTCCATTTACTAAAGTCCACCACCATCTCCTTGGTCTTCCCAGCATTAATCCTGAGCTGGTTCTGCTGGCACCATTCAACAAAATCCCGGTTTAAGTCTCTGTATTCCCTATCATCGCCATCAGTGATAAGGCCGACTATAGCAGAGTCATCGGAGTACTTCTGTAAGTAACAGCTGGATGAGTTGTGCCTGAAGTCAGCAGTGTACAGTGTGAAGAGGAATGGGGCAAGAACTGTACCTTGAGGTGCCCCCGTATTACAGATCACAGTGTCAGACACACAGTCCTGGGCTCTCACATACTGAGGGCGGTTTGTCAGGTAGTCTAGGATCCAGTTGGACAGGTGATGGTCCACACCATCAAGGTTCAGCTTCTCTCTCAGTAGTCCTGGCTGAATGGTGTTGAACGCACTGGAGAAATCAAAGAACATTATTCTCACAGTGTTCCCGGGTTTCTCCAGGTGAGAGAGAGCTCTGTGAAGAAGGTGGATGACGGCGTCATCTACCCCAATGCCTGGCCGGTAGGCAAACTGGAGGGGGTCCAGAGCGGAGCTCACTAGGGGGCGTAGGTGTGTCAGGACCAGTCTCTCTAGGACCTTCATTAGGTGTGATGTCAGTGCTACAGGTCGGTAGTCATTGTAGCCCATCGGGTTGGGTTTCTTCGGGACTGGTACCACGCAAGATGTTTTCCACAGTTGAGGTACCACCCCCAGCTTCAGGCTCATATTGTACATGTGCGTTATAATACCACACAGCTGGTCACTGCACATTTTAAGAACTCTTGCGCTTATACCATCAGGTCCCCCCGCTTTGTTCGCTCTAATGTTCTTCATTTCCTTACACACTTGAGACTCCTGCAGGATCAGATAGTCAGATTGCAGTTGACCGCAGGTCGGTGGGGGTTGGGTCTTGGTGTGTGAGGGGAGGGCGGTTGGCTGACATGCTGGTGGAGGGAGCATTTGCTTGGAGTCGAATCTATTGAAGAATAGATTAAGCTCGTTAAGCCACTTCCTGTTCCCTACTGTTCGGTGCCTTGTCTTTTCCTTGTGTCCTGAAATTGCCTTAAGGCTGTCCCACACCTCAGAGATTCTACCCTCCCCCATCTGTAGCTCCATCTTCCGTCTGTAGTTGGCTTTCCCTTCCCTGATCAATTGTCTCAGCTGTTTCTGAACCGCCCCCAGGCCATCTTTGTCCCCAGACCTAAAAATTCTCTTTTTTTGCTTGAGGAGAGTTTTAATCTCAGAGTTAATCCATGGTTTGTTATTGGAGAAACACCTCACCTTCCTAGTTGGTACCGTGCTGTCCACACAGAAATTAATGTAGTCCGTTATGCAATGTGTGAGTCCCTCAATGTCCTCTGGAAATGAGTCTTGAAACACTTCCCATAAAGTTATATCAAAGCAGTCCCTTAGAGACTCGACACTTCCCTCTGACCAAATCTTCACGGTACGGGTAACCGCCGGTTCTCTGCGCACCAGTGGAATGTATGTGGGTCGCAGATGTACCAGGTTGTGATCTGATCTGCCTAGGGGTGGTAGGGCAGATGAGTTATATGCATCCCTTACATTGGCAAAGAGCAAGTCCAGCGTCTTGTTGTCTCTTGTATGGCAGGTTACATACTGTGTGAAGCCTGGTAGAGTGGATGCTGAGACATGGTTGAAGTCTCCAGACACTAGGAGCAGGGCATGGGGGCGAGATGATTGCAGCTCACTCACAACAGCATGGAGGACTTCACAGGCAGCGTCAGCTTTAGCAGAGGGGGGGACATAGGCAGCTAGTACAATAACATGTGATAGTTCCCTTGGCAGGTAAAAAGGTCTCATGCCCACGGCTAGCAGTTCAATATCCTTTCCACACAATTGTTTCTTAACCACAATATGTCCTGGATTACACCATCTCTCATTGACAAATATTGCAATTCCTCCGCCTATTCGCTTACCGCTCTCCAGTGTTCTGTCCGCCCGAAGAAGTTTGAAGCCCTCCACGGAGGCAAGTATGTCCGGAGTGATTTCAGTAAGCCAAGTCTCTGTAAACAGCATCATACTGCACTCACGAAACTCCTGTTGATGTCTGGTCAGTGCTGTCAGTTCATCCATCTTATTCACAATTGATCTCACATTCCCCATAATGATGGACGGGATCACATGCTTTTTGCGTTTTCTTCCTTCGCGTCTCAGTATGCCGGCTCGTTTTCCGCGTTTTCTGCGTTTTCTAAGTCTCCTTATTAGTTCGTGGGGGATGGTAAGAGCATGCTTGTCCAGCTTGTCCTGCAGCATGCTTCTAAGGTGTAATAGTGTCTCCTTAGTGTAAACCAGTCTTCCTTGTCTGTGTGGAGGCATGCTTCAGACAAAAAGGCTCAAAAAGGATTTCTTTATAAGAGTTTCTGCATCAAATTCCAGCCCATGGTAAGTTCTTATACTAATACTCCTTATAGTAATAGAAAAAAGTGAAGAAAAAAGGACGGGATAGAGAAAGATCAGTTTAGTTTCAGCAGCTGTAAACACATGCAGCCACACTCTAGGCAGGCACCCTTATATAGCCACCTGAAGCCTCTGGAAGCCCTCCTTATTAAGTCCCACTGCCCCTGTACCTTTGCCGTTGAAGGACAGCTTCCCACAATAACAGGAGCTGTCCTATTCCTATGACAGACAGGAGCCTTATGAAGGCTTCTAGGCCTGTCAAGCCTCAATAACTATGTAGTGAATCTCCCATAGACAGTAATACAGTAGTAATGTAGTGTATGGAAAAAGCCCCCAAGAGAGGGATAAAGTTTTTTTTAAAAAAAATACTAGATTTCATATAAAAATAAAAATCAAATTATGCATCCCCATGTCCCATACAACAAAAGCCGTAACGGGAAAAATACTCTAATAGGGGTTAAACTTCATTTAGACATTTAATTGTCTTTTATTATTTTAAAAGGCTTGCACATATATTTTAGTGGTTATACAGAGGAATGAAATTTCATAGAGCTACCAAAGTATTCCTACCTAAACTTTCCTGACTGGTGCCAAATAGTATAAATGTTAAAGAGGACGTTTCATTTCCTTGGGCACATGCAGTTTTATATACCGCTAGAAAGCTGACAGCGCACTGCCAACTTTCTCATTATGTGCCTCGGGGGGTGAAGATATCAGTGCCATTATAACGGCAACAATCTCAGCCCAATGTCAGTAGGCCGTTCCTGACAGTCTGGCTGGGCTGTGAGGAACGCCCCACCCCTGACTGTGCAGTGCGCATGGGTTGCTCCAAAAGGGGTCCACATAAACCTGGAGCCAGCCGTGCACGAGGACATGAAAGGCCCTCTTTATTTATTTAATTTTTTAAAAAATTTTCAGGATGCTCATACCATTCATTTCAATAATATTAGTGTAATTTAAAGGGCTAAAATATCCTGTTATATCTCATTTGTAATAGTTGCAGACTAGTTATACAATGCTGAGCAAAAGTGAGCGTTGAAAAGAAAGATTTTTCAAGTCATCCTCTGTGATAGCACCACAGAAGGTGGTATCCTAATAGGGACAGAAAATTGTTTAAATATGAAGCACTTCCCCTACAACAAATTGTTAGGCTATCACTACTTCAATATGGAGTCTATTCAATCAATAGTACCTTTTGTAAGCAAGGACACCCTAATGATAATAGATTTGCAAGACGTCATTATCATTTTTCAATTCACCTGATGTATCAGAAGCTTCTTCATTTGCTGTAACCCAAGATTAAAACAGTTTCCAATATCAATTCTCCTCCCACCTATTCAGGAATCAGTTCTGTACCTTGCATTTTTATGAAAATTATGGCCAAGGTAATATCTTTTTTTGAGGAGACAGGACATCAATATCGTCTCTTACTTAGACAACCAATGGTTAATCAGTCCAAACAATCTTCTTATCAAAAAAACGTCAGGAGAAGACAAGCCAGACTATGCAGAAGCTATACTGGGTGATTAAAACTAAAAAAAATCCAACTATGTTCCTTCATGTCAGAAAGTTTTTCTTGTAATCCATCTGGACTTGCAACAACAAACCACTTTTCTACCTTTGGAAAAGAAGTATCTTTTCGCTATGAGGAAATGTCCTTGTTCCAGAAAAAAAAGGAAGTGTTTCTCTGAGAGAAGCGATGTAAGCCTTTGGATTCATAACACCATTGAATCAGGCCTTCCTATGGTGCCAGGCTTATTGCTGAAGCCTTCAATCTTTAATTTTGACATCCTGGAACGAAAATCCTCTGGTCATTCTTACCAACCATATAATAACTTTGTTAAATTGGTGGATTGCAAGGAAAAGTCTGGAAAAGGGGGTTCTTTGGAAGCAGAATCTTCATCTCTCTCTCTTCATGGTTGCCAGGAAAGAAAGGCATCTAGCCCACAGGCCTTCAACAGCCTTCAAGCATTCAGGAATTTAAAATCTATATTGGAAGCACTAAGCGCAGCAAAATCTGTGATTAAGGGCCCCCATGCTTGTCTATCCTCTGACAATACCACCACAGTGGCATACTGTGACATGACCCAGGTGACATGTGAGTTCAGAAACTTCAGATTTTAGCTCAAGAAATATTTTTTAGGTAGAGAAAAATCTTCTTTATGATCAGCCATACAGTACATCTAAAAGCTTAAAAAATATGAAGGCAGACTATCTCAGCTGAAGGAACATAGATCCAAGGAAATCGAGTCTCTCCCATTAAGTATTCCTTCAAATAACCAGAAAAACAGGGAATGCTTCAAGTAGACCATTTTGCCTCTCAAGAGAACTACAAAGTTCCACAATTTTTCGCTCTCAATCCGAGAGATTATGCTCTGGGAATAGATGCACTAATTCATGTACAAACCCAGTTAGAAGATCTAAAGACTAGTACTATAAAAGTACAAGTGGCTGCTTAATTTTACATGGATGTAGCAATCCATAATTCTAATAAACAGTACTTCTAACTCTGTTTAAGATTGGCTCCTAGGGTCTCCAAGTTAACCCTTTCATTGGAACTTAAATTGGCGTTAAACTGTATCTCTAAACCTGGTAATCTTCCCTAACAGGACCCTTTATAATTACCTGCTTTTTCAGTATTATTTTTTTTTTTGCCATAGGTAATTTATAATTCCTGATGATATAGAGAGATGCTCCTTTTTCAACTGTACTGTTCCTGTCCCTATTCGGACATTATGTCAATCTTCTGTGGTATGTCATAGAGAATTCTTGTTAGGTGTAGGGACGGAGACTTCGCAACGCTGTGCGGAGGTTGCCGGCCCTCTCCTCTCTGCGCTCCCTATTTCCCTGCTTCCGAGTCACAGGGGCCAGGCCGGAACCTCCACAGCGATGTGCGGGGGTTGCCGGTCTCCTCCTGAACCGGACCAAGGACTTCCAGTTTTCAGGCCTAATGGCAGGCCATAGCCTATTTAAGGATGGACTCTTGATCCGGATCGCCGTTGGCTATTCAATGTTTCTCCAGTAGTTCCTGATAGTGTTATTTCCTGTATCTGATTGTCTCGTTTCTGACCCCTTGCCTTGACCTCTGACTCTGCCTCCTGATTGTGTACTGTGCCTGCTCCTGTTTATGACCCCAGTTTTCCTTTAGACCTCTGCTCCCTGAACTCAATTTTATACTGCTCTGCTCTCCTATTACCGACTTGGCCTGCCTAACCTTCCCTTTGGATTACCCTCTATAATGCTCTGCCCTCACGTTAACGACCCGGATTGGATGACTACTCTTTGGTACTTTGCTGCCACCTGCTGACTACCACCTGCCACTACCTTATGGTTTCTTGAACCTACACTGCTACTCTGAAGACTTGCAGGTAAGAGTTCCCAGTTTCTGCTTCTGCTATGATTTGTAGTGCGCTGTGTGTCTGCCATTTCCCAACCGTTACTGCTCTGCCTGGTAGAGCTGCCAAGTCTATGCCCATTATCTGGATCTCTGGGGAACACCGTCGGGTTGGAGTTGGTACGGCCCAGGAGGTATTGGACGCTCGGCGCCGTGTTTACCATTTTGATTAGTGTGTCTGGTACTGTTTCTCACTATTGGCTCAGGATTGCATTTGCATATTTTTTACCCAGAATCCCTAGCGGAGCAGGAATGACTTGTAAGTCTCCGTACTGCCTATGTAGGCACACACTCTCCCTAATGTGTACGATTATCCCCTGACCCTGGTCTATAGTCTCTCGCTCTGCCAAATCAGTATCCCTGTGCTGTGCTGAGGAGGTCCAAAAGACCGAAACAGCGCTGTCCATAGCTGGGAATCTGTTCCTTTTGGAATAGAAATACTAATTTGGCAATTAAATCCGCATCATGATAGTAGGCTTATTAACTGAGTCATGGATGATGTTAAGGAGGCTGCCTTCTAGAGGGCAGCATACAGAGGCACTGTTCTCCTAATTACATCCTGGAGAATAGATTTGCATATTTTTTACCC